>NW_024582362.1:3089422-3131701 GCF_018398535.1 Haplochromis burtoni
TTACCTCCCATTGTACCTCACAATTACAAGACTCCATATGATGCAGATTATTACTACTATGGAACCAGGAATCCATTAGATCCTCATCTTCCTCACAATCCAAGTAATGTAACTATCTGTTTCACAAATATGTATTTACTAAATGTTTCTTGTTTTTATCCACATTTTTTTAGACTTATGTTGTTGATTATTGCTAGCAGTTTTTAAAGCAGACAACGACTGGTTTGATTTCAGTGTGGTGATGTTTAGATTGCTGGAGTTGAAAAACGTGTTGCTATCCAGTTTGTGTAAAGTCAACATTACAAAGAAACTGCAACAACCTATTAACGAAATTAAAATAAACCCTTACATTTACTGTGATAGATGACCTGCTGCACTTAACGCAACTGTCACCTCCATGCAAATCATATGAATGTCGCTTTAAGCTTCAGAAAAGCTTAAAGCAACATTCATGAAAACAGTAATGTTACTGTTTCTCCTTTTCTACAGCTGAAGGCAACATTAATGATAATACTATATGCAAGTGGTGTGTTTGGTTACAGTTATTTCTTTTCTATTTTAATATTACTGCCAAATTCCTGCTCTTTATTTGAGCTTTGTTTGTGGCAGTCAGTGGCAGCAGATAGTTCATGAAGCTCTTGAATCGTGTGCATTCTTTATCTTATATTTTTGTATTTTCTACATCAGATGGTCTGCCCGGGGGGAATCGGCAGTCTGAGAATTCCAAGATTCTGTCTCAGAGAACGCGTCCTCTCAGATCCAGTGGCCAAAATGAGTCAGTGACCTTCCCAGCACCTTTGGAGTTTTTTTTTGTAAAACATGTTAATTTTTTCAGCATGTTGATGTTAATATAGATTTTATTCAGTAAAGCTGCATTAAATGCCCTTATCTCTGCTAGCAGCAACCCAGTAGATCTTTTCTCTCTTCCGGAAGAGGGTCTTCACAAACTGAATACTTATCACTACCTTCTGTACTTATATCTCCTTGCCATTTGCTACTCTGTCTGCTTCCAGAGAAACTCATCAACATGGAGCATCTGCTCTGGTTTTTGAAGAACTTCATGCAGAAAAGTCAAAGCAGAGGAGAGAGAGTGTACTGAGCTACCAAGAGACACTCAGACAGCAGGTACATTGTTATAGCTCCATGAAGAAACCACATGTTCTGTTATAGCGGTGTCATGGTTTCATCCTTTGAAAATTGTGTCTGGGGCCCAGATTAAAGAAAGAGAGGAGCATAGAAGACTAGAGAAAGAAGAAACAGCACGACTCAATGCCAAGATACAGGCTGAGATGAGGGCATACAACCCCTGGGGGAGAAGTGGAGGAGGAGGCGCTCCAATTAGAGACCAAAAAGGCAACCTTGTTAGTAAGTTTTATTGTAATGGTGTTCGCCGGAGGCCAGATAATTTAATGTGTTTGATCAACAGATATTAATGTAACATGTTTTAATGAATGTTTTGCTGCCTTTAGGTGACCTGAATCACATGCACAGGATCAATGAGGCATCATATAGGAATCCTGTGCCCACTCCTGGCACTGAAACTAGTTCTCCCATTTCCCATCGACTAACAGGTAATGTTATCTTCCTAATATTTCAGTGGCTGTGCATTTTATATGCTTTGTAGATCTATAGCTTATGGCTTTCTGTCTTTTCTGTTTTAAATTGTTTTCACCTTTACAGGTTTCAAGGATGAGACACTTCAACAGCAGGACAGTTACAGAGCAGCCCTGAAACAGCAGGTAGGTCCCGGGGCCTCAGTCTGTAGATGGATGATAGGAGAGGGTACTGATCAACTGCAGGATGAAATGAAATGCTTTTAGACTTACAGCAACCTGTATTCTCAGCACTTTAAAAAAGTTGTAAATTAACTGTAACTGTGCATTTCAAACAGATAGAGGAAAACAAGAGAAAACAGCAAGAGGAAAGAGAACAGATTAGAATTGAGGAGGCGAAAGAAGAGAAGAGGCTGGCCATGCAGAGGGCACGCTTACAGGAGGAATATGAGGAGGAGCAAAGGAAAGAGAAAAGGAGGACTGAGGTGATGAGCTTGTTTCTTTTATAAAGAGTCCTTCATCATTTCTCCTTCTTTATAGTTTTATCTACTCTCTGCAGCATAAGCTGAAAAACCAAGGCTGGATCCATGAAGCTGAAACACATCGCCAGAAGCAAGAAAAGGTGGTGATGCAGGAAAACGAGACTAAGAAGGTACCTCAGACCACCAGGGTGGAGAAAGACTCACGGTTGAATTATGAGGTACAGTAAGCACGAAAAGACAGGAGTGCTATAGCTCGCTGTGTCTTTGTCAAAGAATGACATTTTACTTGTTGTCCTGCAGAGGCAGCCCTCTCCGCCTATCCCAACCTTGCAGAAAAAGCTGGCAAATCTTGCGCCATATAGGCCCTCCTCTGTTTTGAGCCAGCGGTCATCCAGAACTGTGAGTAACTCATTGCAAAGATTGCAAATATTTTCACATTTTGCCCTTTATGATAACTCTATAATAAAAAAACATGCATTCACAGAATCGCTCAGTGTCAGCACCGCACCACCGACCACCCGATGAAATTCCCAGCCAGCAGGGTAAGATTTGTCTTAACCTGTGTGCGTGCAAATCATAAACATTTATTTTTCTGATCCTTGCTCTGCCTTCACTCCCCTGTCATGCTTCAGATGATCAACAGGAAGTAATCAGAAAGCTGTCAGCCCTCCGTGGTTATCTGAGGAAAGAGCAGCGACAACTGGAGGTTCAGATGGGTCGCACGGATTCACACGAGACCCACTACAATCTGGTAAACAGGTACAGCAGTCAGGCAGCACTGAACAGCAGGGGGATGTGTGCAGGTATAACAGACCCAAAATAACAGGGATTTCTATCTTTTGTGCCAGGCTTACAATCAGTCATTTAGAGACGCTGCTATGTTGAATTTAACCCAATTAACCCCCAGATGTTGTGAAGTGAAGACACAATACTAACTCTGGGCTGTTAAAGTGTGATCTTGATTTGATATTTGTAGTGAAGTATGTATTACTGTGCTTGGAAAAAATGAAGTGACCCATGTCTTTCCTCAGTGAATTGCTGTGGAGCACTACAGTAACCATGTTGCTACTTAGAATATTCTCAACCCATTATTACCAAGCCCAGCACGATATGTCGAGTAACTGCATCCCTCCCTGCTAAATTACAGGAATGTTTTACAAGCCACTTGTTAATCTGTGCTTGTATTCAAGTTTACAGCAAATCATCTGAGAAATGCCTTTGAACTGGTGCCAGTCTCTGGGCTTTTCTTTTGTCACAGACTGCTCACACAGAAGGACCAGCGCTTTAGGGAACATAAAAGCTTTGGAATGTATTCAGCAAGTACAGGTCAAGCGTAATGCCCTCATTGTTTTATAGCAATGCAGAATTAATTTATGTCACTGCAGGGACAGTGCAGCAGGTGGAGCTAAATGGTATAGTTACTGTGCACAACTAGAAAGCATTTGGCATAGTGAACTGCTGCTACGTTTTCAGACAGACATCTGTTTGTTATTAGAGGTAGTTGTTCTGTTTAATTTGGGATTTTCCTCCTTTGCTCATGTGTAGAAGACGACCGAGGGCGGAGGGCCTTAAATCTGCACATAGAGAAGCTGTCCTGTCTTCAGCTAGGAGTCCTTCTCCAGTTGATGCACATGCTAACAGGCAAAACATCAGGGAGTTCATCCAGCTTAAACACAGAGGTAATAAAAGACACAGCTTTGGCACAGCTTTTAATGCTTCTTTGAACCACTGTTGTTCTTACAATGTACCAACCTGAAGTAAGTCTGATTTAATTTTCATTGCACAAATAATAATAGATTCAGGAATGTATTCACGGGAAGAGGCTGGCAAAGGAAAAAGTGGGATAGTCGGAGAGCTGAAGAAAAGAGTACTGGAAGGCTAGGCGCACAGCAAAGAGAGAGGTGGCCCTGGCAAAGGAAAAGGCTTGTAGTGAGTTGTATGTGAGGCTGGACACTAAGGAGAACATGACTTGTAATGAATGACTAGGCAGAGAAATTGTGCTGGAAGAGATGTCCACCAGATTAGAGTGATTAAGTATAGAGGTGGAAATGTGCTAATGTGAAGAGAGTGGGTTGAGAAGATGGAAGGAGTACTTCGAGGAGCTCATGAATGAAGTTAATGACAGAAAGTGGATGAAAATGGAGTTAGAGAATCAGGAAGTGCACAGAATCAGCAAGGAGGAAGTGAGGGCAACTCTGAAGAGGAAGGTGATGGGAGACATCGAGAGGTCTAGGAGCGAGGGCCGTGGACTTTTGAACAAGAGTGTTTAACACAATCTTGGAGAGTGAGGGGATTTCTGAGGAATGGAGATGAAGTGAAACCGTACCACTTTTAAAGAACGGGGTTGATGTGAAGAGAGTAACTACAGAGGAATAAGATGGAGAAGTGTAGAGAAGGACTGATTGAGTGGCACTCTGTGG
The DNA here is from genome assembly GCF_018398535.1 of Haplochromis burtoni. NCBI lineage: Eukaryota > Metazoa > Chordata > Actinopteri > Cichliformes > Cichlidae > Haplochromis > Haplochromis burtoni. Next base: position 3,093,878 of record NW_024582362.1, read on the forward strand.
ATATCATAGGGTGCCTAGACAGGAACTCTGGTGCTGCATGAGGAAGTCCTGAGGGGCGGAGAAGTATGTGATGGTGGTGCAGGGCATGTAGGACAACAAGACAATAGTGAAGTGTGCGGTGGGAGTGACAGTTGGGGGGTGAAATTACATCAGAGATAGGCTCTGAGCCCCTTCTTGTTTCACTGGTGACAGAGAGGCTGACAGATGAGATCAGGCAAAAGTCTCTGTGGATGATGATGTTTGCAGACGATCACAGAAAAGATTCATGGATGAAGTGAAGGAGGACATGCAGGGGGTTGCTGTGACATAGGAGGATGCTAGAAATGGGGAGATGGAGGCAGATGATCCAATGTGGCGACCTCTAAAGGGAGCTGCCGAAAGAAGAAGAAGAAGAACAAATACGTCTAATAATGCTTTTCTTTTATTCTCAGTACTAAGCTACATAGAGGAAGTCAGTGTTGATTCTGTTTACAATCACTTTGGTCATGCTGTTCTTGTAAGTGTGGAGGACACCAAATGGTTTAGACTTTTAACTAGTGCTCTATCTCCCTTTATCTAAACCAAAACTTTAATCTCATGAGGTCATTTGAGGCCTCGGTCAGTGACGGACAGTTTGCCCATGTGTACAGTGAATCTCATGTAAGCTACCAAAGAAATGACTGGATGTGTTCCCAAACTGGAGTCTGAAACACACTCAGAGCTGCAAGCCGTAAAACCAACAAAAGAGGATAAAGGACTAGATGGTTTTTTTTGGCTTCACTAAACACTTTTTTTGCTCTGTGTTTATTATTTTACTGATGCAAATATTTAATTTATTAGTCAATTGCTTTGCCTAGAGCTGCCCTATAGTAACAATCCCTGATGTGACGTAGCTTGCTTTTATCCTGCAGGTACGACATCTCGTGAGGAGGTTCGAACCCTGTACCCTGACCCTCCCGCAGACACACAAAGTCTGGACATTCAGCAGCAGGCCCTTCTACGTGAACAACAGCACAAAATCAGGCTAATGAGGAGACAGGAAGATGGTCAGTGAGCAAATACAAATCAGTTTCACCTCAAATGTTTGTCCTCTAACTCCTCCTTCTGTCTTCCTCTGTAGACTTCTTGGGCCGTCAACTAGGTCATTATTATCCTGTAAGTGATCAGCACATTACACAGTAACTATATTCTGCACTTTCACCCTGGCAGATAATTCAGTCTTGCATGGCTTAATTTTGTTAATTGTAGAGATTTTATTGTTTTCTGTCTGCATTTGTGTCTCCTCCCAGATCAAGAACCCTGGACGTGCCACTCACAGAAACCCCATATTGCCATCAGAGAGTTCTTTTATTGGTGAGTTTGGCAGAATATGGTCCGTCTGTAAAAACAGTCTTTCTCATTTATTTCCCTTCTTGTGTTCACATGACTGGGGACACAATAGACTTTGAAAAAAAATCCCAAAAGCACCAGATGTTTTACATAAAGGTGACACGGTTTGGGAAGTCCTCTACATACAACCTCATAATACCTTTCTACGACACTCTGTGTGCCAGGCCAATTTAGCTCTTGGTTTCTCTGCCAGGCTAACTGTGGTGCGTGCCAGCCAGCTGTCTGTGTTGCAGCTGGTGCCAGTGCTAGTTGCAAGGTGACTACGCCAGCTGCAGGGTGGTGATAGCAGACTCCCAGAGCACAGGCAATTGGTACATTAGAGAAAAAAAGACTGATGGCTTTTGAATACTTTTCAAGCTCAGGGTTTTCTCACTATTTTCATATTATGCATGGATAAACGGAATAAAGTTTAGGTCCCTACCATCTGTTTGGCTGTAAAGACATTTGCAATTAATGATACATGGCTATTGGGTTTTTGTCAGGTTACAGTGGTGAGGCACGTGAGCAGAGATCCCTTCAACCCTCAGCAGAGCACCAGGAGAGGACGGCACTTAACTATGATGTATGTCTGATATGCATCTTGTGTTTTACTAAGATCAAAAGGATCACCATCATTAAGATATCAAAGCTCTGTATATATTTACAGGAGGTGGCTGACAAGGGGGGTGATAATCTGCCAGCAGTACCCAGTCACAACAACCAGAACAAATGCCACATTACGAGGCCAGACTCCCACTCTGGTGATCACAGCGTAAAAGGTAGGACGAAAGAATTCACTACAGGAAGCATTTAAATGATCAGGCTTATAACTAGTATAGCAAGTGGGAGCTAATCTTAAACACCGTATAAATTAGTGAAACATAAAAAGCGTGCCACTTTATATACTTGTTGGCTTTTAGCAACATGTGCAAATTTTAAGCGTTTTTTAGTATCATAGAAAAAAAAAAGTGATGGATATGCCCCTGTACCCTACAGACTGGCTGCCCGGTGATGAAGAGGACATGTCGTCGCTGGGCTCTGCCATGGGGAGGCGTGTCTCTGTGGACACTGTTGCCACGGAACTGTGGCTGCGGCCTGGAACGTCAGACGCTGTAAAGCAGTGAGGCTGTAGCAACAGGATAAACAGGCGGATGGGAGCTCCACACAAACTTAAACACTGCATTGCACAGCTCCCATTGGTGGCTCTCTAAACTGGAAATGCACAGCCACCTTTTCTGCAAATGCAGGTGGGGGTTCTCATGAGAACTGATGTCCTTCCTGTGCAGTGCTTTACTGACTTACACTTTACTTGTGTGCTGTTTCTATTTGCTCTCATTGGAGACCAGAGTCTGTAAAAACATTGACTATTAGATCACAGAAGAAACAGTTAATACAAAACTCACTGTGGCCAATTCCTCTTTACCTTCTACATTTAGCACATTAGCATTTTGTAAAGGTGGGATTCAGTTAATGAATAAAGTCATGGTGTTTTTGAGCAATAAAAATGTTACTGTAATGTTGTCCTGGCTGATCATTATTAAACAGCTGGCAGCAACTGTAATTCAGTGATTCAGCATTTCAAATCAACCAAGTTCAAAAACTTTATTGACCTAGAACCTGATTAGAATGCCAGATGATGTATTGTACAGAAAGTTGTACATATTCTTTTGCAACATAGAAAACTTTACATTGCTGTATCATATACATTTGTTTTCTACATCCATGAGCAGGAATGCACCCCAGTCATACTTAAAGCACAGCTAACATTTGTCATTTTCTCTATACATATATCTTTCCCCCAGACCAAAGAAAAAAACCATTAAATATATTATTAACTTCTGATTTTTATACACAAGAGTGAAAACTAAACTCACATGAAAACAGACTAGTGACTCAAAAAAAGCAGCTAGAATCAGTTTGCTGTCGTCTTCCAGTTATAGAAGCCCCGTTATCGTCTATTTCGGTTAAAAACCTCATAACATATAAAATGGAATAATTTAACCCATCACTTTCCGCGGTCTTAGTTTAATTACAAATCGTACTGTTTAGGACAATCTGCAGGAGGTGGTACAGTCAAATAAATTATCACAAAAGTAAAATCTCCAGTGCATTTGAAAAACAAAAACAAAACAGCTCAAGTGCAGCAAATCCAGAGAAGGAAAACAAATTTAAACAAAAATAAAAGAAATTTAGTGTTTATAAGATTATATTACACAACGGCAGATCAGATCTGTACAACTAGTATCATCCAAGAGGCTATCCATACTAATGTTAGCCATCTGCAGTGCAGACAGAGAGATCATTACTATCAACGTGTGACAAACGTCACTGTCATAGTTGCAGAATATGTCTTTTTGCATGTTGCTGAAACCATTCATTCTTTGTTTTAAATATACAGTAAGAAGCACACCTTTTTTTTTTTTTTATATCTTCCTTCTGAGCAGATCAGATATGGATAACTGTCAGTTGGTTATCAGTAGTTTTATCCAGTAGAGGCATCGCTACACATGGTACAAGACATGTTTTTATAGTGTTAGCAAGGACTCCGTCTGGGCTGTTTGTGTGTACAGGCGTGTCTGTGTGTGTGGTGACAGGGTTAAGGGAGCGGGTGGATGTTAACAGATAACTGACTGACAATCAGCCAATTTTAAATCAAGTGTTCGGCATAAAAACACACCGAGGCCCCTGAGGCAGCACAGAGCACCAGCACGGCCATGCGAATCTACGACGGAGGCCTCGGTAGAGCTTCGTGCTCCAGGCTGTTTGCGGTGCAGCGTCACTGGGCCTCCTCCCCAGCCTCCTCCCCAACCTCCTCCCCAACCTCCATGTCAGTCTCTGGCTCACGGGCCTGCTGAGGCTCTGGCAGCTGTGCAATGTTAAACACGATGCCGATACGCAGGTAAAACTTTCTTAGGATAGCTCGGAGCTCGGGGATCAGGTCGAACTGCATGATCTCACACAGAAGAGGGTAGTATCTGGATGCATGAGCTTTGAACTACAAGGTGAGATGAGAGAGCAGGAAGAGACAGAGGAAGACAATGAGAAGTTAGATCTTTAAACACATGCTCATATTCTTTTTGCCAACATGCTGCTGATGAATGCAACACTCTACAATCTCTTTGCATTAGGGAACATGACTTAACTGGCTGCCAATTGGTTGTAATCTGGTCATATATTTATATATGAAAGCAAGGTTGCAAAGTGTTTGTGTTCTTTTGCAGTCAAATTGCATCAAATTTTGTGGAGGACTTTCTGAATTTTTGATTCAGATGTATGAGGTTCTGGTTGGACTCTGAGCATAAGGTGGCATAGAGGGCAACAGATCTTTCCCCCAATTTATCACCAACACATTGCATGTAAATACCAATTTGACCCCATTTACTTGCAAACAGACCATAGTCTAATTCTGTCACGTTTCCATTTTATTATCATCTTCATGCGCCTCTGACTGCAATGGTTTGCAGACCAGGTCTCCATCTTTGAAGCATCTATTTCAAATGCAGTAAGATGAGTTCATTTCACTTGATTGTAATAATTTTGCTGTTATCTTCAACCACCATTTCCCATACCATAATACTCAAGGAAAACATGATGATGAATGTAGTGGGATTAAGGTTTAGCCTGCTCAGTTTTGTTTGTTGTATGCCTAACAGGATATGTGCAAGCATATGTAACAGCACACATGGCCAAAAATATGTTTGTTTTGCCTCCGACACCAACAAAATACAAAAAAAATATAAGTATTAAGTATTAAGCTACATCACACGTAGCCTTCAAAGGTCTTGTCTGTGTGTGCGCAGCAGCGAGGAAGAGCATCAGTGGGTGTTTTGGCTTCTTACCCTTTCATCATTGATCTTTAGCACCTTGGTGAGGAAGAGCAGCAGCAGGTTGGTCCACGCTTCTCTGTGGCTTTCTGAGGTCAGGGCCAAGAAGTATGCTACAGCCTCGCTGCACACGCTACACGAAAGAGAAGAAGAAATCTGGATTAACACACCGAACAGAACAAGCCTGGAAGTCAAATATGAAGTCAAACATAGAAAAGTGCTTCTGATTCCTGTGTTGTTTTCTAACGTACTGTAGCAAGGCAACATCTGCATCCCCCGCCTCACTTGTCACATGAAAAATTGCTGCGAGGATGATGAAGGTTGCTCTAGCTCAACGACTGCTAATTAAAACCCCCGACTGAGGCTGGTATGAAAACAATTGGATGTTTTTCTCCACACTTAAAGCTCAAGGAAAACTGAAGCCACCTTTTTGTCTTTGATCCTGCAGCTGCCTGACAACATCCACTTCCTCCTCTCCTCCCTCCTTCACACTCACAGCTCTCCCGCCTCTGTGACTTAATGGCCACCCAAATCTGCTTTGGTCCCTGCGCTAATCAAACTAGCATGTGAGCTGCGTGGCCTCTGGTAAACAGAAAAAGTGCTTGTGTGGAGTTCAGACATAAGCCTGTGCTGCTGATGTGGTGTTTTAAGTGACACACAGCAGCATTTCAGTGAATTAGGATCTGCATGCAGGCACTAGCCTCCTCCACCCGCATCCATTCTTATCTCCTCTCTAATAATGAATGCAACTAGGAGAGACGAGCAATGATTCTTCTTCATTTTGACATCATCATCAATATGAAGGCGAGGCAGGGAGAGAAATGGGATGACAGCAGTGTGTGAGGCGTTGAATAAAGACAGTGTGATGACAGCAGTGCTGACTGAACAATGAAACATCTTATGCGCTGATTCCTTTGGATCCAAACATCACACAGCATCCACTTCAGACAACCTCAAAGCAGCTAACATGCTGGGCCTTCGCCACAAGTAACCGACTACAGTTACCGAAATCTCAACAACCCTCCCCAATGTCATAGCGACAACAGAACAGCCCTTTCCTTCAGACGTCTTGGGCTTCATTTGACCAATAAAATAGTTTATAACTACAGAATAAATGCAAATAGACTCACGTACATTTAGACGACGGGTTAAGCCAGTCCTTTTCCTTATAGCCTCTAATAGATTACTATAATAATATTGAGCCAATAATAAGATTTGGGATGTTTATACTCAGCTCCACTGACTGCCTCAGTAGATGTAACGTTACCGCTGCCCATCAGGATAGCATGCGGTCCTTACTTGAGCAGTCGTCTCTGGACCTCCTCCCAGGCGTCCCGGCGGCTCTCGTCTGTGTACATGCGAAACAGGATGCGCAGCCCACATGCCAGGCTGCTGGTCTCCTGCTTCAGGAGATTGGGCTTCGACTTTCCTTTGAAACCTTCAAAATGAACAAACGCAAGCAAGTCTTTACAGCTCAGCATATTAAAGTTTTCGAGTTTTTGTCTGTCAAACCTAAAGAGACTCGAAACAGACTTGGTGTTACTGTAATTTTTGACTACATGATCAAAAGCAAAGGAGAAAAGATGGAGCCCATGTTCTCTCGCCCTACCTGCTTTCCACAGCAAGGTTCTTTGCTCGTTGTTGGAGTTGAAAGCCTTGGCAAAGTGGTGCGAGTCCAGCAGGCAATCCAGCAACTTAAAAAGCTGCTCAGAGGTCAGGTAGCGATACATTCCCTGGTCCTGGGTCTCCACGGAGACGTCTACTGAACACACAGCATCCCGCTGCGAAAAGACAAATGAATGATGCATTACTTTGTAACACAAAAACAAAACACGGCCGCATTTCTACGCAGGAGTGGGAGAAAACAGCTGTTTGTACCTGAGCAGCTGCAAAGTTCTCCGCATCTTCCTTCTTACTGGTGGCGGGGAAAAAGACGATGTTGTCGATGGTCTGGATCAGCTCCAGCTGCACGACGCACTTTATGAGTAAAGCCGAGAATAAACGCTGCTCCTGGATCTCTGTGGGATACGCAAGGAGGGGGAAGTTAATCAGAAAATGTACGCAGGCAAAAAACACACAGGGGTCAAAAATCTCTGAGTGAAGTGGCAGACTGACTTGTTTGGGTCCTACTCCTTGGACCGTCCTCGGTCACGCCTGAGGCTGAGCTGTACTGACTCTGCCGACGATTCTCCATCGCAGCTCTGTCGGAGCTGCTGATGGAATGCTGGTCATCAGAGCGCGACTGGATGTCCAATGACTTCTGGGAAACTGAGTCCTGGGAGCAAAGTAAACAGAGGTACTGCTATAATGCAAGAGCTGTACGTGTAAATCAATCAGTTATAGAAAATCTAACTTGTGTTCTCGTTTTAAAAAGGAAAGCAAAAATGCAACAATTTCATCACCTGCAACAAGCACAGGAAAGAAATAATTAGTGATATAAATGAAAAGTACCAGCTGTTTGTCAGGCAGGCTCTGTGTTGATAAGTGCTCTCCCTCTGCCCCCGCTGGTCTCCATGTTAAAAGCCTTTGAGACAGGAGAATTAGTCATTCAATAAAACCCAACAAATTCATCTTTTCATGCAGGGTAATAAACAACATCCAGCTTTCATTATAGAAAAGTACCAGAGACGGCCGGCCGATTAAACCAACCAAGGTCTTAATTTAAAATCCATTATGATTTTTAACTTAATTATACATAATCTGAAAGAATGTGATTACACTGAATTGAGAGTGAAACATTAAAATCTAGACGCACAAAGCGAAAAATTAAGACTTTTATTCTTTAATTCGATCTGCCGCTTTCATTTTGCAACTAAGCACTGCTATAAGAATAACCGCAGGGATTAAATGCTGCATTCAAAAGCATGGGTGTGTTTTTGGCAGCAGCTTACGCGTGTGGGATTGTTGTCTTGAAGATGTCCAGCATGCAGTTACATGTCTTGTCCCAGGTTTCTGGGGAAAACTTCTCTCCATTAAGGATGACCACATTCTCTAGACAGTTTGTGCCTGAACGGGCGAGCTGCTCATTATCTGCAGAAGAAGAAGATAAGAGGAGGATGAGGAGGAGGAGGGGGAAGAGATAAGGAAACGGTGAATTGGAGAGGAGAGATGTTTCCTTATATTGCAATACCTAAGGGACTAACTGTGCAGCTAAACTACTTGACATTGACAGAAAGGGGGTTTTCACTGGTCTGGCCCACCTAAGTGAGCTGCACACCTCCCTGCCCCTTTATTCTGCCACTTTTTAGATAATTCTGCCTGTAAACATTAGCCAAAAAGAGGGATGTGCACTCACCTTGCTGCACACACCAGTAGAGCTGAGCAAGGATGTCATCCAGCAGGACGCCATTGAGGGACTCAAAGTATTGGGTGAAGACATCGCAGATGGCGTAAAGTGCGTGGTTGCAGGTAGTCGTCATCCACTCTGCTTTCTGAGGGCGCAGTGAGAAGGTTTCAGCATGAGACCAAAAACAAATATACCGGGAGATTAAAGATTGTGCTCTGACATTTTCCGAGTGCATCTGGCTGAGCCGTTCAAACACAGGATGTGAAGCAGAGGATGTGGATGAAAGCGTTATTGTGTACCTCAGTCTGTTGCTCGGGCAGCTTCATGTTGTCAAAGATCCTGAAGACAATTCTGAACAGATCCTGCCACCAGTGTTTTTCAAAGGTGTGCCCATAGGTCTTCATCACTTCAAACATCACTGTAAGCCCCCTGGGAAATACGCAGACACACACATGCACATTTTGTTTTTCTTAATACTATAGATGATGTGTTTTTAAGTCTTTAAAGTCTATAATCTAGCATTAACTCCAGCTGTGCAGCAGGACTATGCAGAAGCCCATGCAAATTTTCCATTTCCAATCAGCTGAAATGTGAAAGCGTTTTAAAAGCACACTTGTGCATACAGGTACCCACCCTATAAGCTCCTAAACAGCAAGCTAAAAGGTAAATCCCGCCTACCTGGTCCTGACATCCAGTTTACACCTGTTGATGATGCAGGAGAGCTCAAAGAGAATAGGGAACCAACCCCGCACCCACACACGGTCCTCGGGCGCTACATTCATATCATCACTGGTGTAGTCTTTGAAGGCCTGCCAGAGAAATATGAGTTCACCACTGCACCATTTCTGCCTCAGGAGACAATTAATCCTCCCACACATCCATACATATTTTGTTCATGCCCCTGGTACGCACTGCACATGTTCTCAAGTTATTACGTCAAGCACAAGAAGGTGGTGTTTTTTTGCAGACAGTAGTAGATGTAGGATAGATTACAGAACTACATATATATTCTTAATGCTAATGTCATGTATCTTAAATGCATTATCTTTAATAGTGTCTCTATATTGATGTCTTTGTTATGACTTGAATTTTTTTGCTGCTTCAACCAACCATTTATATTCTGACTATCTGAGCTGATGCACAAGTCGGTGCATTTTGCATCATAATCAATCACAACACGCCTCCCGTACAGTATTAAATTAAGCGATCTGTATAAGACGAGGACTCGTATTGACCTGTGGCCTATCTGAGACGTATTTGGCGCAGTGTCGGATGAGGCGGATGGCTTCCATGCTGGTGTCTGGGAATGAGGCATTGCAGGCAAACTCTGACAGACACTTCACGGCATCCTGGAAGGAGTCGATTGTAGCCGCAAAGTGCTTTTCAAATACATTCGCTAGGAGGCAGACAGAGGAGGGAGCAAAATTAGAAGAGTGGTGGGGGTACAGGGGAAGCAAATTAAATCAGTCTGCTGACTACAAGGGAAATGGAAGTGGTTAAGGATAAAATAAGTTGGAGAGGTTGTTGGACTTACTGACGATATGACCAGTGGTCTGGAAGGCCAGCTCCACGATGCTCTCATCTTGGTCAGAGGCAGCCAGGTGGAAGACGGAGAAGATGTTTTTCCATCCTGAACGGATGTTCGCTGCCTGGGAGTTAACCATCTGGGCGATACAGCGCACCACCATGTCTCGGATGGTGGGAGACCTGAATGGGAGACAGAGTAAAGAGGTGAGTGATGAAGCAGAAGGAGAAGGGGTCAAAACAAAGAGGAAAAAGAACAGGAAAGGAGGAGCCGCAAAATAGGAGGAATAAAGTAAACAAATATTTAGTATACCACATACATAGTATATGTAGTAACATCCTGTTATACAGTTTAAACCTTCTGTTTAAGGATGGAAGCCAATCAGAAGCAGTCTTAGGATATTTTCACACCAATGGTTTGTTTACTCTGGTCCAAATCAGTTGATGAGTTTATAAACTTGTAGCTTTTCTTTAGTTTGGCTTCTTAACACATACAAAAAAAAACTTACAGGTGTACTTGAAGTGTATTGATAGATGTGTCTGGGGTGAGAGCAACAAAAGTACATACAGGAAGAAGGTGCTGTGCTCTGGACTGCTGGAGAACATGCTACCCCTGATGCATCCCACAATGCTAAGCATACAGGATGTGACTACAGAAAAGCTTTTAACTTCAGCCTGTAAGGTGCACGTGATAGTTTGGTTGGATGGAGGTCGGATCACATCCACGCCATAAAGACACACTCTTAAGGAGAGGATGGCCTTAAAGGAATAAAAGCTAACATAGCTTGTTTCAGGCAGTGAATGTGTTAGAGTTATCACTGGGATGCCGGTGTGATAGCTGCCTCAGGACAAGGACTCCAGTCAGAGAGTGGGGCACAGAGAGTGCTTTCCAGATATACTTTAATGAACATTAACTGATTGAACAGCAGGCCAGTAGTACAGCAACTGGCATACTCAGTGAGAGTATAAGGGTGCGATGCAGACATACGCACCCGGTGCGTATGTCTGTGGTTCTAAATAACAAGAAAACAGGGAGAATAATTACATGACAAATATAACAACCATTACTTTTCAACATCATACATCAACAATAACTAAATGCTCTGGCTTAATGAAATCTCACATTGGCAGGAATATCTGCTTATCCAAAACAACAGAAAGGCCTAATATCTCAATATTAGCAAAGATCAGCAATTAGGTGGTCATCACAGCCCTCTAGTGGCCAAATAACCTAACTGATATACATGGATCTGACCTGTGTCAAAGGCTACATGCTTCTGCCAATATCAGTCGAATCTCCTAACATACTCCATATCAGGTACATGTCTTATAATGTGCTACCTCCTAATCTAAAACCCCTAAAGGATGTAAACAATATGTCAGAGTATAGATCAGTCTCCTCCTAGACCGCCTCAGTGGAGATGTATACTTTAGCAACATAATACCACAGACTTCTAACAACTTCCTGAAATTAACGTGTGTGTGTGTGTGTGTGTGTGTGTGTGTGTGTGTGTGTGTGTGTGTGTATATCCACCCTATTAATTTAGGAATTGATCCTTAGAGCTACAGAGGTTCTGAATCACACTGGAAATCGCTATTCCCCCGTGCTTAGCGCTCCTCGGACTCTTAGTACGGCTGGACTGTCGTAAAAGCATGTGACATCATCACCCAGCAAACAATAACAATGAAAGTGAAAAATAAGGAGACTTTCTGACAGAATGCATCGAGGCACAATATAAACTAAATAAGCATTATTTTGAACTCTGGATGACAGCAAAGCTACTCTAGAAGAGTCAAAGAAGAAAAACATGGAGCTGGTGCCTGCATAATTGGTCCCTTTTAAAGAGAAGAAAATGAATCCCGTCATTGATTTCAATTAGCTTTAAAGGCTCTTGATGACATCCACAGCCCTGTTCTCAGAGAGAATGATTATTCCAGCTTTGGCTAGAGTTGTGGCCTCAGTGAAGAGCAATCCTAATTGCTCCGTAGCTATGAATGAGAGAGGAGTTCTGCCTCCACTCACCATTACACACACCGACACAGGGGAAGGCAGCATGAACGAGCATGAGCGAGACACACTGCGCTGCAGGGTTTACGTGGCTGCCTGCCATCTCCTCTCTGTTGAAGCTCTCGGGCTGTTCAATCTGTGGGTGGATTTATACTTAAACTGCTACTCCTATTTCATATCAATGAAACGTGTGCTGTAACGAAACAGCTTTCCTCTTTGACGTGCCGCGCAGCAGCCTTTACGGGAAAATCGCTCTCATTTATAAATGATAGCTGCTTAAATTCCAGCCGAGATAGATTCGGAGCAAACGAGGAAAGAGAGGCTTTTACGTGAATTCACTGAAAGGGTAATGCAAAGAGACTGAAATGGGTCAGCTGAAATGCTGGGTTGCTACTCGTCCCCACGTGAGAAAGCAAACAACATGCCAACTCACTGCTACAGGGAGGAAGGAAGGGAGGCACAGAGCTGCAGATGAGGTTAAAGGGAGAGGTTTGAGTGCGTTATTTCATTCTGTGCATGCGCCCAAGAACAAGGGGCGATTCCTAACTTGTCTTTACACCACCAGGAACTACAGATTTCCACTTGCAGAGTTAACGTGATCACTCACTCACACATGATTGCACTCCTTCTGTACCTGTTCTTCTTCATGATGTGCTCAAAAGGCCTCAGGAAGTCTTTCTGGAATCTGAAGTTAGCCAGCTCCCCCTTTTCCAAAAACTTCATGGACAGCTGCCGAAGAGAATCCACCGCGAAAATGGCCACATCTTCATTGGGATTGCACCCAACCTACACAAAGACAGAACAATATTGTTAATACTGTATTATTTTTCACATTTTTTTATCCTAAATTCAGCGCATGATGTGCGGCTCTCTGAGAACACACTGTTCCTTTACTGAAAAGTAAGCCTCTAACATTTCTTGAATAAACTTTTCACATAACAGGCACTCCTTCGCCAAAATCCAGGTTGTAGCTGCGCTGTGAGACTCGAATCTTGGTGAGAGACGAGTCCTTGAATATCAAAATGCCAGAATTTGGCAACAATCGGTGTTTATCATTACAAAACAGAAAGTGGGAGAGAGAAGGAAAACAAGCCTTTGTAGCTCAGTTCCTGCAAACCTTTGGGATAGATTTTCAAACCAACACTTTATGGAGGAACAAAGCTACCAAAACATAAATTTAAAAAATTAAAGTTATATTGAAATATCTATAAAACCAGTGTCACTCACTTCCCCTGTCAGTGATCGTAATGTTGTGCCCGATCAGTCTATTAAGCTATGAGTTATCTAGTCCTCGCTCACCTTGTTAAAGTGGTCTCCAATAACCTCCCAGATCCTGGACCACTGCAGCCTGATGCGACCCATGTTGTAGTAGGAGATCTCCACTATCTTCTGCAGGCTGAACATACGCGGGTGTGTGGGCGAGGCCAGCTCATCCATGGACACGGCGCACAGCCAGCGCACGAAATCAACTGATGAACGGACAGAAAACGTTGGCAATGAAAAGCGGTTTGTGCAGGACGTGATTCATGCCAATTAAAAATAGCTAGCATGTACCTCTGCTTGTAAGCAATAAGGAAATTACATGTATAATAGTGGATCAGCTGGACTCACCTATTGCATTACCGTCCAGTCTGGTAGAACCTGTGAATATCCTGTACAGAAACACAAATTACTTAAGAGCTGGGCTGTATTTTCATTTCTTTTTACTCCAAAATAAAGGTAGATAAGAGGATGTGATCCTTGCTACGTTCATTTACTGCATGCTTCGTTTAAGGACGTTAAAGTCTACAAATAAACAAACAACAGCAGGAGGTGCATACCTGTCCACAGCCACCACCACACTCTGAGAGCTGGTCTCTCCGATGGACTCCTGAATGCTGGCAATCTGCTTACGGTCCACAGTCCCTCCAACTGCAGAGCAGAACACAGGTGGTTGTTAGGCTGATTTAGGCTTTAACGTTGGTCTTTGTGTGCACGATGCATTCAAATGATGATCGCTGACCTAGACCCAGGTACTCATCGCTGCTCTGCTCCTTCGTGCTCGCAATGAAGCCCTCTTTGCCCCGCACCGTCCCTGAGATGTAGCGTGCCTTGACCCCAGTACCAATCAGCTGAGCCAGCTCCAGCTGACTGATGCATTTCAAGATCTGCAAGGAGAAGCAACAGTGAGGTATTTGGAGGGGAAAAAAACAGATGCAGAAAGAAGTTAAAAAACAAGCAAGCGCAGCAAACTATCATATGTAGAATAAAGTGGGAAAAGGGTAACACCAAAATTCTACAAAATGTGAGCTATAAACAAAGTAAAGACAGGTCTCTGTTCTGTTCTAGATATACAAATTGATATCCCAGAGGAATCTGAGGCTCGGGAAAGATGATCATTTAAATATGAGATGAATTATAACAACACGTTCCTGCGAGCCAACACAAACGCCAGTTTCATGTGACATAAGTGGAGCGAACCTCATGCCAGGAGTTTCCCAGATAGTTTCCATCTGTGTGGGCCACAGTGATGAGGGTCTTGATGGTGTCAATGTTCTTCTGCTTCATTTCTGCAATGCCTGAGGTGGCTGTGAGCAGGGTGAACCTGGCCAGAGCCTGCACATACGCATCCCTCTCCAGCTGTGAGAGGCAAAACAACAACAATGCTTTGTGTCAACGTGCTGCCAGGTCTGTAATACGGTATGGCACTAGTCCTACAAAACAGATTGCAGTACCTGAATGGAGAAGATGCACGCGATCCTGATGGCACAGCGGATTCCTTCAAGACACAGCGAGGCCACCTCAGTGTCGTCGCAGTCCTGAAGCCCCACGCTGAAGGCGGCCAGGAAGGGCGTCCATGCCAGCTGAGGAAACAAACAAACAACAACGGCAAGGATGATTTGTTTGCAGCTGTGTCTGTGCACAGCTGTGTCTGAAGCACGTGTGCATGCGCTGGCGTTATTACCTTGAACATGGGTCTGACATGCTCCAGATGTGTGGCACTGGTGAAGGGAGCCTGCACGTGGCTGACGGCCTCCATCAGAGCTTTGGCCGTCTTAGCCATCTGCTCCATCTCCAAGTTGTACAGCAGGCGCCTCTGCTTCTCGCTGGCCACACCTGAGCAATAAACCCCAGACAGATATTTATTTATTTATTTATTTTCTTACAGAAAGTGAAAAAAACCCTGCAGCTTTTCTTTTAACAGCTGCCGCAAAGTGTAAATCAGAAGTGTTTTTCATAGAATAACTGATTTCTGATAGCTCCAAGCCTCATCCAAAACCATTCCAGCAACAACGATATCAAGTAATGACTCTGGATAATATCTACAATCTCCTTTTCCTCCAGCACTGAGACTCACTTTGCTTGTTGGATTTCATGGTGAGCTCTTTTGTCTCCTTCATGGCGATCTTTTTCCCCGCGATCTCGTCGTAGATGGCTGAGAGATATTCCTCAGGTAGGTCTTTGCTGTCATTGATGCCCCGGTTCATCTTGATATATTGCTCTTTTGTCATTTTATTCTTAACCTTTGCAGATAACAACAGGGATTCGGGTCAAAAGCTGCTTATTTAACTTCTGTGATTTACGCTGAACAGATATTTAAGGGAAGGACTGCTGTCTAAACACATCCCGAAGGCCGTTGCCTCACTGAGGCGGAGCGCTCACCTGTGGACTGTGAAGGTCTGTTGTCAACATAATGATTGAGTAGGCGAGGACATACGCAGTGTCAGCGCTGGCAAAGAGCGTTTGCCTGGGAAAGGGACAGGAAAGCAAGGGTAGGAGAGCAGATTAATTTAACAGCACGGTGTTTACTGACCACAGAGAACCAAACGCGAGCATTTCCAGAGTCATAAACTCACCCCTGGTTGCATTCAAGATATCTCGCTGCAAATTTCTCCATGAGCCGGTCGATTTTCTGGGCCTCTCCGGGCAGCCGAAAGCCCTCCAGGAACATCCTCAGCGCAGAGACAAAGTCTTTGCCCTGGAAGTCCATTTGATCCACGTAGGCGTACATCACCTCTTTATTGAAACGGTCATTATCCCCGAGGAATTCTCCCACTTGAGTCTGACAGAGCAAAAGAAAACAGCGGCTATGTGAAACGTGCCGCAACGTAAAACACATATTTAGCATTTGTCTGTGCTGGTTCTTATCTACTGCGTGTGTGGGAGAGTGTCTGAAATAGATTGAAGTTCTGAGATGAGATTTCTTTTCTAATGAGATGGAATGACCATAAATGTGCCAAAGTTTGTCTTTCTCTGGGAAATTTCTTAATATGCATGAAGCACCAAAAATACATTTGACAAACTCAGCACCAACATTTCTTTTCAGAAATAATCATGTGGGGTATTACCAGTTTTATGCAAACAACATTTTTTTCTACTGGAGCTACAAATGCCAATTGCATCAGGCGCATGCTAGCGACAGCAGGACAGGATGTAGACTTTAATAGTATCCTACTGTAGCTGATCTGGGCTCTGTACCACAAAACAGGTTCAACATCTTTCCGTTATATGGATCCACTTACCCTAACATCGGGACATGAACATGATAAAGTAACCCAGGCTTTATCAATCTAGCTGGGATATGATTAGCATGTTTACATCAAAGGGAAGTGGTGCTGGTAGCTGGTAAGTTATGTGTAAGAAACTGTATTTATCACTGATCCTCATCGTTAGACCCTCTTGCTCTCCACACACAGGGGGTCCTTCCAGGAATGGATTTTTCTAGGCAATTGATTGGTCAGTAAGAGGCGATTTCATACCTGCTGATCTTTAATCTCAAACCTATCATTTTCCAGAGCAGGTTAGGTTGGCAACATGTTACCATGGCAATATAACCCAGCAAGACCTGAACCACCTTGATAGTCCTGAAAACTCAGGGTTAATCCTGAAGTTAAGATAGATTAGCCACATCCTGCTTCATAGGACAGGCTGCAGCGTTAGCTTGCTGCACCCTTGTTCTGACGAGCGGATGCAGGCAACAGAAGAAAAACAGTCCCTTCACGCCATCTCATATGTCATCTGTTGCAATATTTACAATATTAGACATTCTTAGACTTTCTTCATTTCATATCTCAGCTTTAGTTAACGATTCTGATCTCCAGATGTTTGTGTGGGGAACTCACTCCATGCTACTAGAATGAGCCATTTTCCTCCCTGCCATAACTTCGCTTGAGTAAATCTCATTTGTGCTATTTTTAATAACACCCCCGACACATACAACAACTGTTCTGGTGCCACAGCCGCACTTACAACTCTGGCACCATCAGCCGTCGGTGACTGAGTATCGTATTCGCTTAACCCGGTCTTGGAATAAAGCTGTAAACGTTACACCTGCTCTGAGATCACTGTGCGGTTTGTGCTTCCCCACTTCAACATGCCAAAAGTCTGGACCCAAATCTGTGTTGTGGTGTGAGCAGAGAAGCAGATCTGTACTCTGTTTTAGCTGAAAGTAAGAACCACATGACTTCTTACCGAATCGAGCCTCTCCTCCTGGTGCAAAAACTGAGCAAGGTCCTCAGGGGTTGTACCCAGCATGCCTTGCTCCTGAAGGTACTGAATTCCTCTCTTTGGTTTCTTGTTAAACCTATAGAAGATCCAGAGAAGGACAACTTAATGAAGCTAATGCCACAGTTATCCGGAGGATAAAACGATTACTCCGTGAAAGCGGCACCCCTTACAGGTCGATGCCCTGCTCGATGATCTCCTTTTGCTGCTTGAGCACTTCAAACTGCTCTGGGTTGTCAGTACCAGACATCTGCGTGCTGTAGCTTCCGATACCGGACGAGGCTGTGGAGTCCAGCGAGTTAATGCTCCCATAGCGGTTTATGGTCTCCGGAGCCTTGGACTCTGTGCTTTCTTGTTCTGATGGTTTCTCTTGGCCTGAGGAATAAAAAAGAAAGAAAAAAATACACCAGATAAGACAACGCAGAAGGGACGACAGATAAGTGGACATATATGATAATAACAGAAAAAAAGTCTATTGTTGCAACTCCCAGCAAACATCATAGAAGCGAGGCCTTTAATTGAAACTCTGGCACAAGCATGGCCTCAAGGCTTAAAAAACAGCTAACTTAAAGCTAGTACTGCAGGAGACAAACTTCAGTCATTTAAAAGGGGGAAAACTGGACCAAAGAAAATGACCCCAAGGTCTACTTAATGATTTTTTGTTGTTGTTGGCAGGGAGGGTATGAATGCAAGCGTTACTCGAATCTGTGCACAATCGCAGCTTAATGAATTCCAGAAACACACATTTATTCACACTGTCAGAGCAGGTGCAAGGCAGGAGGGAGGGGAGGGGTATTATAAAAGGTGGGTTATCTGAAAAGCTCCAGGTCGTCAAAGGGAAAGCAGAAAGAACTTAGACACCAACAGAGGCTGGTTTCTTAAGCCTGCTGGAGTAAGCTCAGGGATCTGCTGCTGCTGGAGCGAGTCCACGCTGTAAGACGGAGGGAGTCTGATTACCTATCGGAAACTCTTTAAAACATTCAGGACAAAGCCGCAGTAATGTGAGCTGGCACTCTGTGTCCACTCCCCGGCTTACAGAACGGAGGGAAAACAATGGGGGAACACAAGCTGTGCGTCGGGGAACTACTTTATAACGTTTCCATCAAAACCAACCAGCAGCATTTTCACCTATTAGTAGTTGTGGTTAAATTCAAACACGGTTTTTGTTACAAATCTATGGGTGTAGCTGGGCAACAGGAAACTCTCAAACACAAGCTATGTAACCCAACATTAGTACAAAACTCCCTACGGACACAACGGGTGTAAAACGAGCGACACAAACACGTTCCAGCAAACACTCCATACTGCTCTACTGTTACCTGCTCTTGCTTTGAAGTCGTTCACAAGGAGAGACAAGGGACAGTTTAAAAACAGGGGATGTGATATATTGTACTGCTATACTCTATTTGTAACCACAATTCATATTCCACATTGTAAAATAAAAGAAAACAGTGAAAACTTCTCTGTCTGAAATTCGGCGGCAAACGTAACATTCAAAATTCAAATACTAACCTATAGTGATGTGCGATACCACTGATTTCCTTTCCGATCCGATACCAAGTAAAATTCAGGGTGGTATCAGCGATACTGATCCGATACCGATACTCTGTACAAAAACTTAATGTTTCATTGCATTTCATAATACAATATATAATTGTATTATGTAATTGTAATAATAACATAACCATATTGCTTCATAATGATTAGAGGACATCAGACAACTTGTTTTTATTGCTTAATAATGCAGAATAATCATATAGATTATATAGACTCTGCGAGAGACGTCTGTCTCGCCCTAGCAGCACCTGTCCCTGTCCTCCTCTTCAGTTCGCCTCAACATAAGCTTATCATATTCTGTGATGTGATTTACTCGGAGGTGTTTGACGAGGTCAGTGGTGTTGCCACAACAACGTGTCCACACAGGACTCTGTTTGCGCTCAGCCATTGTTGTGAGTGTGCAGGCCAGGGGCTGCCACACATTTATACAGCCGTATTCCGCATATGACTATGAAAGGCGTAAGAGGAAGTAGTTCTTTCCAAATTAGACGATCCGAATTGTATAGTTTCTTTCCACTGCGTTCATTTTAATGGAAAAACTACAAATTTAGCCCAGAGTACTAAAATATCAATATTAAAATATGAGAATTGATTCTAGAACATAAATTGCTGGTATCGGAAGAATCGATATTTCAGTATCGATCCGCACACCACTACTAACCTATGAGTTCCTGCTAGATTGCTAATGAGGTGGCATAAGTTTTGAAATAGAAATAGCGCCACTGTGAGCGAACACAGCTGCCTATGCTAGTTAGCCCTGTTAGCCCAGCCTGAGGCTAGCCCATGGGCTGCTCCAGAAGGCTTCTGGGATATCTTTCCAGTGCTTTCACGCAGCTGTACTCTTCCTTAGTTTGAGCAAACAACAGAAATCCTCCGATGTGCTGAAAACCCAAGGGCCAGTCTGACACTGAAGATATCTTCAGTCCCCCCCGCCTCAATCATAGCTCGGCCTAAGGTATCGTTCTTTTCAGGATTAAACCTCCTGGATTAGCCTGTCTGCGCCAGCCTCTGGGCATTATCCCGCTGCTTCGAGCGGTGGGAACCGAGCTGATGAACGTTTGCATTTCTTCTTAAGAGTTGTAGCTCTCCCAGATGAATGCCAGCTGTCCACCCTGCCTCTGATTGCAACTATGCTGATGGAGCTTTATCGCAAACCAGTAAAAACCTTTAAAAGCCTGAATTATGAAATTATTGCTAGAAATGTCTACATTTTGGAAATAGGAGCGTTTATCAAAAATCTGGCAAATAAAAGAAAAAAAAAATTCAATCTTAATTAGCATAACAGTGTTTAATTAGCATCATATTTCCTACATTAGGTGGAGGATTGAAAAAGACGGAGGCTACAAGGCAAAAAATAAAATTAAGGTACCCAAACACTTCCTTTTATTTAAGCTTTAGTCATACATTCAAAGCTCATTCTGAAGACTTCAGTAATATTACAGGCTTGTGTCCTGATGTATTCATTCGTGTTATATGTTCTGTATTCTGCAATTTAACCAAACAGTCTTCACTGTTATTTTTAAGGAATTACTACACTCTCCCCTGCAGTAACACATTGTTCTGTGTACAGCTAGCCTGTCTTGGATTGTTTCAAACTACCAGCCAAACACTGATCAGTGTGCAGAATAACAATGAAGAGGAAGGTTATGCCTTGTATTCAGATCAGGTCTGATGACTGCCAGACAGTTTTGATAAAAGACACGAGTGTCTCACCGAGGCTGGTCTGGGAATTGGGGTTGACGTATTGGTCTTTACTCCACTCCACCATACACTTCAGGATTGACACTAGACACTCAAGGCCTTTCTTTCTCAGGGTCAGCTCCTAGAAAAGCATCCCAACAATTTTTTTCAGCCCAAGATTGTGAATAATAGCAATAATAACTTTAAATTAAATAAATAAATAAAATCACCTGCTGGGGGGTTATCCCAAGCTCATGGCCTCCACGACCTTGTGCAATTTTCGAGAGGTCG
Source organism: Haplochromis burtoni (assembly GCF_018398535.1). Lineage (NCBI taxonomy): Eukaryota > Metazoa > Chordata > Actinopteri > Cichliformes > Cichlidae > Haplochromis > Haplochromis burtoni. Next base: position 3,114,879 of record NW_024582362.1, read on the forward strand.
TTGACCAGCCGTTCAAATATGTTAGCAGCATTCAAGTCACAGTCATAGTTCACGTAGATGTCCACCACACTCTGGGCGTCTGATGGGACAGATGGGAGCCAGATGGAGTTTGGCAGTGAAAATGTGGAGGGTGAATCAATAGGCATACATATAAAGATAATAATTAATCATTAGATGAAACTGCAACTTTGTTACGACAGTCACGTGAAAAAGGAAGCAGTTCATATGAGGTATTATTCAGCATTTCTGTACAGCTAAAAACTTTTTTGACAACTAGCAGATATATCTGCACCACATCTAAAGCCCCAATCAAAGTACTTCTATTTTCTAAATGACACAAAGAGAAGTGAAAATAGAGAGAGAAGCCAACCTGCACATATTCTAGTGAGGGTTTGTATAACCATCCATTTGTGGTCATAGGAGCTTGTGGACGTCTCAAGAATATACAGGAAAATCTCCTTGAAGAACACCTGTTGAGAGAGTTCATGTGACAGTGTAAACATGAATCACACACACACAAGGAGAGGTAAAAACAACCTTCAGTTGCCTGCATAACCCAAAAAAAAAAAAAAGAGAAAGCCCACACGCAACCCTCCAGAAGCAAAACACGATTCCCCTCGAGTGGATACAACAAATATAGCAGGTGGATGTCAAATGTTCGACAGTTAGACTCAGAAGAATAAACTGTAGGCAGAGGAGGAAGAACGTTACAGCAGATATGGTAACAGCCCGTCAATATCTCTTACCACTGAAAGATGCTAGATATAAACATGAAAGATACACATATATACTGACAGTTCTTCACTGTAAAAACAAGTCGATCAAAATTATTTTCTCTTTTAAATGTGGCGTTTAACACCTCAATTGTTCCTGTGTTTCCTACAAAGTGAACCAGGTGCCAGATGAACTAGTTGGCTGATGAACTAGCCAACTAGTTCATTGGGTTTTCCCTGCACATCTAAGTAAAAATAAAAGAGAGAAAAAATATCCTAGCTTGACTCACCATGGGAAAAATATTGAATGACTTATGGTTCAAAACATTTCTTTGTACTACGTTCCAGAGGCTGTTAGTGCAGAAACTGCTGCTTTCTATGGCGATCCTTTCTGTCGATACCTTTTTGCTATAAACGGCACTTCTTTGAAAGTCCAAAAGTAGCCGGGCACAAAACGACTTGGGTGTCTAAAGCTAATTAGACACCCAAGGAGGATTTCTTTTATTACTCACACATTTACACCTAATAAGGATTTAAGTGTGCCGACACAGGTCGCTGCCTTCCTAGATGTTTGCATTTTTAATACAGTTGTCTGACAATAATGCAGCTTACAAGTTTAATAGTAAGTAAGACCCCAAATAAGAGGGGCTGCATGTCTTTGTGATGAACCTCTGAGGTCTATGGATGAAGCCTGCTAACAAAGAAAGGAGATATCAACTGAAAACTCTTCTTCTGTCCCTTACATAATCGAGATGGCAACGACTGAAATACCAGACTTAACGCTTCCAATTGTGTTACCACAATCATCTTTTATATACAGTTTATGGTCAATACTTTCATAAACTATATGGACAAAAGCACTGGGTCACACCTACTGTTAGCCATGCAGTGTGCCTTTACAAACACAACTGAATACGACTGTGATGCCGTAACAGAAAGGAAATGAAAGCATTTAGGAACCACAGCAACCCAGCCGTGAAGTGGCAGACCATGTAAAGGTCCCTGAGTGCAGTCTCTTCTGACTCAATAACTGCAGAGCTCCTCTGGCATTATCATCAGCACAGAAACTGTGTGCCGGGAGCTTCATGGCATGGGTTTCTATGGCCGACAGCTCTTGTGTAGGAGACCCAGTGCTTTTGTCCAAACTTAGAGCAAATGCTTTACCTCGATTTGCATCTTGAGGTGTGTCTTGAAGTGAGAAAGGAGAGTGAGGAAAATGGAAAGAGACAGTTCGAAGACCTCAGGCACAGAGGAGACCCCATTCTTGGACAGAGCCACACACAGGTACTGCTTGATGGCGTTTATGAACATCTCGTTGGTCTTAAAGATGGGCCCGGCGTTTTGCAGGATGGACAGCAGCAGCTGGAGGGACAAGACCTTCGACCGCAACTCGTGGGACCTGAGACGAGGACAGAAAAGAGGAAGTTAAAATCTTTGATGAAAGCAAGGGGAACAATTGATTCCCCTTCGGAAAGTTACAAAATTAAATTCATCCACAACAATAACATAAGCTTGTTATCATGAATTGACTGTCTCCTTTGAATAGAAAAGAGGGCTTAAATTAAAACACAAAAAAATACCCTGCGCAGTGGTTTGTTTGTGCGCACATATCAGTGTGTGAAGCTTCATCTCCTATAGCAGGGGTCGGCAACCTTTCTAATGATGAGTGCCATCTAAAATTTCCTCAGAAGTCAATGTGCCATATCAACTGTTGCATTAGCAATAGATTTAATAATGCTCTACATCAACAGCTACACACTATATAAAACAACTTTATAGAACTATATTTCTTCACAGACGTTGGCATAGTGCAGATCAGCTATTTTGATATGTAGAGCCAAATACTGTCAATAAGGCCTGTGCAATGTTCTTAACACAGTTAAACTTGTCAGGTAGTGATGTCCAGCAGGTGAAAATGCAAGCTCCATGAACACGCACAGCTGTGGATTCCAGCTGCGTTCGTAGTTCTGCAAACTTTGACCCCACAGAGTCGAGCTTTTGAGTTCAATCAGCTGCATTTCGATGTCCTCTAATCATCTGCCCAAGGCTTTTAACCATGAAAAGTTTCCGTCACAAAATGCTCTTGGCAACCAAAAGAGAAACAAAAATCTCACTAAAACAAAGTACCTATAAGTGACATGATCTGTCCTTCAAGCAAAGTTATTCCACAAAGTGGGAAAAGTGTAACGCACAGTAAAACTAAATCATGCTGTATCTCTGCATCAGAGAGTTAAAAACGTCATCAGCATCAAAGAAATGCTCGGGAAACCAAATCAAAGCGCCCCTGCGCGTATAGCCTCAGCCCGTCTGAACTGTTTTCCTGCAGCAGCAGGACGAAACGAGTCAAAAATCACACTTTCAGCTACTTTATATTCTGGGTTTGGCTGCTTCTGTGCAATGTCTTCCATCTCTGGCAAGCAGACAAATTAGGATTTATGTGGCACAACAACAGGGTGCCTCTACTTCTCTTTCAATAGCCAAAAAATATGGAGCGAAGGAAAACATACTGCTTTATCGCCAACCAGATTGTTGTGAAGAAAGAAATGCAATGTTAGTACAATGCAAGAAAACTACAACACTAAAAGCATTAAAATAAGAAAGAAAAACGCAGGGTTAAGAGAGCTGGCCTCCTTTTCATACCCAAAGACTGCATCCGCCTTTATTTTAAGTTTATCCCCCTTAGGATATCCAGAAAAGAGTAGTTAGCACATTGGTGGTTAGCAAATCTAGAATAAAAATCAAGTATTTCTTCAAATTTATAAAACAATAAAATAAAGTAGTTTCTGATGGTGATAATGATAATAATAAAGCCACACTTTCGCCTGTGTGCTCCCTCATGACAGAGTGACAAAGTGTGACTCATGAGGCAGAACAGCCTTGTTAGGAAGGTAAAAGGTTTCTGTCTGGCACTGACACGGCACATCAGTGCTGAGGTAACTGACGTGGCCTTCATTAGACACACACACACACACACACACACACACACACAAATGGGCACAAACACCATTCTTTCTTTTGAATTTTCAACATTTTCATTAAAAAGCTATTGAGCAAAGGACTGAGATTGCAGTTCATTTCACCGGATTAAAGTAAAATAAAAGTGACGGATGATTAAATAAACGGAACAGTAAACAAACCAGCCAGCAGAGCCTGAATTGAGTTTCACAAAGAAACCAGATGCGGGAAATCCAGTTTCTCAAAAGCTATAGCCATCAGGTCAAGGCAATCGCATGCCCTTTTTGGAAAACCAGAGATGGGTCAGAAGAAATATTACATGAAGGCGCATATCTAATTATACTTTTCTGCTGTTAAAAAAGGGAAGCAGTTAAAATGGGATGAAACCAGGAAGTGATTCAGAAAATGCTGAGTGATGGCTCATTGTCTGCCTTATCATCATGTATCAGAACACTGCAGTTATCATGGGAGCGATCCTCATTTTAAACCATGACTCACATTTGTGCATGTCTATCCCAAAGATGAAACCAAATAAAAATCGAAGCTTTTCATTGGGGGCTTTACTGGAAGCACAATACATCACTAATTCATTTTACTAACAAACAAAGGTTTTCGAAGGAGAATGTCAGCTGGAAAGCATCCAAATAAACTGATTTTCCACATTCTTTTAAATAACCACATTAAAAATTTCATTTATTTCTCATTAAATGTCAGTAATATGTTCCTCCACTGCAAACTAAGTAATCAAGATTGGGATACAGCAATGAACTGACAGAAAGTAAGTCCAAAACTATTTGGATAATTCATTATTTCAGTTGTTTAGCAGCAAAAATATTTTACAGTTAGGTCTTACAGTTAATCACTCAGTCATCCATCCATCCATTCATTAGTAGAAGTCGAAGCAAAGACCCAAAGATTTTCTTCAAACTGACCACCTCCCCTCTACAGGGGGACACCAACGCGCTCCCAAGTCAGAGATATAATCTCTCAAGTGTGCTGGCTCCGTCCTGAGGTCTCTTCCTGGCAGGACATACCCCAAACACCTCACCTAGGAAGTGCGGTGCCACAAGGCCCAGCCGTCCAACCGACAGGAGGGGTTTGGTGCTATGTGGACCGAGGTGGAGCTCTTTGCCGTCCGATCCTCAGTTATTAAACCTGACTTCAAGTGAAACCTCAAATGCCTCCGACATAATTTAAGAGAGTCTGCTTGATGGGTTTTCACAGGCATGAAACCAAACAGAAGTCATTTTATGTATTTTTTACTGCTGTGTCTAAAACTCAGCGTTATTTCAGTATCAGGCTGCTATCACACCTTTCCCTCCTAACACAGCATAATTCTCTCACTTTTTTTTGCATAGGTCAAAGGAGTCGAAAATATTAACCAGAAACAGACGAACCAAATAACACACAAGAGCAGTCATTATGTTTAATTTGTATCCTTACTTCGGATCAGGTGGCCCATCTGATAGCGGTTTCATTGACAGCTTGCAGAGCGAGCGAAAGACAAGAAAGGCATCTTTCTGAAGGATGTGGGAGAATTTAGCACCTGGCGGCTGGCCCGGTGCTGCTCCTGATTCCTGCAGACAAACCAGAGAAACAAAAATACTTTTAAAAAATGCCACTTTCACTCTTTATATCCTGTTGAGTGCTTAACATAAACTGTGTGTGATTATGAGCTTCCAAATCTATTAGATTTCTTTAACAGCAATCACTGAGGAGTGTAATCCTGCATAATTGGTCACATACAGCTGAATGGAAAAATTGTAAATACATAAGAATTGTAGAAAATAGCTATTTTAGCTTAATTTAAAAAAACAAAACAGGTATTCAAAGTGTGTGTGACATGTCTTTCATCATGCTTTTGATTCAAATAGGGTAACATAAAGGTTCACAGTCAAAGCTCTGATCATTTGCAGGTGATGTTAATTTGACATAAAGTAAGCAAGCTTCGTTTCCTGGTACCTGAGTGTCGTTGGATGAGACGGAGAGTCTGTCATCAGGCAGGGAGGGGGTGAAGCTGGCAGAAATAGGTGTGCCGGGGATGCCGTTGGCATGGACGTGCTCGCTGTCGCTACCCACAGTGCCCTCATCCTCCAGGGAGCTCTGGGTGCCCTCTGTTGCCGCTTCTGCAGGCTCTGACTCTGCTGGTTCTCCCTCGCCACCAGACTCCTTGGTGTCAGAGCACAGGTTTGCTGGGTCCAGGCAGTGGCCTGCAGGGTGAAGTTGAATCGACAGGGGTGATACACTAATCTGTAATATTTAAACACCTTAAAATGATCTACAAAAGGGACACAATTTGTTTTTTATGACGAGAAAAGCATTCTAGACTTAGTTTGACGACCTGACGAATTACAAAGAAAGAAGACTGCTCTGGAACATAACCGCCATCTTTCATCTGAGGTTAGCGAAGCAAAGAACTATTCTTCTGTGTGCTCAAAGAATTTTTTTAGGTTTTTAAGCTTTTACCCACAAAGAAAGAGCTCTTTGCTTTTCCCATACACCTCCACGAATGAGCCGCGGAAGTGTCGGGAGGAGAAATTATAAGATAACACTCTTCTAACTCGCTAAGTCTGGGGTAAGCTTTGCATAATGGCTGCAAATCTGCACAGGTTTTTGAGAATTTAAAGATCTCCTACTCCGACAGCAAACTGAAATCTACTTTCAGGAGTTGGCCTCAATAAAGAGCAGCTAATTGCTGGTTTAGTCTTCAGTCAGCCACTTTTCTCACGACGCAATTAGTCATTGCCTTTAAAAATAAAACACCGATTTAAGCAAACGAGCAACAAAGAAATCTTACCTCCTGCAACAGTATTGACCACCTCTTGCAGAATACTCTGGACTATTTCCTGGGCTTTCTCCTCATAGTTTGGGGTCTCCCCGTCCTCCTCCTCAGCTGCCTCTGCATGCTTCTGGGCTGCTGCACCTAAATAAAAACCATGTAAAGTCTGAGTGTACGCCTTGATACGTTGTACATGCAGTCCTGTGAAAAAGAAAGTTCTGTATAGAGTCTCGTGAAAAGCTAGAGGCTGGAAAAAATGGCTTTATTAGTCTTTCATGTTATTGTGGAAGAATTTTGGCCCACTCTTCTTAACAACATTGCTTCAGTTTGCAGGAATTTGTTTATGCACAGCTCTCTGAAGGTCTCACCACAGCATTTGAGTCAGGCTGAGGTCTGGACACCTTGATTCTTTTCTTCTTCTGTCATTTTGTTGTAGATTTGCTGCTGCACCCAAATCATAGCCTAGAGATCTTTTAAAACCGCGTGTGGAGTGCAGTAAAAGGGGCCAGCATGCAAAAAGTTACAATGTCACTAAAAAACATTTTTATTCTCCTCTTCAGATTCTACAGTAGTTCCCTCATTAAAGGAGCTTCTGCAACACTATCTGTAGTATCAAATATCTGCAACAGAAAACACTGGTTCTTGCAGTTTCTTTTTAATTATTACACCAAACTGCAAAGCATTTTAAGCACGAGGCTTTTACAGTTTGCATTCAAGGTGCTGTTTACTCTGGACAAGTTGATACAACTCAAACGACATGCCACGTGCTCTTGAACGTTACGCCGTGTGCCTGATATATTTAAAGCGGCAGTTAAACAGCACTTAGCTGTGAGAGAGTTGATCGCTTTTAGTGGCCAAACATGGTATTTAGTGGCACAGGGAGAGATTAAACTTAAAAAAACAAAAAAGCAAGATAATGGGTTCATAATCAGGGAAGAGATATTTTGTGATTGTCTGTGTCTACTGACAGAGAAAGAGAAAATGGAAAAAAAAAGAAGAAACTCTGCGTGCAGCCTTACTTTCTGCTGCTGCAGTGGCTTGGTCTGCCTCGGTTTGTTCACTTTCAGCCACGCAGAACTCTGAACCGTTTTCTGGGTCTGGGTTCTCTCCCTTCTCCTCCTGCTCCCTCTGCTCCTCCTGCTCTTTGGGGGCAGACCTGCCGCTGCTCTCCGGAGCCGGTGTCGAGGGCGTCGATGGGGTGGACGGGGTGGTGATGCTGGGAGTCGGAGGGGTGAGGGGCCCGTTGGCCTCCCGTGTCGGACCCTTCGCCGGCGAATGAATGTGGGTCTGGTGCTGGGCGGAGTCTGGCTCGGTGTGCTGAGTGACTGGGGAGTGCTGCCTGTGCCGCTCTCTCTCCAGCTGTTTTGCTTCTTGCAGCTGTAAGCAGGGGTGGGGCCCACACACACACACACACGCACACACAGACAAAACAAAACAGCAAAGCACACATAGACAGACAAAGCATGCAAAGAACAGCAAAAGCATCATAGAAGACAGACGCATGCAACACACAGACACACAGAGGAAAAAAAAAAGCAAAGGTTAAGCATATAAACAAACTCATCAACAATTACAAGTCTGATCAGCCTGTCTAGATTCCCTGAAGACTCACTGAGCCACAACACTCCCAGATGTCAAAGCAGAGAACAAAAGATGACTACAGATTGTAGTTGTAGTGTACAAAAAAAAAAAGCAGTACAGTTTGCCAGCATACATCAGATGTGTGTTCATATGGAGATGCGTATGAAAATGCACGCACTGAGAAGAAAGACATGCCATTAAAAAAAAACAGCAATGAGACAAACTTCGAGGAATCGGTTCATGCTGGCCCGTGTCAACGGGGTCTACTCTAACCCGCCGGTGCTGCAAAATATTTCTGGTGGAAAAACGGCTGTCCCGGCTGATGTGTCACAGCTGACATGTGCAACCGCTGCTTCTGACGGGGAGCGCCACAAAGTGTTGCCATGCTTTAGCCGGGCAGGGCACAGACCAAAAGTGGGTCATAAATCATTTGCACATGCTCATAATCTATTAAAAAAACATTACATGTTTGTGAAAGTTGTGCTGATTGCCTCCTGGAAAAAGCTTCTGAGAAAACAAAGAGATATTTAAGAAAGAAAAAAACAGTTTAACACTTCAGTGCTTGACAGCAAACACCGATCCGTACGAGGAAAAAAAATAACTACGAGCAGCGGCAAGAACAAGAACCCAGCGCTGCATTTTGCCATCTGAGCGTGCGTGTGATGATTTGCCGACAATAAAGGTTAAAAGGCAAATGACAGACTCAAGAGTCAAAGAGGAGCGCAGCAGCTTGAAGGGGGGGACGTGGGTCACAGATGAAAATACAAACAGTGTGACACATTTACCAAACAATGTGATCTTTCGAGCTATGGCGGACTCTCTTTCGAATTCAGAGCTTTAATTAGAAGAACAAATGAGTCAAAATGAATTTGTTTCAATGAATTAGCCTGTCTGTATCCATTACTAGCCATAAGACACAATTACACTATCAGTATTATTACATTCAATCATTTGACTATTACAAAGCAAACCAAAAACTGACTCCTCTCATTAAACTCGTTGCGTCTTACTCTCAAATCAACACTCTCGATAATTAAACCAGACTGCTGATCTTCTCGCATTAAATGTAATCGAATAGATTCAGTGACACGGCATTGCGAATGAAACGATTAGTATTGAATACGAGTGACGGTAGCGGGACAGGACGAAGGCGCCTCGACTGGGAGGGTTGGGCGAAGACAAACTAAGCTCATTATTTAAATGCCACCTCAGTCGGATAGTGAAGGCTGCACATGAGCGTGTTTCTGTGCCTGTGATCACAGCGTGCAGAATACTTCTACACACAGACACACAAAGTGGATCTCCCTGTGCAGCAGCAGCAGCACTGGGCAGGCAGCGACAGCACAACAATAGGCCTCTGCCTCAAAGTCTGCCTCGTCTACCGACTCCTGCCTCGCATTTCTCCGTCTGACTCGGTATCAATGGCTCATTGTTCTGAAAGCCCTCTCAAGAAGCAAAGCATAAGAAAACTCGTCAGGAATGAGACGGGCGCAGCTGACCTGCTTGTACAGCGTTTACCGCGCCCAGGTGTGACTGTAAACTAAAATGTTAACTGGTGCGGGAGGAAAGCGAGATGATTTGTGGGCAAGTCAACAGAAGCCACAGCAAGCATACGGTGGAAGAAGTGCACAGCATACCTGCTCCTGTGCGGTGCAGGAGCAAAAAGGAGGAGAGAACGGATGAGTGCATGGATGGATGAGTGAGGGAAGAAAAAATAAAAAAAATAAAAAAGCTCTAATGCGCAAACACAGATGCACAGAGAAGAGTTTAGAAGAGGTCGGATCAGGCATGTCACGGCAGTCCTGCACGCTTTACCTGGCGGTCACGCTTTCTGGAGGCCAGAGACCAAGATAGCCTGTGATTTGTAAGCTATGTGTCCAAAAGGAAAGGAGGGAGGCAGGTGAGGAAGGGGGGAAAAAAGTGTCATTCAAAAAGAAAAAGATGACATTAGAGCAAGCTTTTTTTTGCCTTTTTTTCTGAAGGCAATAACTAAAATGTCCCTCTGGACACAAAGCAAACAACAGATTTTAATTAAATCTGGTGGCTCGAGTAAACCAGTCACAGAAAGCAAAGACATTATTTCCAATCCACTCTGACTCCAGATTTGACTGCAGCATAGATTTGTTTAGGCTAGCGCTATAATTTATTTAATACTCATATTAGCTTCACTGGCTTTTATGCATTAGTGACAGCATCAGTGATTCAGACAGCTGCTCCAAAGATGAGCTGTCCATGGTGTCTCTACATAAACAGAATTCTGTGCGATTCGGTGTTTACAGAGGCTTCGAACATACTGCTTGGTTCTCCATGCGTGCGAAGATAACGTTGAGCATCTGTGTGAGCGTGGCCTTGGCTGTGGTCTGATTGATGAGGTTCTTGCTGGCCAGGTAGATGTTGTAACAGGTGCGGACGGCCTGCAGAACAGTACCCTCGTGGATTTCTATATGCTGAGATGTCACCGCTGTCAAGAGAGCCTGAAAGGAAAGACCAAAAACTACCATTAACTGCTGACGCAGGACGAGAAAAAGCCGAGAATCGCAGCTGCGCAAAAAACCAAAAGCCAAACACTGATGCAGTCAAGAACAGCTGGACGTTTCAGCATTTGAAATCTTAAATGCAAATATCATTTTTAGGCAAAGGTTGTAACGGCCGCCGTTTTCTTTGTGAGTATTTATTACACGCCGTGCTGCGGGGAAAAGCCTGTTCTAACGTTTGAGTCTAAGGTTTATTTTTTAGCACCTGACGGCTCTTTTTTGCTTCTCATCCGTCAAAACTCTGCATACTCAATCACATGATTCCGTTTGTTTTGAAAAGTCTCAACAGGATCTTGAGCTTTATTGAGAAAGGTTTACGTGGAAAACAAACAAGCGGACAGCGGAGCCACGCGATGGTTTTACCATCGTTGTTGCTAACGACAACATGCAAAAACAGGCGCTTGTCCGTCTGTAGTGTGGTTATATTAAATATAAGAGAACGAGAGAACTTTAAGAAATTAATATAGCTACAGGTCACTACAGTAACCGTCAAAACGATGAAAAAATATTGCTGTAAACAATTTATTTTGCAACACCACGAAACAAACGATAGCGTAATAGGAAACGACAGACGTTTGTATATCGTCATCCCATATATATCGTTATATTGAACAGCCCTACAAAAGTATGTCAGAAAATGTAGTTTATTGAACTTTTTCTGATGCACAAACTTCAAATAAACTCATAACCTCACAGCTATGAGGGAGGAATCCCCGCCCACAGACCTAAATAGGGTCACTCACAGGTGTAAAAAAAGGGGAGCAGCCATGAAGCTAAGTAGAAGTCTTTAAAACCAAAGTCACTGTGGCTTTGTCCATTTTTATATAGTCTATCAGGAGAACAACACAATACACCACAAAGCAGGGACAGCAAGTTATTAACAATAAATATAAAACAGATTTACAACTAATATTAAAACTTAAATAGTTGCCACTATCACTGACTTTTTCAGGTAAGTCTCCGAGATAAAATGAAAAAGTAATCGTATTTACAATATAATTACAGATTGTTTTTCAAATGACATACATATTAATAAGGTAAAATAATATTGTATTATTCAACAGTCCAGCAGGATTATCTGCTGCAGCCACAAACAGCAAGTGTTATTAAAGATTGCTGCAGATCAAAGCCACATAAATACACAGATGTGGTCTTTTAAGGAATGACTGTCGGCTAATTAAATTCTCTAAAGTGTGTATTGAGCGTATCTGCGACAAGCTGCGATATGTCAGAAGAGGGGGACGGCAGCACACCTTAATAATCTGTAGCTGCACGCCCTCGTCAGTCTGAGGTCCTTGAAAACAAGCGCAGATGGTCTCGATGATCCTGTCGATGAGCTTCTTGCCCGGAGCCGTGCTGTCCGGGGCGCTGCCCGTCAGGTGGCCATACGCTATCAGCTTCTAAAAGTCACACGAACATGCAGACGTAAACACACATATGCAAAAACACAACTAAACGACCTGGTAGCATGGAATTAAAAGAACTTATTTTTCTTCAAAGACATCCAAAGATACAGTAAAGGCAGAGCCCAGCACACAGTTCGCTGCCATAAAGTAACACTCGTGCAAGCACTCGGGGGCCTGCGGTGTGACTTGTCCCGCCACTGACCTGTAAACAGTCGAGCGAGGTGATGACGATGCGGGGACATTTGGATTGACATGCCAGCTCAAACGGCAAGAAGTACTTGTCGGCTTCAATGAAGTTGGTCTTTGATTTGATTGGCGGTAAAGTGCTGGAACCTGATTTGCCATCTCCACCGGGTGGACTGGGGAGGGAAGGAAAATAAATACATTTTAAAAAAGAGGAAGAAAGGGACAGAGACTGTGAGATAAACACTGTGACTCTGCGGTCTGTCATCTGGAGTCACAAGAAAAGAAACGGGGCATAAAAATCAGCATGACACACTAACACTTTTGTTGACATCCAAGTCTGAAACAAACACGAAAAAGCGCCGGGGATGGCGTGCTTCACTATAAAGAACAACCTCTGCTTGCTCCACAGCTGAAGCAGGACATCAAACAAGCTAAACCAAAGAAGACCCTGTGCTTTATCCTGTTCCTGAGGGGGGAAATGAATAGTAAGAACAGATTTTATTACACTGAATTTAATGTAGTGCCTGGGGTAGTAATCCCAGAGGTTTTGTAATTCAAGCTTTGCCATGGGTCCATGCTGATAAAGCATCTCCTCCTGCACGACTGGTAACTGCACAGCTATTTTTTCGGAATTTTTAAAAGACCGGAGACAGCCTTAAAATATAGACCATCGCTTTCAGCAGCCATGTCTTTACAGCATCCCTAAGCGCTACCACCACACCCAGACTGCACAAGCTGGAAGAGGAGAAGAACAGAGAAAGGGAGGGAGACGGCTAGCGGTGGAGGGGGCTGCATTGTTTATGTCTTGGCAACGGAAAAAGGACGAGTTCAGCTCTTTTTTAGAGGGACGACCACGCCGAGCATAGAAGGGCACAATCAGAGACAGAGAAAGAAGCGAGGACGGATCGCTTGTACAAGAAGAGAAGAGGGGAAAAAAGGATTCAGAGACAGTTAAAAACGAAAGAGGCATCAAGCAGCATGAATTCACCAGGAAAATGAGGGTGCTCAGAGAAAAGCAGAAGAAGGGAGAACGCTTAGAGGGCTGGAAAGGAATATAATATAAGTTGTCTGAAAGCAGCCGAGGAAATGGGTATTAATTACCACAAATTAAAGATGATTGGACAGGGAGGGAGCTACAAATATCGAGCATAAAAATGGAAAACATGAACCCGTTTACCAGGCTTACAGTCTTCTTCAAAAACATTGTGGACAACAACATTAAAATGATTAAAAAGATCTTTGCTATGATTCAGCAAGAGCATCCACTCTGTCAGCTTATTACTGGTCTGACCCAGTCTCAATTTCTCTCTCAGCTATTATGTTGTGGATCTGCAGGGAGCTCGTCTCCGCTGGTTTATCCCTGAACTCCCTGCTTAATGTCACCTGGCCTGCTCAGCCCTTTATTATAAGCCCAATGTCAGGCTCAGGCTGCTTATAAAAACATAAACACTATAAAACTGAGTTCTAGTCAGACAGCACAGCCAGCACATCCTGCAGCTATGTTATTACATGGAACTGAATACTGCATTCAATTAAATGCTGAAGTCAAAGGTTCATCTTTATCTTGGAAACAAGCGCTTAAAAATCCTTACTGGAGCCATGTTTCCTTACAAGCTCTCAATCACGTCACATGTGCTTTCATTAGCAGCTGCACTTTGCTTTTAATTTCACAGCTTTCAAAGCTTATCTAATTTCCTGGCAAAGAAAACGAAAAGAATGCATAGAATTTATCTTATTGTGTACTACTTCAGGACTTCAGGGCTGCCGGTTGGTCAAATCTGTCACCTTTGGACAGAACCAGAGCGTTTCCTCCATCTTTATCCTGAGCTAATCTCTACAAAGATACATCAGCATTTAAATAAGCACAGTTCTCAGACGAGGGAGAGAAAATCGGGTGCTGGAAGCTTTCAGTCTGTTTGCATTACATGCTGTGTTGGCCGATCATACAGCAGGCTTTGGCCTGTATGCAGGTAAACAGTCTGTGTTTTGGCAAATGCAATCCCCATTTTGCTTTTCACACCGACTCCAAACCAGTGTCCATTTCCTGATGACAATTTAACTTTGAGCTTTTTAAAAAAAATTATTGACATTCTTAAAGAAAGATCTGTGCACAAAACAGGAAGTTGTAAAGTGTCAGAATGCTGGCTGTTGTTTCTAGATGCTACGCCATATGGACAAAAGTATTAGGACACACCTCGTTGCCACAGGTTTATAAGAAGAAGAAAAAACCCAAGCAATTCGCCATGCAGTCTGCCTTCACAAGCATTTGTAAAAGAATGGGTCGCTCTAAAGAGCGTAGCAGTGTAACAGGATGCTACTGTTGAAACAAGGCAGTTTGTGCAATTTCTTTCCGACTAGTTCAACTGCAAGTGGTATTATTACAAAGTAGGGCTGCCACGATTAGTCGACTAGTCACGATTACGTCGACTATCAAAATCGTCGACGACTGATTTAATAGTCGACGCGTCGTTTGAAGCTTTGTAAGATCACAAAAGACGCAGGAATAAGTAGTAGGATTTAAGAGTGTAATAACGGACTGAAACAGAAGATGGCAGCACTGCATGTACAAGGATGCCAGCTGCCGTTAAACCCCGAAGAAGAAGAAGCTGTGTCCCAGAATTCATAGCGCAGCCCAGCTCAGTTTCCAACAATGGCGGCAGCTAGTTAGTTTTAATATTACTCTTATTATTCTTTCTGGGTCACAAAATAAACGTTTAACATATTTTCAGGCGAGAATGTAGCTGTGTAAACCTCAAATATCTGCTCAGTTTATCAAGACACCACATATTTTCAAAAGCGCTCCGACGTTTTCGGAGACGTCTGTTACCCACTAGCTCGATAGCTAGCCGGGGGCAAGGCTCACTAGAGGACACCGGACTCCCGGCAAATCGTTTTCAAACCCACTGCCGTCTTTCGCTACTCAGGTTAAATCATATATAAGTCACTTAGATAACTTAAAATGTTATTGTTTGGCTTTTTTTTAGTATTTTATTTGTTCCTGAGTAAATCGGTTTGGCTGAGATTAAAGTTATAGTTTTTACACAGCTGAATAAACGTCAAGCAGACAGCTGATTATCAGAAGTGTGAGATGCTGCGAGAATATACTCCGGTGTCCTGTTATATTTTAGATAGCAAGGAGTTTATTAAACTTCACCGAAACAATCTGCAAATTTCATTAAAATTTAATAAACTATCATCTTGTCTTTATTTTTAGTTAGCACCTTAAACACTTAAAGCTGTAAGCTAATGATAGTTATATAAGAGCAGATGCTGCTGGTGCAATAAGCTGTACGTTTTACGTCCAATGGATGATGATCTGATTAGTCGACTAATCGCAAAAATAATCGGTGACTAGTCGACTATCAAAATAATCGTTTGTGGCAGCCCTATTACAAACTGAAAGGCATTAGGAACACAGCAGCTCAAAGTTACAAAGCTGGGTCGCTGCGTGCTGAGACACATAAAAGTTGCCAACCCCTGCTGACTCTATACCGACAGAGCTCCAGTCCTCCTCTGACATTAACATCAGCACAAAAGCTGTGTACTGGGAGCTTCATAGCATGGGTTACCATGGCTGAGCAGCTGTAATTACAGTGTATGTTATCAAAGTATGGCAGACGGGTTTATTGGAAGACCAAAAGCTGGATCTAGTCTTGCAGATTAGTGCGTTATCGACGCTGTAATTTTTGGCAAGAATGCAATTTTAAAGACACTTACTTGAAACCAAGATACAGAACAAGTCCTGAGAATATTGGAAAGTTTCAATGTTTAGTGGTCCCAGAAAACTGAGAAAACCTAATTCATGTAAACTCATGTAAACTGTACCGAGTGCAGGTCACTTTGTAGAGCTTAAATGTTTGATCTTTCAGGCCTTTACGTGGTGTGGTAGTTAACTGATAAGAGCATTTTTTTAAGATTATGAAATGATTCTGGAATAATTTCCTAAAACACCATTAATGGTTTTCATACAACATGAGCTTTATGTGGCTGCTTTGTTTAAATATCACAGTGATTAGATTAGCCAGTAATGCTTAGTACCTGTTTCCTTAGCATATATTTAGCTATCGTAACAAGATTTGATTTTAAACAGTGATTTGAAATGTACTTAGTTAGACACTGCCCATGCCTACTATTGCAATTACATTACAGAATGAATGCACAGAGAAAACCTATTTAAACTGGGCTGCAGGCTCAACCAGGGTGTTTGTATTCATAAGTAGCAAAGCTAGAGTATTGCATCTATCCGAAAAGGGTTGTAAAGCACCTGAGGTGAAAACACAAGCAGCAATACTTCTGTGAGCCTGGTGCTGGCTGCACAGAATCCCTAACCTTAAAATTCAGATGAATTTTGAGTCACTGGTAAATCTAATTTGGAGAGAAGTGAGTGAAATAATAGGGAAGGATTGTGTGCGAAGGGGAAAATGATGAGGGACAGAAATGTAAGTGGGAAATAAAAATGAGCTGGCGTGAGGAAGAAAGGATGGGAAAGAGGCGAGGTGGCATTCATGCTACATTTCATTCCAAAGCCCATGTTACTTCGAAGCCCATTCATGAGCACCCCACACATTCACACACACACACACACACACACACACACACACACACACACACAGGCATTAGGCAGAGCTTCATGAAGAAATCCATTAATGAGAAGGCAAGACACTGTTGG
>NW_024582362.1:3131726-3214047 GCF_018398535.1 Haplochromis burtoni
GTGTCTGGGAGTTTCTTGTAACGTATGTACTTACATGTTTATCTCGCTCGTCCTCGCGGGGAAGATAGCTGAGTGTTATACATCGGTTTCAGTCTAATAGGTTATTTTTCTTTGTGAGTATTTATTGAAGAGCGTGCTGGGGGAAGTTCTAACGTTTGAGTCTAAGGTTTATTTTTTAGCACCTGCGGCTCTTTTTTGCTTCTCATCCGTAAACTCTGCATCTTTTCACGTGATTCAGTTTATTTTGAAAAGTCTCAACAGGATCTTGAGCTTTATTGTGAAAGGTTTATCGTGGAAAACAAACAAGCGGACACGGAGCACGGATGGTGTTACCGTCGTTGTTGCTAACCGACAACAGTAAAAACAGGCGCTTGTCCGTCTGTAGTGTGGTTATATTAAATATAAGAGAAAGAGAGAACTTTAAGAAATTAATATAGACCACTACAGTGACCATCAAAACGATGAAAAAATATTGCTCGTAAACAGTTTATTTTGCAACACCACGAAACAAACGATAGCGTAAAATGAAACGATAGACGTTTGTATATCGTCATCCCATATATATCGTTATATTGAACAGCCCTACAAAAGTATGTCAGAAAATGTAGTTTATTGAACTTTTTCTGATGCACAAACTTCAAATAAACTCATAACCTCACAGCTATGAGGGAGGAATCCCCGCCCACAGACCTAAATAGGGTCACTCACAGGTGTAAAAAAGGGGAGCAGCCATGAAGCTAAGTAGAAGTCTTTAAAACCAAAGCTGTGGCTTGCCATTTATAGCTTCGTTGTCTGGTTGTCTTTAGGTCCAGTTCCGACTAAGTATATCTTAAAATATGTCTCCATTTATATATCAGGAGAACAACACAATACACCACAAAGCAGGGACAGCAAGTTATTAACAATAAATATAAAACAGATTTACAACTAATATTAAAACTTAAATAGTTGCCACTATCACTGACTTTTTCAGGTAAGTCTCCGAGATAAAATGAAAAAGTAATCGTATTTACAATATAATTACAGATTGTTTTTCAAATGACATACATATTAATAAGGTAAAATAATATTGTATTATTCAACAGTCCAGCAGGATTATCTGCTGCAGCCACAAACAGCAAGTGTTATTAAAGATTGCTGCAGATCAAAGCCACATAAATACACAGATGTGGTCTTTTAAGGAATGACTGTCGGCTAATTAAATTCTCTAAAGTGTGTATTGAGCGTATCTGCGACAAGCTGCGATATGTCAGAAGAGGGGGACGGCAGCACACCTTAATAATCTGTAGCTGCACGCCCTCGTCAGTCTGAGGTCCTTGAAAACAAGCGCAGATGGTCTCGATGATCCTGTCGATGAGCTTCTTGCCCGGAGCCGTGCTGTCCGGGCGT
Source organism: Haplochromis burtoni (assembly GCF_018398535.1). Lineage (NCBI taxonomy): Eukaryota > Metazoa > Chordata > Actinopteri > Cichliformes > Cichlidae > Haplochromis > Haplochromis burtoni. Next base: position 3,133,116 of record NW_024582362.1, read on the forward strand.
CTGTTCTCGCTGTTCTCGTCGCCTGCTCAGGTGGCCCAGTACCTGCTGCTGCTACTGCTTTGAGACTTGCTAAAGCAGTCACCGACTGGACTCTTAAAACATTGTCCGATCGTAATACACCACATATGCAGAGAAACACAAAACTAAACGACCTTGGTAGCATTGGAATTAAAGAACTTATTTTTCTTCGATCAAGCACATCCAAAGATAAGTAAAGGCAGAGCCCAGCACGCACAGTTCGTTGCCTATAGCGGCGGCGGAAGTAAACGCTGGTTAATCAGTACGCGCTCGGCTGCCGTCGAGGCTGTCGACGCTACAGTCGTGTAAGCTCGTGCAGCACTCGGGCCTGCGTGTGACTTGTCCCGCCATGCTGTAAAGTGACGAGTGATGACGTGGGGACATTTGGATTGACATGCCAGCTCAAACGGCAAGAAGTACTTGTCGGCTTCAATGAAGTTGGTCTTTGATTTGATTGGCGGTAAAGTGCTGGAACCTGATTTGCCATCTCCACCGGGTGGACTGGGGAGGGAAGGAAAATAAATACATTTTAAAAAGAGGAAGAAAGGGACAGAGACTGTGAGATAAACACTGTGACTCTGCGGTCTGTCATCTGGAGTCACAAGAAAAGAAACGGGGCATAAAAATCAGCATGACACACTAACACTTTTGTTGACATCCAAGTCTGAAACAAACACGAAAAAGCGCCGGGGATGGCGTGCTTCACTATAAAGAACAACCTCTGCTTGCTCCACAGCTGAAGCAGGACATCAAACAAGCTAAACCAAAGAAGACCCTGTGCTTTATCCTGTTCCTGAGGGGGGAAATGAATAGTAAGAACAGATTTTATTACACTGAATTTAATGTAGTGCCTGGGGTAGTAATCCTGCCGCGACAAAGAGTGCTCCGTCGTATGGATAGGTTTAATTCAAGCTTTGGCCGAGTACCGAGGTTTTGTATCAGCTTGCATGTCCATGCTGATAAAGCATCTCCTCCTGCACGACTGGTAACTGCACAGCTATTTTTTCGGAATTTTTAAAAGACCGGAGACAGCCTTAAAATATAGACCATCGCTTTCAGCAGCCATGTCTTTACAGCATCCCTAAGCTTAAGACCATCGTCAGCACAGTCTCAGCACCCAAGGACCCCAGACTGCACAAGCTGGAAGAGGAGAAGAACAGAGAAAGGGAGGGAGACGGCTAGCGGTGGAGGGGGCTGCATTGTTTATGTCTTGGCAACGGAAAAAGGACGAGTTCAGCTCTTTTTTAGAGGGACGACCACGCCGAGCATAGAAGGGCACAATCAGAGACAGAGAAAGAAGCGAGGACGGATCGCTTGTACAAGAAGAGAAGAGGGGAAAAAAGGATTCAGAGACAGTTAAAAACGAAAGAGGCATCAAGCAGCATGAATTCACCAGGAAAATGAGGGTGCTCAGAGAAAAGCAGAAGAAGGGAGAACGCTTAGAGGGCTGGAAAGGAATATAATATAAGTTGTCTGAAAGCAGCCGAGGAAATGGGTATTAATTACCACAAATTAAAGATGATTGGACAGGGAGGGAGCTACAAATATCGAGCATATGAGTACATGAGATGAAAGAGCATGGGCTGTGTGAGAAAGACGAGGTCACCGAACCTCGGCTACGTTTGGTCAGTGCTTTACACGGTCTTTGCTTCAAAACACACTTGTCGGACATACTGAAATTAATATTGATTATAAATAGATCTTTGATGGGATGAATCAGCAAGAGCATTCCATGGGCTCGTGTCAACAGCTTCGTTATTACTGTGTCTGACGCCCAGGGCACATTTCTCTCTCAGGCTATTATGTCGTCGGAGTCTGCAGGGAGCTCGGTTCTCCGCTGGTTTATCGTGAACTCCCTGCCTTAGTATGTCAGCCGTACTGAGGAGCTGCTCAGCCCTTTGTATTATAAGCCCAATGTTCAGGCTCAGGGCTGCTTATGAGGAAAATCATAAACAGCTATGAAAGACTGAGTTGCTAGTACAGACAGCACAGCCGTAGGCACATTAGTTCTTGCATGCTATCGTTATTACATGGAACTTGAATACTGCAATGTCAACCGTGTAAATGTCGTTGAATGTCAATCATGTTCATCGTTATTCTTTGGAACTAAGCTGCTTAAAAAAGCCTTATGGTAGTCACATGTTTCCTTACAACGCTTCAATCGTCAATTCTTCTCATTTAGAGCTGGCACTTTGTTTATTCGGCTAAGCTATCTGACTGAAAGAACGTAAAGATCTAGATTATCTTTTGTGCTACTACTTGCGACTTTCAGGCTGCCGGTTGAGTGTTTTCATCTTAGCACTCTGTCACCAGAGCGTTTTCCATTTTATTTCCGAGTGAATCTTACAAGAGATTATCCATAGCATTTTAACACATTGCAACGAGAGGAGAGAAAACGTGAGTGCTGGAAGCTGATTAGTCTGTATTGTACTATTCTCTGCTTTGGCCGCGTCATACAGCGCTTTGCGCTTCTGTTGCAGGAAAGTCAAGGTTGGTCAATGTCAATCCCCGTTTTTATTTACAGATTCCAGAACGGCCTTTCCTGATGTCCAGTTGGGGTTACTTGAGCTTCATTCTACAAAGCAATTATCTCAGGCTTTCTCATAAATTTGATCGGGATAAGTCTCTTGAAGAGGAGAGGAACAACGGACTCCTCTCGTTGCTAAGCTTCAATCTATATACAGCGTGTATTTCATAACCGCAGAGGATGGCGTATGCTATAACGTCTGGTCCCTTTTGTGCAAGCAATCGCCCACTTTGTTGTTCGAACGTGCGTCTGGTTGTCTGTTTCAGTACTCGTGACTCTAAACGAGTGCATTCGGTGATATGAAAGTCAGACTGATGGAATAACGTTATTATGTGATTTCTAAGATTCTTCTTGGATAACGGATACAAGACCTGCAAAAGGAGTTGCTCAACTGCGTGTTCTAGTGCTACGCTTGACAGTATTAGGACAACTCGTTAAGTTATAAGAAAACCAAGCAATTCGCCATGCAGTCTGCCTTCACAAGCACTTGTAAAAGAATGGGTCGCTCTAAAGAGCGTAGCAGTGTAACAGGATGCTACTGTTGAAACAAGGCAGTTTGTGCAATTTCTTTCCGACTATCAACTGCAAGTGGTATTATTACAAAGTAGGGCTGCCACGATTAGTCGACTAGTCACGATTACGTCGACTATCAAAATCGTCGACGACTGATTTAATAGTCGACGCGTCGTTTGAAGCTTTGTAAGATCACAAAAGACGCAGGAATAAGTAGTAGGATTTAAGAGTGTAATAACGGACTGAAACAGAAGATGGCAGCACTGCATGTACAAGGATGCCAGCTGCCGTTAAACCCCGAAGAAGAAGAAGCTGTGTCCCAGAATTCATAGCGCAGCCCAGCTCAGTTTCCAACAATGGCGGCAGCTAGTTAGTTTTAATATTACTCTTATTATTCTTTCTGGGTCACAAAATAAACGTTTAACATATTTTCAGGCGAGAATGTAGCTGTGTAAACCTCAAATATCTGCTCAGTTTATCAAGACACCACATATTTTCAAAAGCGCTCCGACGTTTTCGGAGACGTCTGTTACCCACTAGCTCGATAGCTAGCCGGGGGCAAGGCTCACTAGAGACACCGGACTCCCGGCAAATCGTTTTCAAACCCACTGCCGTCTTTCGCTACTCAGGTTAAATATATATAAGTCACTTAGATAACTTAAAAATGTTATTGTTTGGCTTTTTTTTAGTATTTTATTTGTTCCTGAGTAAATCGGTTTGGCTGAGATTAAAGTTATAGTTTTTACACAGCTGAATAAACGTCAAGCAGACAGCTGATTATCAGAAGTGTGAGATGCTGGAGAATATACTCCGGTGTCCTGTTATATTTTAGATAGCAAGGAGTTTATTAAACTTACCGAAACAATCTGCAAATTTCATTAAAATTGAATAAACTATCATCTTGTCTTTATTTTTAGTTAGCACCTTAAACACTTAAAGCTGTAAGCTAATGATAGTTATATAAGAGCAGATGCTGCTGGTGCAATAAGCTGTACGTTTTACGTCCAATGGATGATGATCTGATTAGTCGACTAATCGCAAAAATAATCGGTGACTAGTCGACTATCAAAATAATCGTTTGTGGCAGCCCTATTACAAACTGAAAGGCATTAGGAACACAGCAGCTCAAAGTTACAAAGCTGGGTCGCTGCGTGCTGAGACACATAAAAGTTGCCAACCCCTGCTGACTCTATACCGACAGAGCTCCAGTCCTCCTCTGACATTAACATCAGCACAAAAGCTGTGTACTGGGAGCTTCATAGCATGGGTTACCATGGCTGAGCAGCTGTAATTACAGTGTATGTTATCAAAGTATGGCAGACGGGTTTATTGGAAGACCAAAAGCTGGATCTAGTCTTGCAGATTAGTGCGTTATCGACGCTGTAATTTTTGGCAAGAATGCAATTTTAAAGACACTTACTTGAAACCAAGATACAGAACAAGTCCTGAGAATATTGGAAAGTTTCAATGTTTAGTGGTCCCAGAAAACTGAGAAAACCTAATTCATGTAAACTCATGTAAACTGTACCGAGTGCAGGTCACTTTGTAGAGCTTAAATGTTTGATCTTTCAGGCCTTTACGTGGTGTGGTAGTTAACTGATAAGAGCATTTTTTTAAGATTATGAAATGATTCTGGAATAATTTCCTAAAACACCATTAATGGTTTTCATACAACATGAGCTTTATGTGGCTGCTTTGTTTAAATATCACAGTGATTAGATTAGCCAGTAATGCTTAGTACCTGTTTCCTTAGCATATATTTAGCTATCATAACAAGATTTGATTTTAAACAGTGATTTGAAATGTACTTAGTTAGACACTGCCCATGCCTACTATTGCAATTACATTACAGAATGAATGCACAGAGAAAACCTATTTAAACTGGGCTGCAGGCTCAACCAGGGTGTTTGTATTCATAAGTAGCAAAGCTAGAGTATTGCATCTATCCGAAAAGGGTTGTAAAGCACCTGAGGTGAAAACACAAGCAGCAATACTTCTGTGAGCCTGGTGCTGGCTGCACAGAATCCCTAACCTTAAAATTCAGATGAATTTTGAGTCACTGGTAAATCTAATTTGGAGAGAAGTGAGTGAAATAATAGGGAAGGATTGTGTGCGAAGGGGAAAATGATGAGGGACAGAAATGTAAGTGGGAAATAAAAATGAGCTGGCGTGAGGAAGAAAGGATGGGAAAGAGGCGAGGTGGCATTCATGCTACATTTCATTCCAAAGCCCATGTTACTTCGAAGCCCATTCATGAGCACCCCACACATTCACACACACACACACACACACAGGCATTAGGCAGAGCTTCATGAAGAAATCCATTAATGAGAAGGCAAGACACTGTTGGGAACAAGCCAGGCAGAGAGCCACAAACAAAAACACCAGAGACATGCACATGAACACCCACACACGCACACACACATACACAGTTTTAATCCCCTTTACGCGTCTGAACACAGGCAAAAGCAGCAGAAAGACTTGCAAGTGAGTCATGAATTTTACAGTGCCTGAACACGCAGGGAGTGACAAAACCCGTGAAATGACCTTTGCTGCCTTATTGTGTGACTCCATTCATCAACTGCTTACCTTAATTTTTCCGATTCTTCTTTGATTTCCTCTGAAAGACAGAAAAAAAAAAGTAACAACATGTTAAATAAGTCAAATATAGGAATCTGTCGACGGTATTTTACATATTTTTTAATATCTGAAAGCTCATATTATGCATGGCAAAAAGTTTCAAATGATCAGGTCAATTTATGCATAAATAATCCCTCCAAACTGACATCTATGTGCAGCCACCAATTTCCTTCCCAGAGGAACTGTTGGCACCCTTCAATAAGGTTTTAGCTGGAGCCAAAGGAAAATTAATTAATTCTGGACAATAGTTGTTTATGGTTTAGCAAATATTCATAAATGACAACAAAGTGTTTCAATTTCACACCTCCCAAAGGCTGATTCAGAGTGAGGAACCCCCCCCCCCCGCCCCCCGCCTCCAAGCTACAATGCAGCTGCACACATCCAACATATCTGCAATCTTAGTGCATCAACATAGTAAATTTTCAAACACATCTGCATTCAAAATATCTAAGTTGATGCTTTAAGTTGATGCGGTCACTGAACAGCTTGTTGGGGTGGGGTTCCGCCTGAATGCGCTTGTTTCGTCATGGTGATGGTCTTGTTTGCGTCCCTAACGGCAACTAGAGAGGAGACTGGTTTGTGTATTGCCTCAGCTGCAGCACTCAGTCCCCAAAATGTAATCATTATTCAGTGTGCGCCGTGTCCGTGAGCCAGGCCAACATTTGTGTTTATTTCACAGATCTCCAGGCTTGAAAGCAGTTGTATGAACTTGCTGAGCACTGACACAGAAGAGCAGGAAAATAAGAGAGGCAGACACACAGAGGGAGGGATGAGAGAGAGAGATGGAGAAGCTGAGACAGAAATAGAGCTAGAGAGAGCGGAAGAGAGGCCAATTGGTACTAGACATTAAAGGGAGCCTTCAATGAGGAAGCTTTTAAAAAACACAGTGTCAATCGTTCTCACAGAATTGTACGAGCCTAGCAATGATTGGGAAAAACCCCAGTAATGAAATGACAGCTCAATTATTTCACTGCTGGAAGGCTAACGGGTCCTTTCAAAGAAATCCACTTGGTGAGAATATTTAGCTCTTAACACTCTGTGGAAGTAAATTAAAGCTGGTTTCAGCCATGTTTGACTGCGCAACTCAGGAGAGGACGATTTTCCGAACTGTCTGATGCTAATTTATACATCCGTTTACATGCAGTCACAACCGGCCCACAGGACTTTTGTTCACATGGATTCAAATCTGACATAAGATCAAAGCAATGATCATCTTTTAACATCTTTATTCTACAGCAGACAGAACAGGATCGTGACCGCTATGTCTAAATCATCTATTTAATAATTAATGACTAACAAGGCTGTGACAGTTTCCTCCCATTCTCTTGATTGAGTTAAAAAGCATGATTGTAGAAGCTGAGCTGATACTAAGGCAGATATTTTCACTTATTAGCAACAGGACATCAGAGGATCTATCTCACCTTATGCCTAGCATCCATTTTTCAACATATATTTCTAGTATATGCTCTGAATATGAAACATGTAATCGGTAAACAAATGATATTTGACCTGAAATGGAGGGTGGCTTCAGAAGGACAGAGATTAAGTATTAGCGTATGTTATCTGAATTGGTTACATAATTTCGAGGTTACATAGGAGTGGAAAATCATGTGTGCCTTCAGAGATAACTGATCATATTACAGTGATTATCATGATGTTGCTTAACAACAGACAGAAGACTGTAGATCAGCACATCTCTGAACAACATTAAGTTCTCTGCCACATATAAAACTGCACAGGAACAAGTCAAGAGACACAACAAAGAAACCCAAGAGTTCAAATCCATGGCCTCCATGCAGTCCCAAAGGATCCACTCCAGTATACCCAAGGAGGACCAGCACTATAGTGAGAAGGGGGTTTTAACATTGTGGCTGATTGAGCTATTCTTCCATACTTAGCCATCTTCACCTGGTTTGTTGTCACCCTGTGTGTGTTTGTGCAGGAGCTGTATGTAGCCCAACGCACAGTGTCAAAAAACAGGGTTCCTGCTGCTTTGTTTTAGATGCAAAAGTCTCAGATATTCTCAAACTGGTTTCTTGAGCATGAGCAATGAGTTCATTGTACTCCAATGCACTCCATAGCCACCAAATCTCAATCCAATAGAGGACCTCTGGGATGGGCTGGAACAGCAGATTCACATCATAGATGTGCAGCTGATAAATTTGCAACAACTGTGTGATGCTGTCATGTCGATATGGACCAAAATCTCTGAGGAATTCTTCCAGCACCCATGTCGAATCTGTGCCACAAAAGGATCAAGGCAGTTCTCAAGGCCAACATGGTACTAGCAAGGTGTGCCGAATTAGGTGTCGATTGCCGACCAATTGTTTAGGGCTGAAACGATTAGTCGGCATAATCGATGACGCCCACAAATAAAATTCTCAACGCGTCATATGTGCTTTTGTAACTGCAGTACACTACAGGAAGCTATGGTGGCAGTATCGCCTATATCGCTTGCCAAGACTTTACAAGAACGAAGAAGAACTTAGTTCGCAAATGGCAAAACAGGAGGAGGGAAGAAAATGGAAAGCATTTCACAGAAAACAATAAAGTTTGTGCAACGCAGAGCTTTCCTTCCACGACAGCACTACTGCAGTGCACGAGCATTTGAGACACCGGCACCCTGAAGCTGTAATATCAACTCTGAATGGGTCAGTTTTAGAGTTAGAGTTAAGTTAGTGTGTCGCATTGATACCTCGTTTGGTGAACACCATTTCAATTTTGACAGAACCTTGACCAATTAGCTCTTAAGGAATAGTCTCCAAAGTGAATAATCATTAACGTCCGATCTTTCAGATTTCTATCCCTTCAGTTTAACAGGAAAAAAGCAAACGTGATAGAAAAAGACCCAGTCAAACATCAGTGCTACATCACTGCAGGCTCTGCATGTTACCATGAAAGAAAACGTGGTGTAAAATTGCATCTCTCCTGCTCTGCTTACTGTCGGTATTGCATGACACTAAAATTCCAATAAGTCTCTAGAGGCCTCTATTATGGGATGTGTGAAACTATAATCGTGCTGACCCCTGGCTATTCCACTATCAACATTAGCTTCACGTCAAGCAATTACTTGGGTTGCTATCAGATTTATGCAAATGCACAGAGAAGTCAAACAAGCAGCCAGTACAAAACCAGTCATTTTGACAGGAGGGGTGGGGACTGTCACGTTGACTGTGTAAGTAAGCATCAAGTAATTAGCTCCGTGCATCGATGAGAAACTGTCACCTCGGGATTTGAACACTGAAACCATAGCAACAGTGGCTGGTGGTAATAATGATAAGGAGGAACAGTGCTGGACACTCCTAGGATTGGACAGACATGAGATGGATGTTAAAGTTATGGAAAATTATGGCCGCTTTGCCAGTCGTGGGTTTCAAAGCAAAACATATGTAGAGTTGTGAGGCAAAGCAGGAAGTGGGCAAAGATGAGAGAGTAGCATTAACACACACAGAACCCTAGACACTTATTAATTTGTCTCCACTTTTACTAACTGCGTCATGATGTAATGGTTTCCTTCCTTGGATACCGAGCTGAATTACGTTGCTATATAAAAGCCAAAACACTGCACTTGTCACAAACAAGACAAGGAAGCACAAATGAGCTATCAAAGTGTGATCTGTGGTCTCAATCAGAAAACTCGCAGGCACACTTTTGGCCAGAAGACACGAGTAAAAAGTTCAATGTAGTGGAAGAAATGAAGAAAAGCACAGGCCAGAAAACAGCCAAAGGGTCCAATCTAGACCCAATGGATGGCTTCGCAAAGTGTGAAAACTGCAGGGTAGGAGGGCATCATTTTAAACTTTCCACTTCATTTAAAATTAAAGTTATTATGAGAGTGCTTATCTGATCTTTCGGTTTCCCTGCCAGTTTTACAGCCTTCTTACCGACAAGGAAACTAGCCCCACCCCGCAGAAGAACACTAGTGTTTCTATGATGACAGAAGATAAAGAGCTGTTTGAACAGTATGCCTTAACAGCTTTATATTCTTACTTAGCAGAGGAAATTTTTTAATCAGTGTAAACATATTTAGGATGTTTTGGGTTTTGTTTTTGTAGCAAAATAAAGAAAAAAGAAAAGAAAAAGATTACTGGTTATTTAATGGTTTGAATGGTCTATCCCACTAGAGATCAAACTGGGCTGTAATTGTCCAATAAACCAAACTATCTAAAGGAGCCTTCCCACATAGGATATCTCCAAACTTTAGTTTGCTATCACAAGCTGATAGAAGTCAACCCTTTGTGATTTATTTACCAAGCCTCAGTCTTGATTTACGATATCTTCAAGGTCAGCAACAAAGAAACCAAGGTGTACCAAGGTATTTAGTGTTAGTGCTGCATAACTAAAGCTTTCTGCACACTTGTTTGTGGTATAAAAGAGGAAATAACAGAAGAAGAGTGTAAGACCTCCTCCACACAGCTGTCACATGGGGTGACAGTGATGCAGATGAAGCCAATTGGCTCACTGCTTTTCAGTCCGATGAGCACACTTGGAAAAGAGCAGGGGTCCACTGAAGGGGCTTTTGTGGGCCAGCTGATAAAACTTGGAAACTTTGTAACTAAAACTTCAAAAATCAGACTGCCTCAGGCAGAGATTTCTCAAAATGAACAAAAATCCCAATAAAGTTGGCTCATTTGTCTAAAGTCACAAAATAGAACTAGTAGAAACATTATCAATGAAAATCAATTGTTTCAACTTCTTTCTTACTTACAGGGTTGATTTTGCTGTGCCAGGATTACAGCTAAATGACTGGCGGACAGGAAACTGCTCCGATTCATCCATAACAGGTGTCTTAATGCATCTGTTATAGGTTTCTTATAGCTTACATACACTCACAAGATACATTACAGGGAGCCATCCTGCTCATCAGCCATCGCCCACATCACAAAGCAACAAAAAGTCTTTGAAAGGTCCCCCAACTTTCTGTCTCTTCACTCTTACCCTGACTTTGACCCAGATCCTAACGCTACGACTTAAATGAGCAATAATGTCTGCACATCCAATCTGACCCCCTTGGAGAGAGTCTTTTTAGGCCTGCAGTACACGTTTCTTTCATCATCCAAGGACAAGTGGGTCAACTACGTATAGAACTATGTCTTTCTCTGGTGTATAATCACACAGGACTACTTCTTAAAATGAGACGCTAGCTGTTAGATTGAGCACCTGTGTTCACACACTCCAGCTAACCCTGCCAGTCCTATAAAAAGTTTAGCCTAGATACTTTAGGGCGAGCCCACATACCCTGAGGCTGTCATTTGCTGAAGTGCCCCCTTCCCAATAAAACCGTCTCTTAGCTGCAGAGAGGGTCAGTAAAAAGCTGGCTAATCATTGCTCCACTCTGCTCTGGAGTGAATGCAGTCTCCACACCTGTATAAAGGCAAGAGTGGGTAGAGTGCAGCCTCTGAGTGCTGGCAAGACTACAAAATGGGCATTTATTAATACTTTCAAGCACATAGACACAGACACACACATTCTAGTCAAGTACCTCCCCACAATAAAATCATACTGTAGCACCTGCTATATTAACAGCCTCCTGATGGGTAAGTTAAAAAAAACAAAACAAAAACTTCCTCATATTCAGAAAACATTCACTTCTGCAACCCCAGCTAGCTTATGTATCACAACACCTATGCAAGCTGCTGAGTCAGCGCCACCAAATATCACAATGTGATTTATATCTCACTCATAACGGCTTTAACCGTTTTTATTTACGTTTCGGAGCGGATCACGGCTTCTTTTTGCTCGCGTCCCTGCCTGTGAACTAAAGTCTGCTATGTGACACCTACACATGAAGGCCGCCTGTGAAAAATTCATGAGATGATGACATCGTGAAGAGACCCGAGCTTCAGTGCCTCAGCCTGAAGCCAGCTCACACAAAACAACCAAATCCCGCCCCTGACAGCATGACAGCACTACTAAAACAATGCACTTATCTGAAAAGAGCACGTAAGGCACGGTGATTTGATATTAGGGTGTGAGCCATACACAACACAGATATAACAGTATGAGCAACTAACAGCCAATAATCTGACAGATGAAAGCATAAAAACCTCATATGTGTAAGAGACGGTGCCTGACTGAGATGCTAGGATCAGCACAGCCTGATGTGAAGAGAGAGACACCAACATCACACTCAATCGCTGAACCTGACAGTGAACCGAGACAGGTTCCTGTAGTGCTTTATATAATATGTGTTTCACAGGGGCTTATCAGTGATCCCCTTCAATCATACTTACACTGAGCTACAGCAAAAGCTGATCATGGCTTAGATATGTACACAACAGTGTAGTTAGCCACTTAGCATTCCAATAGGCAGCCATAGTAGATAAGGCTGATGAATCAGCACGGGAAGTATTTGGAAGCCCTGAGCAAAAGGTTAGCAGTGGGATTGTGGGAGGGTTGCCAGTTTAAAACCCTGAGAGAAGAAAATGTAGCAATGACTGAATGAGAAATATGCTGTTGACCACTACAGTTCACAGCCCGTTCCTCAAAAAGGAGTGTTTGTGTTCTGAGATTGTAAACAGCGTTGATAAAAGATGTGCTTGAATATTCATGGAAGTCTGTACCGAGGCTAAGAGTGTACTACATTTACGAGACGCCCCGGCTACACGTGGTGATGAATTGTAGAAAACGCCAAGTCTGCTAGCACGAGCAGAACAACAGCCTGCTTTCATCAGACGTACAACACATCAAACTCCTGCTTCAAAACAACCTGCTCCCTCTCGTCTCCCACTGCTGCCGGGAGCTACTTGCAGACTAAGTTGAGTCTCCCCCCTTCCCGTGCGCCACCCTGCCCGAGTGCCATGACGAAGCATTCCTCAGCCTCAGCAGCAATCTGCGAGTAGCGTCTGCCACAGGAATAAGTCGGCAGGACCGTAAACCCTGGAGTCACACATCCTAAGGCCTCCTCATATGTGTTTATGCATGTCGTTGGTTACTTTTGCTGCAAGTAGACATGGTGACGAGAATCGGACAAGTTTTCACTTATTTCTCTACATTAAATCTAAACAGGGCTAAAAGGCTGTAAGGCAATGAAGCTGCCCATCTCGAGAAGGTCAAGTACCAACCTAGTGTCAGAAGGAAAAAGGGTGCAGCAGGTGGTGCAAACAAAGTGCACACAAAAAGACATCTGCTTGGAATTTCAATAACTTTTGGCGACTCAGTAAACTCGCAAATGGTCGATTTCTGTTTGCCAGTTTAGCTTTACTGCTATGCAAATCAATAGGTGTTTCTCTATTTTTCTGTCTCAGTGAGACCAAATGAAAAATTTTGTTAGGATATGTTTGACATTTGCGTTTTGCTACTACCAGTAAACTCTACATGGACATCTGTGAGAGAAGGCTTGGAGCAAAAATAAACAGAAATAAAACTGTAACCCATCCAGGGTGCAATTCTTCTCCGAAATGTTGCAGTACGGTTGTCTTGTTGCAGGATTCGCTCATTATCACTGACGCCAACAACAGTGTGCACAGCAGGTAGATGCACTCAATGGCAGCCCTGAGAGGATGCGTTCACCTGGGCAAATATATCTTAGCTGACTAAAGCTGCTGGATCAACACTAATTCAATAAGTAGACATTTTTAGCCAGCGTAAAGTTCATGCGCGGAATAACAATCAAATGCAATCAAAAACGCGCATGCGCCCACACCAGAAGAAGAAAGAAAAAGAAAAAAAATCTCACGAGACCTCTAACATTTCATCAATTAAGACACAGCAGCGCATGCACACGGCTGCTACACTGGTGGGAGGGAGAGAGATAAACAGGCAGCTCTCTGGAGATGCTCCGCAACACGTCACAAGACAAGCAGCTAGAAAACAGCTCGCTGGGAGGGGACACTGGGTTCAGACACAGAGGGAGGAGAGAAAAGGGAGAAAGCGAGCGGAAGCAGAGGCAAGGACGAGGCTATTTTCCAAAGAAAATAAGCTTAATAAACCTGCCTTTTTATTAGCTCTATGATTATGGGGTTGGGTTTTTGTATGTGCAATAGAAGCATTGTGTTGCTGTTTTTGTGAAGCTGCCACCACAGTGCAGGCGGACAGTAATCATTTCTAGACTGTAATCAGACATGTTTTTGATCATCTATAACACAGAAGAAATAAGACATAAGAAAGAGAGACAATGTGAAGGATTTCACTGCAGCCTGATCAATTCCTGGACCTTGGATGAGTAAAAAAATAAATAAAAAATCTCCACTATGATAACACAACACTTCTTCACAATGGGACCGCAGCAATCGCTACCCATGCACATGCATATACATATGCAAGAGGTTAGAGGTTAATTTCTGACTCAGTTTCCATCACCTGAGAAAGGAGCTGGAGAGCGACAAAGGGCATCCGCCTTCTGCAGCACTATTTCCATTTCAAAGACTTTAGAGCCCATCTGCATTTGGCATGGATCCTGCAGTTGGCACTAACCGCACCATACGCAATGATCAGCGAACATTCATTTTAGTCAGACTGCTTTTACCCCAAAAACAATCATGATCACAGCCCGCGAACCAGTGAAACACTACAACCCGGTATCCAGACTGTCATGATTGGATCTCAGGTACACTCAATAATCAACAAAAGGCATTTAAGCCTAATTTTTAAGCCAATATCCACACACAAGACAGAGGCTCACACTAATGCACTACATTTGACCAATCTGAGAATAAACTGTTGTTGTAGGCAAACATGGCGTAGCTGCGATCACCGAAGAAAGTCTGAGAAAAATCAGACCTCTGACATTTCTGCTGTTCACGATGAAATAAAAGGTTGCACGGCGGTAATTACATTCGGTGTGGAAGAAGGAACGACTGTCAGAGGTTGTCTGGGCTACCTAATCACATGTGCACTCATGCGTTTGGGCATGCGTGCTTTACATTTCCGTGTGCATGTGTGTGTCCCACCAGCCCACTCACTCGCACTTGCATAAGCCCTTCTAATCACCAGTCTCACTCCCATGGCTGAATCAAGGCTCTAATTTTGTAGCCAAAAAGTCCCAAAGCGCTCTGCCTCCACAAGGTCTCGATTACTCAGCTGTTGGCTTTGTTATTAAAATTAATGCATCTTTAATAATTCCACTGTGGTTGGACACATTATGTAGCATTCTTCTATCTATTGGTATGAAATACAACCGCTTTTCTTTTAAAACCGGGTTATTATCAGCGTGCAGGCTACAGAATCTGGAGACAAACACTAAGCCTAGGGAAGGTAAATACAAGTCATTTTTGTAAGTGCACCTGTCGTCTTCTACCTGCCCTGCCATGTTTAGGGGAACTTTACACTCACAAGCACTGTGTGATACTTCATTATTACAGTGATACTGTTAGTATTATGGCAGAAGTTGGACATTTGTTAAAAAGAGAAGTTTAAAATTCCCCTCTGACATCACCTGACATTTGAGAGCTGGCACAAGGACACAAGCTGTTAACTTGTATTGTGCACTACTACTGTATCTGCACCATTTTGTACCATTTGTAGTGCAGTTTAATACAACTGTCCCTTTACACCACTCAGAAAGTGCTAGCTTGTGAGCTAGACTAACCATCAACAATGACTATGTTTCATTCCTGTCACTTCAAGACGAGCTCCATCTGCACCACACATCTGCCCTGAGCTTTACTGTTTGCTAGCAACAGCAAGCTCAGCTAGCAATATTTATCCACAGACAGTCCATTATTAGAAATACTGGAGTTCTACTGATTTTACTCTATTAGTTATCCACACAAAGGCAATTTTATTTGCCAAGCAATTAAATGATAAATTCTCCAAAATACACCGCCACCACAGAGGCCCTTTTGCAGGGTCTCGAATCAGCAGCGGTGAAGCACAAACCTGCTAGCAGCAGCAGTTGCTGTGTCTGCCTCTACCTTTTGCCGTGCCCAAACGTTTAGCCTCAGTAAAAATTTGATGGTTGAATTGTTTTAAAAACTAAATAAATAAACTCCCTATATACACACAACTGTCATGAAAGCATGAGTTAGATACAGAAAGCAAAGGTGTTTTTTGTACCAGGCCGCACATATTTCTATTTCTGCTTATGGAGTCGATTTCAAGTAGCCATGAGAGTATGAGTTGAATTCACTTTGTTACCACTTTGTTAAAGCTCATCCAGTTCATCCAGTTCAGGGACCTTTGTTCCACAGCATGTTCCCAATCAATCTCTACAGTCTCTACTATGTGACTACTGAAGTATTGACAGCTCTACAAGCTCAGAATACCATAATATTCATTACATTCTGATCTAAATTAAGACTCAGATTAATACACGGCTCAAATTGCAGACTTTCACAATGATGAACAATGGCACCCAGCTGGTTAACAGCCATTGGACTTATTTATAAGTTGAACCATATTAAAGTACCTATAAACACTTATATTCCTCCAAAGCGCAAAAAAAGAAAAGAAAAAAAAAAAAACTCCCCACCCAAAAAATCCAGAAACTGAATAAAAAACTATAACTGCGACACATAATTTGCTCAGTAGCAAATTTACACAAATTAATACAGCTAATAGATGAATACAAGATAGATGACCCCGATAAAAAAAAAAGTCCTGCAAGATGAAACTGAAAGCAACACAAAGGGAGGAGGGTTTCTCATCATGTGCCTCATCTGTTTGCAGTAGACTATAATTAATTTATCACCTGTCCCAGGACTGAAGAAGGCATCAGTGGAAAGAAATGATGTATTATGTATTGACATATCAGTGTAAGCATAACAAAGTGTGAGGAGGACAAAAACAGTCTCCTTTCTACATTCTAAACAGTCTCCACTGCACAGATAAAAGGATTATTTGTGCTTTCAGAGCTAGAATAGGCTCCGCCATGTTAACTACTCCACTGCTCGCTATCTGAACACCAGTCAACCTTTGGGGTTACAAGCAGCTTTTGTGTCTGCACTTGGTCTGGAGGGGTGGAAATGAGACAGAAATCAGGCGTGGGGCCTTTTCTTTAGGGAAACAGAAGAGAAAACATGATTGGAGAACAATTTATCCCAATAAATCTACTGTACTTCTCTTCTTACACATACATTACAATCTAAAATTAAGTAGTATAGAAATATATAGTATACAACTCTGAATTGAATATGCTTGGAGTTTAAAGTGTTGCTTGGACAAAACAAGCAATCTGAAGGTGCCGCCATGACTCTAATAAGAAAAAAGATAATATATGCAAGTCTCGAGGTCATATCAAACCTTTCAGAGCTCCAAGATGGATTATTTTTTCGACTGATGTCTTTCTTACTTATAAGAATTTGACCTGAACTGTGCCTGTATAATCAGATTCTAGTTAGGATCAAACAGCCCCGAACATTTACAGTACCTTGGCAAATAAAAGTGACATAAAAAAGGAGGCTGACAGCTGCTGTTGCTTCCCTCATTTACACTTTCTCAACGCCTCAATGCCCCAAATGTCTGGTGGTGTCATCAGCAGGTTACTTGGTGTGCCTCAGCTGCATAGAAATCAAAAGGAAACTGGCTGCCTTCTGCTAAATTTTCACGAGGAGAATGAAAGATGCCAGTAAAAGGTTGTCAAGCATGCAAGTTAGTGTTGGTTATTTTGCAGGAGTACAGACGTTCAAGGCTTGCCCCCCGACGGCAGCCTTGAGCTCCTGTGCTTCACATCCAGGGAAGGCTGTGTGGCATCTTTGCGCATCGTGGTCAAAAACCCCAATTAACAGACGGCACCATTCGTAACCTTGTGCTTATCGCGGTTGAGCATGTGGCGACTATGGTGCAGCTTATCGCGGAGGAGCACGTGCCCACCAATCTTAATGATCAGAGGTACATTTGTCCTGTTGGCTTCCCGGTCAGCTCTAAAGAGAAGGTAGTCCATGCAAGCGGCGGCCTTGAGCTGTGTGCAAAAGTAAACCCTGCAAACTCTTGCTGATTTTGTCTCTGTTTACAGCTTCATTCAAGGTTCTTTTGACCTTGGACAGGGAAAATATTTGCCACAGCAAAGCTCAAAGTGAAGTGGCATTGGCTGGAAATGTGTTTTTTGTTTGGTCCAAATTAAACCTTGTAGTGGAGCACAAATTCAGTCAATAAGCAGGAAACATTTCCTAATCGTGTTGACTTCGTGAGTCATTGTTGGAGTAATAAAAATATTGATAAATGTTAGATGTATTTAAGTAGCACGGGACTTTGGCTAAATATTAAACAAGCTTCTCTTGGAAGATTTTTGACTATTAAATGTTTATTAACCTCTATGTGCCAGAGTAGCAGTTAAGGAAAGTGCAGGTACCTTTGAGAAGTCTAAGTGATAGTACACATTAACAGAGAAACCATCATTTTTAACATGACCGAACCAGTTGGCCAGATGTCTTTAATTTTCTTTTAAATGGACTCAGCCAAAGGTTGGCAGTCACAGCATCAGTGCCGTACTAGAAAAGCTAGAGTGACAAAACGCAGAACAAAGATCACCAACATCTATTCCACTTTATTTAAGAATTAATGAAATCCAGGGAGGAGATGGGCTCTACTGAACCAACCAATGAAAACAGAACTTACCATTAGCACTCCATAAGTCTGCAGGCTGAGTAAATATAGCACCTAGATGATGGTTTATTGATTATTTGTTTAGTATTCATCCTATAATGCATTCATATTTAATGAATATCACCCAAACAATCAGTACTTTACAGAAACCAAGCTGGAGTTTGAAACCAAGGACTGTCTGCAGCACATGTAGCAGGATAGCATCACCATGAAAAAGGCTAAGTAAGTAGCAGGGTGTTCACCATAGGTCGCTTTAACTTTGCCCCAGTGTAAAGCATATGGGTCAATATATAAAAATCAGTTTCCCCCCCAAATGTCCAGTACTGATCGAGCTCTACTCAAACACAGTTCACTATTCTCATCTATTACCACTGTTGGTATAACAATGTATTAAGATTTTGTGGTAATGAATGACTGTGTATTACATTACAATCAAATTTGACAACAACACCGAAAAAAATTACATCCCTGACTTAGTCACAGTGTTTCTGTCTCACTCATCCTTGGCTGGCAGGTAACTTCATCGGCAACAGGTTTCTTGTGACCTCTGCAGCTGACCCTCAGATCATACACCCCTAAGGGGAGAGATAATGAGCATTGTGCTCAGCGGGACTGAACTGCTCAGGTGGAAACAAGTGCTCCTTCTTCTTAGCAGTGAGGCGTGAAGAGAGCCCCCCTGGTTTAGACTGCTGTGTACATTCACATTACCAATCTTTCACCAGCCGAAAGGCCACAAGAGCTACTCGAGGAAAAGAGGAGGCTGGCTTTACAAAACAATGAGACCAACCAGATCCAATCACATGAAAATAGAAACTTGTGACAACAATGAACCAAAGCCTGAGCCGAATTCAAGGAGGTAGTGTGCATATACGGTCTAAGGGCCTTTGATATTTTGAGTTAACTGTTCTTTGCCACCAGACAGCTCCTCTCAAAGAAGCCGACAGTGAGATCCACAGATAATAGGGCCCTGCTAAAGCGGCACTTTGGAGAGTGTGAGAAACTGAGATGATGTAGTTTTTGTGAACTGCCGAGTGAAACTGATAACGCAGGAGGAACTTCACTTTGGGAGTTATGAGGGTGAACTGTTTGCGAAGGTAGCTTCTTTTTAGCTTGTTCCTGATACCTTGTGTTGCAGACGGGAAAACGCTGAAAATAACGGGTATTTAACAGACACCATGTGAAACAGGAAGACTTTCAGTGACAGCAGAGAGGAGAGTGTGGCACAGGCACTTTCTCAGAGATGTCTCAGAGCTCCAAGAGCTAAAGGGGATTATGTAAGTCAAGCAGTATACTGGGTCACCCAGTTGTTTTTGATACACTACTGCATCGCCGCTACAACTGCGCTTATTGCAGAGATTCGTATTTCATAGCGCCCACGTACGGCTTCACTGGGAAGTTAAAAAGGTTTTATTTTTTGTTTTGTTTTTTCTTTTTAAAGAAGATTCACCGCCACTGACTGCTAAGTAGGATTCAGTGTTAACCAGCGATTTTTAAATCAGAATGACAACATATTGTAGTGAACAAACTAGCTGCTAAAATGCTATATGCCAGCCAGTAACCATGGTGACTTTAATGGTTTATGAATAAGCATAGCCCGTGTAAACTACACGTGGTTTATGCTTGGTTTCTGTCTCACAGCTGTAATGTCTACATTTTAATCAAACCCTCGAGGTAAGCAGGAAAATCAGAAGCAAAGGACAATCAGTACCAACTGATGACATCATCAGATCAAGTCCCTAAGCCCCCCAGATAAAGAAACACCACCGACTGTCTACTAATAACAGGAACAGAACCATGCAAATTGCGTATGTCTGCTTTAAGGCCATGCTACATAGAGCTTCCTATTCTGAATTAACACCATGTTACTGCTCTGTGCACAAAAAGCTATATAATTCATGTGGGTGGTTTAGCTTCACAAAACACCACAGCAGAGTCTAAACAAATATGCTGCATGTATTTTGCCTATAGGCCACTACAAAAGCCTTCAGCAGCTGCACGTGTTGATAAAGGCAGCACTGTTGGGACAGGTAGGATGTTTGGCTGCTTCACAACAGGACTCTTTGTTTCTCTAGCTGTGTCATATTACTCACCAGGAAAAAACTAAACAAAAAAAAAAAAAATCCTAGCCTGCATGGAGCTAATTTTAACTCCAACATGAGAAAAAAATATATGTTTTACGGAGCGAATTTCCTAGTTGTTAATAATGTTTTACAAAATTTACATTTACCACTAATTATCACCCCTAAGGTCATGTTTCCCAAGACACACTTGCTAGCAAACGTTAGTGAAGCTCACGCCTGTAGTAGAAGGTCAAACAGACGTGCAGTGACGTTCATTTCAAAATAAAAGCGCAGTTAATTAGATAGCACGCCGATCAATCTTGGGTTTATTGCGAAAAAACACGTTTATAAGAACAGAAAGTACAATTTATAACGTGTATTAATCATTAATAGGCTGTATTAAACGATGTTCCCTTTTGATTTGTATAAATCCTTCTAATTGTAATTTTATTTTTGTACTAACCGGAAATTATCTTCTCTCCACCCCTAGAAATGACACCATTCCTAGCATAAAGGTGCTACTGACAACTGTCAAGCTTCTCGCCAAGTCGACTTCATTGTCTAGTTTTACAGAGAAGACGAGGCCACCCGAGTAAAAAGGTTAATAAATAACAGATGTAATAAAATAAAATTTAAAAAAGTCTTCAGCCCTTCCTGTACTGACCGGGGCACGGCCACTTTGTACCAGGAAGAGACGCAAACATCTCACCTTAATGGGGTGAAATCATGTAGTTTAGAGAAACACAGTTTACGCTCGACGAATATATGGAGTGTGCTTGTGTGTCAGGGTGATGACTAAAGAGAAACACAGCCTTAAACAACTTTGTTTCCCCTGTGATGTCCGGCCTGTGCACAGATCGCTACTAGTTTCGCAGCATCGCTTCGGCGTTGCAAACACCCACCCCTCCTGCACCATTTCCGTGTTTTATACGGAATCATTTCCACGGAGCCTGTGCCACGTCAATTAAATGCATAGGTTTTACTGAAATCTTACGCAGGGCAATAAGACCGGAGTAAGAGCCAGCTTGTAATAAACGAAAAGCACACGGTGCCTTGCCAAACACTGCGACATTGTTGCAGGATAACCGGTTAATAAGTGAAAGGGTGCATGACGTGTCTAAATCAATGAGTCCAAGACAGCAACAACGTGACGCTAAAACAACACAACTCACCTAGTGCCACCTCGCAGGCTTTGCGCAATTGGGAATGGTGAGCCTTTTTCACCTCCTTGTCGGCCAGGATCTTTTCCAAAGCTCGTGTAAGGAACATGTTTTTCGTCTTTTTGCCCTCAAACATGTCGCACCGGAATTTGGAGCGAGGTGTGCCTGGTCCCAAGGGGGGCTGCAGCCTCCTCGAACAGAGATGTAATTCCTTTAGTAATGTCAGCCGCAGAGCCCCTAACAGACAAACATAAATAAACACAGAAGGTGGGGTAAATCCCTCAGATTGCCATTAACGACCTGCCTCCTGCGCCATGTTTGAGAGAGGAAACGACGTCACGTACGTTTGAGAGCGGCCGCAGTGAGGCAGTAGGGAGTGAGGACGGAGATGAGAGTGTCCCTGCACCCGAGCTGTGTCTGCACATTCATGTACACCTGAGATCCACGATTTGTTTGACCAAGACACATTTTTTCTGTAGTTTTGGTTCTGTGCACCGCCGCTGAGGAGCAGACTTCATTTAAAGGGGTTTTACACAAAAATTGCATTAAATGTTTAGGATTTAAAGCCATTTAAAAAAAAATTGCCAAGTTTCAGAAGCTCAAAATTAATACATTTTCACTGGAATTTCACATTTGAGGCCCAAAGAGATTACAGCGCAGGTATTGTAGGTTATTATTGGACGGGGAACCTAAACAAACCCATAAGTGAGACAGGGAAAGCTTCAGTCAGCCAAATCAGTAGTCTGATGCACTGGGCACCTCATTTAATTGAAGTGTAAAAGGTTCTCTATCTCGCTCTCTGCTCTGCTTCAGCCAAATACTGCAAGACTGATCAGACACAACTTCACAGAGCAAGTGGATAATGACCCAAAGCATACTGCAAAAGCAACCCAGGAGTTTCTCAAATCAAAGAAATGGGATGTTCTTTAAAGGCCAATTCAGTCACTTAATTTCCACCAAGAAGAGCTTTTTTTTCTTTTTAGTTATGAAAGGCCAAACTGAATGCAGGAAGAACCACAAACAAGCAGCAGCTTGAGAGGAAACACAGCACTAAGGGTCCAGGCTTCAGTCACTCATTGGCTGTAAAGTATTAGAGTATTAAAAACATCATATATAAAATTATATTAGTTTGTCCAAATAATTTTATATTAAATGTATAGGAATGTCTGTAATTAATGCACTTCAGTCACATATTGATAGTTTGATTTTAAAATTCACTGTGGTGGTTTACAGAGGCAAAACTGTCTTTGCATATAAACCTTCATGGTCGTATTAAACCTATGTGTGAAAGCGCTGGCGTAACATGTTGCCACAGTGCCTTAAACCACCAAGCAGAAGAGTTTGCTGTCTTTTGTTGAATAAAACATAACTTTCCTCTGACATGACATGCACATGACCTACAGCAAACCTGTGTGTGGTATCCCTGTGGGCATTTTGTCAAACATTTTCATTGTAGTAAATATGTAGTAGCCTATGAAGGGATCATGATACAGTTAACTCAAACAGAACTGAAGTCGATCCTTTTGGGATTCTCAGTTAATCATAACGGACCCACTTAACTCTACATTTAGAAACAATACAGTGTAAATAGATCTGATTGTCATCCTTGTAAGGACCCACAGATTTTTTGGAGGAGGGGGTTAACACACTTTACTCGTGAATGAATGCAAATGTAGTTTTCTTTAAAGATTTCAGCAGAACTTAAAACTTTAAAAAAAGACAATTTCAAGTTGCTGCTTTTTGTTTTGCTCATGTATCAAATCAGTTCAGGAGTGATCGCAGGCTTCATTTTTGGTGGCAGAGCAATTTTAAATCCCTGCACATGGCAACTTATTTGTCTGTGGTTAATTTCCGTTATAATTTCCCAGTCAATTTAATCTTTATGGTATTTTGCTTATTGCCTTACCTCATACATAACTGTGCATATCCACACATTTAGATGGTGCTACACTGCATTTTACAGCCTTTAGCAGAGTGCAACACATCCAGAAAATCTGGCAATTTGACAACCCAGATTTGGCAGTTGTGGGCGGTATAGTTCACTTTCACTCGGATCGGACTGTCCCGCGTGTCAGTCCCACCGTTTCTGAATCCATAAATAAGAGTAGAGCTGCAGAATCTGCAGACTGTCTACGAAGAAACTAAAATAAGAGGCAGATGTTTGAATCGATCATTAAATGCTATTAGTTAAATCAAAAAAGGTCAGAACGTTATTCATTATAAACATCTGCTGACTACAATGATGTTTATCATCAAACATGGCGACGAGTATGTGTGCAAAACACTGACAGAACATAAATGAGGGCTGAAAGCGTGACCTTTAACCTTCTTGTAGATGTTTGCATGAAAGCTATTAGGAATGAATTATTTCTAATGATGTCAGTTGCAGCCAGAGGCCAAACTAAATGAAAATAGGCCAAAACAAAATGTACACCTGTAAAAGCGGACAAGCAGAAAGGCAAAGAAGACAGAAATTCAATTACAAAAAATATATTTTGTTTTATAAAACAACCTTTATTCAGGTCAGACACTTAAAAAGATCTCATGATAAGAACATAGCCAAGCACAAGTAAACATTTCAGACACTGTCTTTTTCCATGCCTGAGTAATGACACAGTAAGCTGCTGAGGTCACAGGTCATTCTTTCTAAATGTTAGTCTGAACCAAATGAAAGAGAGAAAAAAGATCTCGACTGAAATTTACCACTCTGAGCATATTTATTATTAGTAATAAAGGTTTTTACGCATTTTATGAAAATCTAGAGTGGCACTTGGTAAGAATATTTCCTAGAATAAAAAAAAACCAACCAGAATAAAAACAGGCTTAAAGATGTTGTTCTTTTTAAACTTGTATTTAATAAAGCACATTTTAGAAGACATAAAAAATATTAGCTTTATCTTTACCATAAAAGTGCTGCTGTAGCATAATGAGTGATCGCATGACCACTATTCACTGTAAAAAATAAACTTTTTTTTTAAAAGATGCATTACTTAAAAGATCCTGTAGGGTTCAAGTGTTTTTTTAGTGTTTGGTTTGTTTGCACACAAAAATACATCACCATCAGCTGTTATCAGAAAAAGGAGAATAAGATGAACGACAAATTCAAATTCACGCTCTGAGGATCTTTGTCGGTTCTTCGCTTGATAACATCTGAGCGGAATATGAAATCTCAGGAAAATATTAGGTGCTAAGATAGGTAAGTCGGAGGGTGTGGTCATATATATGGAAATTTCTCCCTATCTGTCTTGCACTTCTTCAGCACTCCTGATGCGATGGCTTTCACGGCTCTCATAGTCTCAGTGCAGGTTGGCTTTATTAGGGATTCGGGTAGAAGGAAACCAAAATATCCCGTATCCCTCAACTCAAATGCAAATGCGTAGGGGATCCCGTTCCTGTATGCCCAGTCGATAGAGCTTCCTGAGCTGACGTCTGCAAGGAAGTGCAAAATAGACAAGGGTAAGGAAAGCTTAAAACAGGAATACCTTAAGTTAAGTAGCTTTGATTTTAAAGCGTTCCATTTCTGTTGCTGCAGGTGAGCGTTTAGGTATCGCTCCTCTCTAGAGCAACATTCAAGGCAACTCTGAATTGATCTTGTATATTAGAAAACTGGCATTTTTCTCCTAAGTTTAAAATGAATAACAGCTCATTTCCATTGCCAGAGCGCAATATTAGAAGGATTCGAGGAACTCACACAGAGTTGTGGAGGCAGGTCCGTATCTGTACTTCACGCCATAGGCAGAGTACAATGCTGTCACTGCATTGTGAGCTGCTGACTCCTGGATGCATGAAAGCAGAAGGCTAGCTCATCTCACATACTGCATTTCTTTAACACTATCAAAGGATCTGTACTAAGCAGTTCTCTCAGATTAATTAAAAAAATTAAACTCAGTGAGTGTTAAGCAATAGATATCTTACCACACAGTTGAAGTTGGGGATTGTGGCATACTTGTAGGAATATGGGTAAAGCAGCATTTGTGCATAGGCATGAATGGATATGTATGCTTCCACGCGTTTCTTGTGCTTGCGCAGGAACTTAGCGACAGCTTTGACTTCAGGTTCAGATTCGGGGAAGGGACCGCAATACGTGTCATCGCACGGATGAGAAGAGGCACCTTCATCTGGGGAAGCAAAGGGAGAAAGGATGAAACCACGTCATCATATCTTCTAACCATACAGGATGCTTTAAGTGGCATCCTTAATCCAGCAACAGTGACCAAGCAGTAAGTGTAAAGAAATGGAAGTAGAGCAGTAGTTCGCATTGTTGGCACAAACTTTCCTGCGGCGTTTCTGCGTGGAGCGTGTGTGCGTTCCTCCCACAGTTCAAAGATAAGTGTGTTTGGTGGATAGGTGATTCTAAATCGGCCACACGTGTGGCCATGTGAGAGGGGAAAAAAGAGCTTTAGAGAGCATTAAGAGCACAGAATAAAGTGCTGTGTGAATGTGTGTAAATGGATGAATGGGGTTTGTTGTGTAAAACTCTTTGAGTGGTCAGTAAGACTGGAAAAGTCTAGAAAACCAAATGCCAGCGTGAAGGGGAACTAATAAAGACACAGACTGAAATATGATCACATTATAATCCTTTGCAGACAACCTTGTTTCACTCACCTTGACCCAAAAAAGTAAAGAGAAAAGCATCTGAACACATGCTGGTTTTAATTAAAGCCGTATTTTTAAAACTACGAAGTAAAAAGGGCTTCTAAGGTGACTAGTATTAGTCTGAAATGTGTTTGTTACTTTAGAAATTATGGGAGAAAAAAAGGCATATTTCAAAGTTTATTTCAGGGATACTTTTTCTAAGGCTCAATTATCATGATGTACATTTACACTTGAAAGTCCTTCTTAAATATATCTATAAATAGCAGAGGCAAATGAAAAACCATGAATTTCAGTCAGACTGAATGCTATCTTTGGGCTCACTCTGTCCTGCTTCATGCCTTTTTACAGCAGTCCATTACTGACTAATCAAATAGACTATAATTCATTTAATTATGGTATATTTCTCACACCATTTCCAGACTTTTATCATATATTTTGCACATATTCTCAAACTGTCATATGCCAGAACTCTAAATGCTGTGAATTCATGACCGAGTGTTCCCTTGAAGAGATGTTCTTCATGAGGTATAAAGAAATCTTCCACTCCTGTGTGTTTAGATGTATCACAAAAAAACTTTATTCTATTTTCAGCCTATGTCCTCACTCTCTAGAGAATAAATGAGAACAAATGGATGTAGTTGTTCCTATGCACATAGGGGCACATATATACTCTTAGTCAGATTTGTCAGGTGTTATTTTACCTACCACACCATTTTACTTTCCAGTTTCTGTTAGCGTCCACTCCCCTGCAGTGGAACTTGTGATTTTTGGACCGTGTCTTTCTCCAGAACCGATCCTGCAGGCAAAAAACAAAACAAAACAAAAAAAAAAAAACACGTTCTTGTCCACTGGCAGTAAAACACATCTGAACAACAGGTTCATTCTTCCTGCATGCAGCAAAAAAATATAGACAATTAAACATAAATTAAGCAGCATAATAACATGTAATATCATGTAATAACATAAATTGCATTATTATTTCTCCTGTTTATACGTAGACATTTTTTCTTTCTTTAAAATTATTCTACAATCTGTAGGTGGAAAAAAACAAGCTTCCAGCTTCCCTTCTTTGCCTTGGTTTTAGCAAGCAATCCAAAAAAAATGCAATAAAATGTATATGTAAAATGTGCTTCCCCTCTAAGAAAAGCTTCCTCTCAAAAATGTACATATAGAAAGACCAGCAGAAAAGCCTACAGTACCGTAATCCAGCTGAAACGATAGCCATCCACATTAAAGACAGGCATGATGTAGAAGTTGAGCTGGTTCAGTAGTCTTGTCATCACAGAGTCATATTGGTATGAGTTGATAGCCTGTAATAATAATATAATGTAAGTCCAGTGTAATTATAAAACATACTCAACTGAAGAGGCATGTACTTGCAGCCCCTTCTAGTTGCACTGATAGCCCAGCTCTCTCAGGGCAAAACGCTCATACATGCCATCACAAGAGCATTTGCTGTGTCTCCCAGCACAGTCTCAATGTGGAGAAGATACCGGGAGAGCTGGACAGGGCGGTGGAAGGGCATCAGGATTAGTAACTGCTCCTTTGGGCCGAGAGGAGCACTGCCAACGCCTCACAAAATGAATTCAACATGCATGTATCTGACCAAATTTTGAGATTCAAACTCCATGAAACTTATAAGGATGCTTGATTGGCATTTGCCAGAGCGGCCTCACAGTGAGCACATCTTAGAGATGCCTCAATTTGTCTGTGTTTGCCTGTCTGTGACCACCACCTGCAAACTTGTTCTCTTTTTGGGGTGTTTTCTTTTCCAAAATTCTGGAAAAAAAAAAAGATGTCCACACTTTTTTCCCCCAGTGACCCTAATACTCTTTTGTGAATGCGCCGTTCTGGAGGAGCCGGATTACCTGTGCAAGCAGAATGGGCTGCAGGTACTGTCTCATGCTACCATAAGTAGCAGGGACGTGAGCAAAAAGCAAGAATGGAGAAAAATTAGTCATTAGGGATAAGGAGAGAGCAAATGTCTATGACTACCACCTGCAAACTCGTTCTTTTTTGGGGGGTGGTCTTTGTTTTTGCCTCTCCGGTGCACTTGTTGTCACTTTCATTTGCATGAAAGCAACTGAAATTGATTCACAAAGGTTTCTGCATAGATTGATATCCCTGAAATTTAAATGACTTTATGTTACACTGTGATGATCAAGTGTTCCTTTAATTATTTCTGAGCAGTGTATCCTTTTTATATTGTATTCAGGCTCATTATCTATTGTACATTCAAACAACTGAGTCTGACAGCATAAGAGGATTGGAGCTATGAGACCTGGGCACTGGGCTAATGCTGCTTATACCTGCCTTTTAACCAGACTGAGGCCAAGGTTAATGTGCTTAAGGCTTGAACAAAGATGGCACCCTGACCTCCAGTGGCCTACCTCTGTCACTACACCACAGCACATTTGTATTTCCGTTCATCATGAGTCCATTTAAGGTGAAACAGTCATGTATTTGACTTTTGCCTTTCTAGAAATTTGAACTGAACCATCATACTGGAGAATGTCAGTGCAACAAATCATTGTTCTGTGAACGGTAAGGTTCAGTGTAATACACTTTTTACTAGCTGATGTTTAAGCAGTTATTTACACCTCAAAATAAGAGGATTTTAAAACAGCTGGTTTTAATGCACCTCACAGGTAACATTCAAAAAACACTCAAAAAAACACCCAAAACAATCCTTTGGAATTCACTTGAAGTCAGCGCTCTAGCTTTACAGATAACAGATTTTCCTTTAATTTTCTTTACTTTCTGGCACTTATTGTGCTGGACCGTGTTGAAAATCCCACTCATCTGGCATTTAAGCATTATAAAATGAGCCATTAAATGTTCTTGCAGTTAATGTCTGGCTCTGGTCTGGTACCGTCCTCACTTCAGAGAGCACGGAGACTTTAAGGGTGCAAAGGAACTTGCGTAAATGCCTGTGTTATTTCCAGCATTTTAGCTGTAAAGTATTTTCTTAAGTATTTGGATAGCTGTAAATGACAAGTGAACAGATGTTGGCGCTTTGATGAACAGACCATATGTCACAGATAGCCTGAATGATGATCTACAGCAGGCAATCAGCGGGATATACATTGTGTTCCTGTCGAGGCATTTTTCGCGCATACATCAAAGAAAGAAAATTGTAAAAATTAAAAGCAATCTGCAGACTTTATAAGCACCTCTTTAACAAACCACTGGCAGAATGCAGGTCCTATCCACTCTCTGGCGTGAACACCACAGTCGATCCACACAGCTTTCTTCTGGAGACGACGTTTCTTTCCTAGCTGACGGGACACGAGCATTTTTAGCTTTAGATTAGGACAAGACAGTGTGTTTCTTAGTTTTAATGTGCCTCCTCTCCTACCTGAAGCACATAAAGCGGTCTTCCTTCATATGACTTCCCAACAGAGAACACGTCAACCAGATTGGGGTGGGTTGTGTTCATCATAAACATCCAGCTCTGGATCTGAGGGACAGGAAATGATGCAGGGAAGTGGATCTTAAAAGACTTGTTTACATAATTTTCAGAAGTAATTACTATGCATTATTGCACATCTGTGTGCTTTGTAAACGTGTGTTGTACATTGAGGGAGAGGATGAAAGCTCAAAGGACAAAAGATTTGTCCTCTGAGCTATGCTGTTTCGTAGGGCTTGAAAGATTTGCAAACCAGGAGCCTGATCAACCTGGGAAAATAAACACTCTAAAGCTGTGAAGTGTCTGAAGTGGAGCGCACGTCTCGGTGTGTGAAAGCGCGAGGCCGTGGGAAAGACACATGTGGAACTGTGTAATTGAGAGAAAGCACCCTTAGAGAGGTTTTCTGTTTACCTTGTGGGTGCAATAGATTAGAGAGCAGAGGGGAATGAGAGATAGGTAGGTAGATGTTGGGCTTCATGTCTACCTCTTCCAGAGAGTGGTAAACCTCGTAGTCATACTGAGCCTCTGACCTCCGCTTGCGAGAGGAGCGATATCCCGTCTGCTTTTCAATTTCCTTCTGTAGATTGGAGATAAATACCCTGCGTGAATGAAAGAGAGTGAAGCAGACAAACATGGTACACATTATAACCACTGTAGCATGTTTCCCATCGGCACATTTGGTACTCTGACTGTATGGTGTATGGTTTATTAGACAGTTAATACAAAGATAGAGGAGGGTGTGAACTAGCCAAAGGGAAACATAAGTAATGTAATCTAAAGAATACAGAAACAGAGCTGCCCTACGTCTCATTGTGCAGCTAATGTGTGGAGATTCATATCATGAAGCACTGGGGAGCATTTTACTGTGAGTGATGAGTCACTACACTTTAAATTTCCATCCAAATTCAGTCCAAATAGGAGGCTGGGATTTAGAGATTGCAATTCTGTAAAGTGGGAGAAGTTCAGGAAAGAACTCGTGAGCTCAGCTCAAAAGTTTAGAAGCCCCAATTCCAAAAATGTTGGAATGCCATGTAAACAGAATGCTTTGTAAATCTTATAAACCAACATTTATTCACAACAGAACACAGAAAAAATACAAAATATTCTATTGATAAAATGCAATTTTAATTTAAAAAAAAAATAAGATAATTTTAATTTGATGGCAGCAACAGGTCTCAAAACAGTTGGACTGGTGGGGGAAACAAAAGGCAGTCAAAACCAGCGGTGCTAAAAAGAAACAAGTGAAGGGACATTTTGAAACTATTAATTATCAATGCATCGTTAATATGACAAAAAGACCATCTTAGAGAGGCAGTTTCTCACAAGTGAATATCTCTGTGAATATCTCATCATCTACAGTTGATGATAAATTATTATCATATATTTTGGAGAAATCTGTGCGTAAAGGACAAAGCCAAAAATGACATGGTAAATGGACTGATAGTTATACAGCGCATTTTTATTCTCCTGGAGTACTCAAAGCGCTCTATATACAACATGCCACATTCACCCAAGCACGGTCCTCTCTGCTTTTAAGTGCTTACTAACTACCATTCAATCTGCGATGGCTGAATTGGAGAGAAACTCTGGTTAAATATCTTGCCCAAGAATATTTGGGGTCCGATCAATAGATGACCTGCTCGACCTCCTGAGCTACAGCCACCCCAAAATGATATTGGAGAATGCGGGCATCGATCCCGCTACCTCTCGCATGCTAAGCGAGCGCTCTACCATTTGAGCTAATTCCCCGCTAAGCCCGAGCTAACTCCGCTCTCATCAGGTTCGCAGGCAGCACTGCATTAAAAACAGGTATGCTTTAATATGTCATGGAAATCACTGCATGAGATCAGGAACACTTCCAGATATCACTGTACACACGGTTTTCCGTGACATCGACAAATGGGGGTTAAAGCGCTTTCACACAAGCCACATGTAAACATGATCCAGAAACACTGCCATCTACTCTGGGCTCATGATTGATTGATTGATTGATTGATTGATAGATAGATAGATAGATAGATAGATAGATAAGATAGATAGATAGATAGATAGATAGATAGATAGATAGATAGATAGATAGATAGATAGATAGATAGGTAGGTAGGTAGGTATCCATAATCATATACTGTGCATGCTACCGTTGTATATAGTGTATTATCTTACTTATTTTTTATTTGTACTTTATTTGTACTTTTTCTTCTGATATTTTTCCGTCTGATATCTGTACCTGAGCTGAGGTAAGGCAAAAATTTCCCCGTCGAGGGATCAATAAAGTCTAATCTTATCTTATCTAATAGTGATGATAGATCTACAATGCTAAATTGCACCACTGCATCTTTCCTGCAGTCCAGACCATTTACTGAAAACATCTGACGCGTCATGAAATGAAAAATACAACAAAGAAGACAGAAGACTGTTGAGCAGCTAGAATCCAAGGATCTCATATGAAACAGCAATGGGACAACATTCGTCTCCCCAAAGTCCAGCAGCTGGTCTCATCAGTTCCCACAGTCCCCCACATTTACAGACTGCTATTAAAAGAAAAGGGGATGCTTCAAAGTGGCAAACATGGCCCTGTCCCAACTTTTTGAAATGTGTTGCTGTTATCAAACTCAAAATGACCTTACTGTTTCTTAAAATAGTGCATTTGAGTTTAAATATTTGACATCTTTTCTGTTTTTATTGTGAATAAAATATGTGTTTACCAGATTTGTAAATTACATTCAGTTTTTATTTACATTTTACATGTCTACATGTTTTTTTTAAATTGGGGTTGTACATTTTGAAATGCATTGTATAATTTCAGTTATTTCTTCTAGACTAACCTTACATTACCACAACCGACATGGTTGTGGATACGTAAGCTTCTGAAGGGACTAAATCTGTATAAATCTTGCACCATGTCTGTTGTTGGCTTGTCAGGGGCTTGGACTGTACATGGAACAAATAACACAGGTGATTAGTGACAAAAGTAATTTTTGATCAAATTACCAGGATGCAGGAAAACACATTTCGAAATAATGCAAACTAATGATAAGCAAGTCTGTATGAGTTTGTCTTTTAATTTTGCTTCTCTCATGTGTTGTTGCCTGTAGAGATGATATCTTTGTATATACAAATACCTGATAAATTGTGTCCCTATCGACTGCACTACCGCTGTGAATGAAGCACACCGGTATTTGGGGGTGCTGGGATGAGGCAGTAAATCAGGACTCCTGGTTTTATTGTTGACTCATTGATGAGACCATGTAACTAAGGTCACCCTCTCTCATCTCTTGCAACATCTAAACCAGTTTTCCACCTCATCAATCTCCCTGCTGGTAGGAAGAATCATAGCAGTTATGCTACTACTCTTTATGAATTACGAAATATGGTGTAATTGAGGTTAAACCACAGTTATAAGCATCATTACATGTAGACATACGATCCTTCTTCACCTCCCACCTGAGTCTAAAGCATATCATGTGATCTTTTTCAAAGCATTTTTTATAGCAGGTACGTACTAAAATACATTTCCTCATAACGTCCTTCTATAACAGTTTCTATCCACAACTCCTTTAATGATGCTAAAAATTGGGTCATTATCCTGTGAATATACTGAGATGAACAAAATGAAACCCCTAACCACCCACCAAAGCCTGTCCCCCCCGCCGCGTAAACCATTTTGTGAAAAATCCTCAATCAGTCAACAGACAGTGGAAAAAAAAAAAATCCTCCTCTGCGCTTCAATTCCTCCCCGAGGACTGAGATGACAATGGAATTTTTTCTAGCTGTGGCTGCTTTGATAAAACTCCATCATTTCAGCGCTAATTTTGATGAGGGATGGTGTCGAGAGATGAAAGCGTTGCTTTTTGGAGCAGATTGATAGAGTGTCTCTGATGTACGTGTGTGTGTGTGTCCCAGCTTTGTGGAAATATGAGGGCCTTTGCGTGCAAAATATGGCCTATTCTGCATGTGCAAATCACATATTCTGTTATGAGAAAGCTGAGTAAACAACCTTTGGATAACAGATGTGTCAAAGGGTGCATGCATGAGAGTAAATATGAGTGTCCATGCTTTTATACTTACTGATAATCAATATTTTCCCGCTTTAAGCGTGCGTGTAAACCTTGCGTGTCGTTACGTTTCACGTGGACATCCACTGTGGCATTGTGACAGATTAGAGAAGCACTGTTGGGCTGCCAGAAATCCACCTAATGGAACACAGTGAACATATTAGGGTTACAGTGACAGAAATACCCAGCAGTAATGTAAAAGTTCTTACACTGTGAAAGTGTTCTTGGGCAAAAGCAGCCTCACTGAAATGACAGTTTTATCTTAAAAAGTATCAAATTTAATTCATGAAATTTTCCTGCTTATCGATAGAAACTTTCCCATGAAAGGTGCCAGGAGTGCTAAAGAGTGAACTGTTAGCTGACCGGTCGCTATAGTTGAGCGTACTGTATGCCAGCTATCACGGTTATTATCACCCAACTTTAATGGGATTAATTTAATTTATTTGATAAAAACAAATATTTTTTAGTTTGTGTGTGTGTTATGCCGTCTACCCAAAGAAACTCACTAGAAACTGGACTTGCACTTACACAGCAGAGCTTTAGGATTTTTAAGACCGATACCAGTGCTGATATTTGGTGATTAAAAGGTCGGGTATGTCAGGGGTTATACTCATAACATAAACAGATTTTCCTGACATTTGTTGTGTGTAAATATTTATGAGTCCTTACTGAGATACTATGACAATGCAGTTTTAAAATAATCTTGTTCTATTTTCCCAACTACTCGTGGATTACTCATTTATGCTCAGGACGATCAGCTAGTTGTTGTGTTTGTGGTGTTCCAAACACGTGCTGGACAAACTAATCAATCAATATATTGGACCGCATTCAGGCTTCATAATATTGTGCTCTTCTAACCTAACTAATCATTCAAAGCACTTTACTACAAACCATATTCACTCATTCATACTTTATTCTACACCTTTAAACACTTTCTATCAAATGCAAGCACGCACACGCACACAGTTTTATTAAGACCCAAACAGGGAACCATTCCTACTTCCGTGATCAAGCAAATTTGGGGAATGATTCAATGGAGCAAAAACTGATGCACAATCCAGAGTAAATAAACCTCACTTGGCTTTCTCCTCTACTATATGACCTCAAATATCTTTGATAACAAGGTCTTTCAGTACTTATCACGATGTGATAGCCAGAGTCCTAACAGCCAGATATCCTTGCCAACCAAATAAACAAATAATAAACCACATAGTAACTATAGCAGTAAAACAGTGGAAAAAAGCGGAGAAGACGAGAATTTAAAAGGATTTAAAACAAACAGGAAGCAACTGATCTACCAGTAAAAGCACTGTAGTCACTGTAAAGAGATTGCTGTTTCTATGTTTGCAGATGTGTACGCCCTCAGCTGGCTTTCATTTTCTGCATGGCGGCAAAACATGCACATGCTTGTTAATGTGTCAATTGGTTTAATGCTTTACAGAATGCATACCAGAATAATTTAACTACGTTTAGAGCCAGAAGGGTCAAATACCCTCAGCTGGAATGCATGGTGCCCCTGAGTGCGAACCCCTCTCTATTCCTGCACTTTTATGGTGTTTCCAAATGGTTAAGTACCCCAAATGTTTCAGCACCGCTCGTCTTTTAGCAAAACAAATCCAAAACACATATGCCAGAAGGCACTCAAATGTCCCTGATCAGATAATACAATTCCTTAAGTTAACATTTTATAGCTGTATTTATGTGCCTCAAAGAGGCATTCTTCGTCTGCCTTATAAATCTTTTATCTCTTGATTGTTTATTTGCAGCGTAGCTATAAATTGGATTTGTTTTGTTTTGGTTGATGTAGCACAGACACGGGCAGAACAAAAAAGAAAAAGTTACGGTTCAATAAAAATGGAGCTGGCTCCCCTTAGGCCAGATGAGGTGAAATCAAGTAAATGAAATCAAGTTGGCCAAGGTAGATTTAATATAAGAATGCCAACAATGCTAACGGGGCTGTCTAAGCTGAATTAGACAAGCTATAGCATCTTAAATGCATTAAATCTGTTTGGAGGTCAGTCATACCTGGAGCAATCAATATTTATTCTGAAAACCTGTAAGGCCCACATGGATTGTGACAGTTTTATCCTCATATTCAGCAACAGCCTGTTAATGAAGACGGTCTCTCCTGCTGTGGAAAAGAGATTTTCCACTTATGATGATGTCATCTATAGGAAAACGCTGAAAGTTCTCTACAAACATATAAAATGATTTCAATATGACAGGAATATCAGTTTCATATTAGCCTGTGGATGTCTCAAACAAATCTAACATGAGTCCCAAAAGAAACCGAAGCTAATTCTTTTTTGTAGCTCCCATCAAGGCCCTGAATGTTTCTGTTTATCTCAGTTTAGTCTCGGCTGTTACAGCTGGAACTGTAAGCGGTTTACTCTATCCGCTGTTTGAAAGGAAAACTATCAGTAACCACGTAAAGCCCGTGTTTTCATGCAAAGCTATCATA
Organism: Haplochromis burtoni; assembly: GCF_018398535.1. Classification (NCBI taxonomy): domain Eukaryota; kingdom Metazoa; phylum Chordata; class Actinopteri; order Cichliformes; family Cichlidae; genus Haplochromis; species Haplochromis burtoni. The sequence goes on from NW_024582362.1 coordinate 3,169,038, forward strand.
AGTGTAATACCCATTTCCATCTCCTCAGCTCTAAAGGGTTTCCGGCTCTTTCTTATGTACAAATAAACTAAATGTTCTCGAGCTTTAAATAGTTGGTCAGAGGAAAAAAGCAATATGAGAGTATTAACTTTAAGAGCTTGTTCTTGACTTTTTTTTCTATATATGTTTTTTTTTTTTTAACATTTTAGGGAGGAAAGAAATCCTTAGTTGAAGACACTGCCGAGCTTTTTCCAAAATGAGGAGCCCAGGTAAAAGGAGATCTCTAAAAAATGATGCTATTTTGTCTGTGATGCGTCCGATTTTTGACTCACCTGCACCCTGAAGTGTATTCGACCTCATGCCTACCCTGAAAATGAAAAGTTTGACTTGACACTGGAGGCATGGCAGTGTGAACAAGCTACTGAAAACACATGTCCACAGCTGTCCAAACAGTGGCTGCTGCTGCTTTGGTTGGGTGGCCTTGAAGCACCCTGTCCACTGCCCATTCATACAGAAAACTGAGGCCCGACCAGGAACCTGGCTCTCTCTTAGTGTCGCTCCCTACAAATCAAAAAGCATTTACTAAGTACTTCTCTGGTTTTTTTTGTCTCTCTTCAATCCTTTTTCTGTTTTGGGCCGTACTGGCCTGGCGTTCCTGGACCACTTGCGGTGAATGGTATACCAAAGAAAGCTAAAACTGACCACACTGTCTGAAAACCAGGATTTTAGAACCACCAAGGCTCAATTTTTTAAATGAACTCTACAGTTATTATTTCTACAAGCAGACTTTCAAGGTAATTATTCTGTAATAGCAAACCTGTCAAACAAAATAACCCTCAGATTGTACATCTGTGAATATATGAACATAATTAGCCATGGGAAAAAGGTGCACCCAGTCTCTCGTTTTAAGTCTTAAATTTAAGTGTATTTTTGATCTTTTGAGAGCTGTTAGAAGGGACAAAGTGTTATTATTCCTTCCCAACTCCACATTTGCCACCTTTGACTCTGTTAGAGATCCTGGACCTTGATGCAGTTGATCCACTGTCTGAAACAAGCTCCCTGCCTTCTCGCTGTAAACGAACTTTCTTCTAATCTCTCACCAACTGTGCCCGAGGATGGCCGTATTAACGACACCCACTCTCACTGACATCAGCGAGAGACAGAAGAGAAAACTGGTTAAACTGAACATTTGGCTCACATATTACTTACAAATACTTTGACCTCATTATTTGAAACCATATTTAATATGAAGCTCCACCATTCTAACAAGCCATATGCCATATATTCCAGAAAATAAGGAAAAGGATAATAGATCCGCTTTGTGTTCCTGCTCACAGAGGATGACTGGATCACTGGATTTCTCTTTGTAAGTCTTAATCTTACAAAATAGAGAGTCCTGATATGAATTATGAATTTGCAAACAATTTAGCTTTGCATTAGCAAACTAAAACAATGTATAATGAAGGCCATGCTGTTTCTGAGGCTGATGGGTAATTACTTCCAAATGAATATGGGAAAAGAAGCAAGGGCTGTTGTGTCCTGTGGGGGTTCCCTCCTGTAATTTCAGTATCTTTGAAACACATGTTCATTTAGTTCTTAAGTTGTGAGACATCCAGGCGTTTGACCCAATATGACAAACTCCTTTGTATTTCATCCAATTTTCTTTTGGTGTTTCATATTAAAAATGATTGCCGAGTGTCTCGCTGACAGTATCTCAGTCTCTCAGATTGCAAATGTGTCCTGACTGTGACAGATGAACACACTCGATTGCTTTCTGCCTCATTGAAACTGTCACATCGCCTTGTCGGCCCACCATCCCACCGGCATCGGGGCTAACTGCTTGTCTGTGGCCGATGTTCAGCTGTCAGACATTCATGTGGGCTGAATAATAACAGATATTAAACTTTTAACATGCTAAAAGTATCACATCACATAAATATATAGCACCTAGGAATGGATATAAAAGGTGTACATGAAACAAAATAAAGTGCCAACCTTCATGTGTCCGAGAATTTCTCTTAGGGTCCGGACCTCCTCATCATTACTTGGCGTGATCTTGAAGACCTGATCACTGTGAAGAGAAAAGCTTTTGTAAGCACTTTTTTTAAGTACCCTAAAGTTTTTTTTATGGCTCTGTAACAGGTTTTTGATCCATTTTTTTTGTTTGTTTTGGAAAAAACACATCATTTAAAAAACATCTGGGCCATTGTGTCAGGTAATGAAACTGGCTTTTGTGCCAATAGAAGAGGACACTTCTTAAAGCAGCATAGATTTTAGATGGGGGGAAATGGGTGGGTCCTTTTTCAGTATAGATGACAAGGATCAGACCCCAGCCAAACAATCTGTCTGAGGTGTCATTAAAGGATTATATTTCATCGTTTCCAGCTCTGCAGGTTGCACCTGGAACGAGTCCCTGGCAGCCCTCATACAGTAGCAGCGGCAGCTGCTTCACATTTTCATACTGCAAATCAGTACATCTTGTAAATATGGACTGATGTCATGTATTTACCATTTAAGCATAGTATAATGATCTTTTGTTTCTAAATTAGAAGTAGCAATTAGTTTAATGCATTTGCCTACTTTTAAAAATATAGTTAAACCCTTTTTCCAGTTGTGTAATTTTAGATAAATCCACACAGATAAAACTACAGATAGATATTTAACAATGAGATTTATCTTACTAGAATTAATGGACTCAATGAGATTTAAAACAAAACCCGAGTGAACTTAAGAAACAAGAATACATTTGACTGCAAAAAAGTTAAAAATTACACCACCGAGACAGCAATCATTACACCCCCATACAATTCTTGACATGTTCACAGATAATGGAATAAAAAACTGTAACCCCGCGAACCCTGTGAGTGCTCCTAATCCAGTCTGCAAACCACGTTTTTATGCCTGGCAGCAAAACAAAGGCTCTCTTTTTCCTCAATGTGAATCTTACATCATGTTGCTATTAAATCTGCAGATCTCAGCGTCTTCACTTTACCTTACAGTTAACATGCCGGCAGTATTTTCATTACATTCTCTTTACGATAGGCTTTATTTTATCTGCAGAGAAACCTGTCTGTTTGCCTGGTTTTCACACTTTTCCACCTTCTCTTTGAGCATCTTCGTCTTTCACTTCTTTCAAAAGTCTTTTAATGGTTTGTCACACAGGAAGTTGGGCCCCCCCCCTAAACAAAGGTGGCAGTAGGCCATTCTAAAGGTCTGAGCAACAAAGGCGTCTGGGTGTCCCACATGAGTGACTGCCCCATTTCACGCTGCTAAAAAAAAAAAAGAAACCCAGCCTGTTTCCACGAAAAGAGCAATGACAGAAGACATACTGAAACACAGTTCCTGAAACATCAGAGTAACATGCGTTTAGAAGAAGGTTCACAGGACTTTGGTACAGTAATATAAGCATGGCGTAAACAAAGACAGCCTTTAGCATCCCAATGCTTTTTAGGCCAAATCATTCCTTCATGTTTTAATGATTCTCAAAGCTGACAGCCTGTTTTTGTTACAAAGCTGGACTGGCAAAGACATTTTGCTTTGTTTCTACCAGCTACGGGGCTAAAGCTGTCCTTAAGTTGTCAGTCTGTTGATTCTCACAGCAGAACCCTTTCTGGGATGGAAGCAATTTGCTTTTAAGATGCCTAGGCCCTTAAACCGAAAAGCTCTCAGTAGTATTTTATATTTAAACAAACTACTCTGAGCCTTCCTCCATTTGGAGAATCCAAATTTCAGTGTCTGATAATGCTCTGTTGATGAATTACATGATATTAAATGAAAAGTTTGGAAGAGGAGGCTTCCAGTTGTGATAACCTCGCTTTTCTATATAATACCAAAACATAAGCCCTAGAGGAAATATCTCGTTGTCCAAGTGCCTCCCAAATTTTTAATCTGGGGTCAAACAGTGATATTAGTAATTTAGGCGATGGGGTGCTTTGCCTGCATTCAGTCACATGAACCTGCAGACAGACTGATAAACCAAGACCTTTGATTAAAAAAAACAAAAACACCTCATAGCATTAGTACTAGAAAAACATTGCGCTGGAAGCCAGTGCAGCTTCAAGAATCCCCACTGTCATCTGTGCTGTATTTTGAGTAATCTGGACACAACAGACACGGTCTTATACAAATGCCATCAGTCAACAAGAACACTCTGGGAAAAATTTCGAGCAAACTTAAACATGGCATTATGTCTCAAACGGGAAACATGGATTGTGGAGATGGCGAGCACAAAGGCTGTCTTTGTTCAGTCTCTCATAAGATAAATGGTAGTGTCTGCAGACGACTTGTCAAAGTGCGCCTTTCCTTCACTCTAAACACTTCTGTCTCCCTCTCAGTGTTTACGTGAATGGGAATCCCAGTAGCCTCAGAAATGAATGGGGGGGCATTTCACTCACCCTGCGTAGCGGTTGTTGTAGAGATAGCCGAGGACGGGACACAGCACGTTATTGCAGATTATCACCCAAGTCAGTAAAACCGATGCGCGAAATGCTCCCATGTGGTCCGGTGACATTTCTGATCAAAGACGGAGACACTCTGAAGGATGCAAATAAACTAAAACAAAAATGGAAACTTGATGATTCTCGGTTCAGCCCACCACCATCAGCAACAGCAGCAGCAGTTTGGCAAAGTCGCGTATTGGCGTGCACTCTCGTTCAGTTCTTCCACTGACGGAAAAGGTGCAAAAAGTCAGTCCACTGACACGAGAGATACTTCATCAACTCTTTGAAGCTCTGGAGGGAATTGCAGGGTAGCAGCTCTTTTTAAAATGAGGAGGACCTGAATCGCGTGGCTCCGGTGTGGGCGAAGCCGGTAACTGGATCCCTCTCCGGTGCGTAATGTGCTCTGAGAGGATAATGAGCTTTAATGCCAGCCGTTAACCCGCGTCCGCCTCAGGTTATTTTTTAAAGGAGATTTATATATGTTTTAATTTTTAAGTGATGCATAAAGTTCTGATTGAATTCACCTCTAAACTTTAAGAGAATTTTTCTTCCAGTGTGTTCAGCTCAGGTGCTTTTTTGGTGCCGATTAAACATCCTACTGCCGTCTTCATCCGCATACAAACAATACACATGCTCTTCTCACAAGTAATTTTCATCAGCGCTCTGATCTTTTTTATACTATTAATTGTATCCCCTGTAGTGAGAATCCTGTTACAGTACCACAGTGTGCACCTTTAGGTGGAGCTTGGTATGAAAAAGAGGAGTCTGAGCCAGGAGAAGAACAAGAAAATGCTGAATCCGGAAAACAACATGAGAGGACTCTCATTCAGACCCGAGGAACCTTCTGAGATCCTAAACCTTCTGCTTTCCTGTTTACTTACATCTCTGTACTCTGAGGCCAGTGTCATAATAACCAGCTAGCATTTCTGTCAGTGCCTTGGCCTGACTCCACCATGGAGGAATTCCTCTGAAGAGACGTAGATGACTCTCCTTGTTCTAGGCTTTTTTCGTGCCTCCCTTTGATCCACTACCTATCACCCAGCACGGTGATTAAATGTCTAAGTCAACCGCCAGCCTTTTCCTTTTGTGATTGCATGGCAGCAGCACATTTTTCACATACTTTTTTCCCAGTGTCAACAGCGCGCCACCTGTTCTACACCAATTACTCTACAACAGTCTCCATAACACACCCTTCTCTTTTTTTCACGCGCCCCCTGCGCCCCCAGTAACGCAGCACACACGACAGCACACACACACACAGTCACACACACACAGACAGTGACAGCACACTACACACACTACACACACACACACACACACACACACACACAAGAGGAATCAAAGGTGCACATCACTTTAGCAGTGAAGATATAATGAATAACATGAAAACTAAGCTACCAAAAGATCTTAATTTACCTTCATCAATCATCATCATCATCATCACCATCATTTATTTATTTATATAGCACTTTAAAAACACACCTGGTAGACCAAAGTGCTGTACAATACTAATATGCACATAGTAATAAAGGTATTTTCAGGAGTCAAGAGCTCAGATTTGGCTTGGTACAAACTCTAGGTTGATAATTACTGTTTTAAAGGCTCTTTGTTGTGCCTAAATATATATAATAACATCAATATATACATTGCTGTGCAGACGTCTTGAGCCACCGTGAATAGATGGATTTTAGTTCTGCCAATTTTTCTTTTGTCCAGTTTCCTCAAATTTTTAAGGAGACACTGCACACCATGCTGGGATATGCTGATTTTTTAAGCTAATAGCGCTTTGAGAGTCACCTTGTTGGTATATAAATAGTATTTTATGTCTGTCAAACTGTGTTAAACTTCTCAGTGATTCAACTAAAAAATGGGAACAAATTATGTGTTTTTGGAGACAGGCTGCTGGTAACAGAGTGCCGAATGATGTCATTTAAAATAGGTTCTTTGCTAAGTTGTGTCCTATGTGTAGACACAACACTGGTTTATCCCTTGAGTTAGGTGCCTTTTTATGCTTGAATGATTCAGAGGTTAGCTCTAAAGTGAAGAAAAAGCTTTCCTCTGAAAATGATCAGGTACAAGGACTGGACTGAAAAATGAGTAACAAAAAAAGACTTTCAGAAACCCCAACCAACTGCTGCTCAAGGTCACTTTAAAACATTACAAAGAGCCTGGATGCTTGGAGAGAGAAAAAATAGGGGTGCCTCAAGACAATTGCACAAAGCTGTTAACTTTGTATCCTGCCACGATCACTCAAAAATCAGTCCTAGGATACTCATTATAAAGGTGTTGACTTTAGCTATTATTGAGATAGTGCCTGTTTTTGTCCACAGACTCATGCACATCCATTCTGAAACCTCTACCATGTAGGACTTTGTTGACTTTTGCCTATTCTATTCTATTCTATTCTATTCTATTCTATTCTATTCTATTCTATTCTATTCTATTCTATGATTTTGTACTAACAACATGTTTCAGAAGTAAAAAACAGAAAATGACACGTTGCTCTGCAGCTGCAACATATTTTCAATCAAGATGGAGCTTGACCTTCTTTTTAACAGCTGAGGTTTTTGCCTTTACTCCATGTGAGGAGCACTTGGTCAGAATATCCATGCCGTGTAAAGATCCTGCTCTTCACTGGAAAATTTCCTTGCAAGATGTTTGTCTGACAGGGCTACTTTTTAAATTTTCATTTTCTTAAAGAAATAACATAAAATCCATGAAAGTGCCTGAGCACCATGACAGCTGCACACAGGAGTATTATTCATAAAACGCTTGCTTTGCCTTCCACGTATATCATGTTCAGGGATTTGTAGGCACAGTGAAAACACTGGTGTGTAAAGGCAGTTACACTGGCTGGTCATTTAAGCGTGACATGTTTGGTACAGAGGGCACTGCCAACACTCAATTTGGTGTTATTTTTAATACTCAGGAACACAGACCTGGGTGTGTAGCAGTCCTTTACGCTGTGGTCTGACTGAAGGTGGAGGCTCAAGCTCCTTTTTCAGAGCCATAAGTCTACAGCTGTACAATCTTAGCATGGCATCCAGGGCCAGTAAATCTCCATTTTCATCCCTGAGTCCCGAAACTGTGCTGAGGGGCGTGAAAGAACCCTTTGATAGGCGTGCAGTCTGCCGGGTTGGTGGCGCTGAGTGGGGGTCTGGTGAAACCACGGGGCCTCTGCAGGATCTGAAAGGTGGTAGCTGACCCCGAGCAGAGCTGTGAGTGCACATCTCTGACCATTTGACCCCAAAGGGAGAAATGAAAGAGAGAGGTTAGCAGGGGTTGAAGATGATGCAGACACTGAGAGGCAGCACAAAGTGGGGCATTTAACAGCCAGAAAAATTTGTCACTTACATAATGAAAGAAGAATTTACCACAAAAACATCATCTCAGTGACGACGACTTGCTTTTAATTAATGATCCCATTCTACAGATCAAAAAGCAAGAACATCATCCATCATGATGAGAAAAATGCATTGATGAAGCGTGCACTAATCTTTGCTCAGACATCTGCAGCTCACAGATCTCCATCTGTTTGATTACAAAGCACAAAGACTCGCTCACAGTAATAGAAATCAGTGTGCGTTACAGGAGACCTTGGCAGAAGAGTGTAGTGGTTAGAGAATATGAGATGAGTCAATAAAGTGGAAGAGGATTTCTGCAGAGTGCTGCTTGTTGGTACAGCCGTCAAGTCTGCTTACATTACACAGCATGGAAATGGAAAGGCTGTCAAGAGCGTTATGAATTACCTTTCTGTGTTTTTTGCTCAGCGTATCTTGTTTCTCCATTTTGTTTTGTTTTGTTTTTCGGCTTTCCTGCACTGTTTCGTGCTGGCAAGCAACATGAGATTCCTCAAAAGTTTGTGTTCAGATTTATTTAGGTCTGCCTTCTTTATAAATAATGTGGGGGAAATGCAGATTGGTGGTGTCTTGGGAAATGTGATTAAAACACACGAACATACACACACACATCAGACATCAGACAGTGACATTTATTACAAACACTTGGGGATTGAACTTGCTTAATATTAAAGGTGTAATTCAGAGTCAGTGAAAAACCTTAAACTGTGTTTCACACCAGATTCTAGACAAATACAGAAATAATCCAATTTATGAATGGAAGCTCAGAAACTATTCTCGGTGATTTAACACTTTATATAAGGAACAACAGAATTTATAGAGTGAGAAGGTATTCCTTCATGGCGTTTGATTGTAATCTAAATCTTAGATCCTGCTACTTCCTTTGTTATTCTATGAAACATACTGCTCTATATGTCTGATGGAAACTGACCATTTTTTATCCTGGCATCTTATTACTACATATTACTGGATTTTTATTAATAGCTGCGGGGACTTTGGTGATAACGCTCAGAAAATATGACTTTTTTCAGTTCAGCCACCTTGCTGGGTGAAACATGAACTGAAGAACTTTAACAGACAAGTAGGCTTGTGTTAACAACACGCCAAGACTTTATTATACTTATCTTTATCTTTTCTTGCATTAAAAGTTTGTGGAAATCAATTGCAATGCAGCGATTGTGACTCACTACAACCGGAATTTGAGTATTTTGTGACATGAATTTATATTCTCAAACATGTAGCTTACACATTCTTTTATTTCTCTTTGTAAATGTTTAGTTTTCCTTTTCTAAACTGTTAATCTTACAGTTATGTCAAACAGAAAGTTTTCACAGGACTTTTTCCACTAAGCTTTGCTGCTTTCAGAGAAATTAAGAGGCTGAGTAGAATCCAGGTGCTGCTAATCTAATGCACTTGATTAACTGGTCACCAGTTAATTCAGAGGTTTTGGCAGTTTGGATTCAGCAGCATTCAGGTGTCTTCTCAGGAGTGGATGTCACAGCAAATTCACCCCGAGGTCAGACTGTATAATGCTCGAAAAATTGTTAAAAACAAACAAACAAAGAAACAAAAAACCCTGAAGAGCTACATGTCGGATTGAACGGGCCATAGTTAGCATGTTAAATGTTAAAGTTCGCCACAGTACAGAGGGAACAAGCGTGGCTTGTTTGGAAGGTTTTCCAGGAGAAAGTCTCCTTTCTCTAAAAAGAACATGACAGCACAGCTTAGGTTTGCAAAGTGGGATCTGATGAGACCACAAGACCACAAGAAGAATGTCCTCTCAACAGACGAGACCAAAGTGAAAATGGTTAATGCACAGCATCACATTTGGCAGAAACCAAACACAGCACATCAGCAAAAACACCTCATACCAGCTATCAAGCAGGGTGGTGGAGGGGTGATGATTTGGGTTCGTTTTACAGCCACAGGACCTGGGCACTATGGAGTCACTGAGTCGCACACAAACTCCTCTGTGTGCCACTTTCATGATTCAAATGTCAAGCCATCTGTCTGACAGCTAAATTATGCTTGAAATTGGGTCATACAGCAGAACGATGATCCAAAGCACAGCAGCAAATCGATCAAGTTGTTGGAATGACGCAGTCAAAGTCCAGACCTTAACCCGACTGATATCCTGTGGAAGGACAGCAACAGACCTACGCATAAACAAATGCATGTAAACCTCAATGAACTGAAGCAGTGTTGTAAAGACAAATTCCTCCATAACGATGTGAGAGCCCGAAAGTCATCCAGAAAACAGTTACTTCAAGTTATCGCTGCAAGAAGTGGTACTACAAGCTATTAAATCATGAAGTGCACTGTTTCTGCTTTTGGCTTAAGTTTGTGATACAGAAATAATATGAACGCACTGAGATTCATTTGAGGTTGTTGTTGGTAAGGACCAGATGATTTTCTAAAATGAAATAGGGTGTGCTTTCTTTTTATCTGGACCATATAGCTGCAAAGCCTTTCAAACAGGACTGCAGAGAGTCCTGTGGATGCGTCCTTTTTCACATGGCTGCATAAGTGCATTAAAATTCTCCCAGAAAAAAAAGATTTTATTTGATTAGAAAATGCTGCATCTAGATGCGCGCACACCTACAGCCCGGTCTCAAACCAGTGTTTTAAAATCCGATTTCAAAATTCAGCCAGCCTTGACTTTAATTATCTTCTCTGTCTCTTTGTGTTTTCCATCATATGAGCAGAAAGGGAAAGTGACACCTCTGCAGAGGACATGTAAGCGTTGGTTTTGGCTGCCACGAAAGGGAACTAGAAGGAAATGGGTAGAAATAAAGGTTAATATCAGTCAATTAACAGTATTATCAACACTCGTGCTCAGTGTTAGATGAAAATATTCAGAGCAAAAGCAGCCCTCGTATCAGTCTGACCCTCCTTTTCCAATAGAAAGAACAGAACACTTCCTGGCAGCACTCAGCAAGGCACCGGCAGCTCTGGATAACAAATAATAGAAGGTAATTCCACAGACTAAAGCCATGGGTAATAAAATCAGATGGTCTGGAAATGTACCTATGCTGAAAGGGCCCATATAAAACTATAATTAAGTTGGTCTGTTACTAGTGGTTTTTGGCTTTTTTCAGACTAAGAACTGAACCGAGTACATTCAGTGTCAGTCTGGCACCAATGCCCGCTCTGAATTTCAAGGACTTTGCTAATAAATACACCCGTTATTATGAGCCATGATCTAAATCTGTGTAATGGTAAAAGTCTTTAGATTATTATCAGGATCATTATTCATTTAAAAAACACAACACAACACAACACTGCTCTCTGGTGACAACAAGAAAACAGTGCAGGATATCCTTTCTTTATCTGGAAACACACTGAATGCATGCAGTACCGCATTTGAGCACCAGAGGAGAGTAAATACCAAGATTTAAGCTTCATGTCCTCGACTCACCTCACAAAACTAACACTAACCCGTAATTGAGACGTAAAACAGCTCGATAAAGGAAGACTCCCTCTGGCCCTGACAAATTAAGGGAATTTTCATCAGTTAAATTCCTTTTCTCTTGCAGTGATTGTGTGCCACTAAACTTCACAGACTACTCTTCAGGTTAGGTTTGCAGATGCATGAAAAAAAATGATATAGAAGAAAGGTTATAAATAGACCACAGAAGGGAGCTAAGTGAATCCTTACTTGTTGAGATGTTAATCCCTAAATCATTATTGTAGGTTGCAAATGGCTCCTCTAAAATCCTCTCAAAAGACCTTGAAGCTGGTGCAGCGAAGCCGGGTTTAGTGTTGATCGCGTTCATATTTGCCCAGGCACAAAATGACTCTGACTGTGTCTAATTTAATATAAAGACACTTAACCAGCTTCTCAAGAGGCCTTTTTTCAGTGAATTTAGTGTTAGCAGCGAACAGGGAGGTGGGGGGTGACACATCTTACCTGCCTGTAGGAGGAAGTTCTGACCTAATTATAAAGAGTCTGATTAATTAAATATGATTATGCATCTTTCTAGGTCCATGTTTTTAACTTGAGTGTAATGTAACCAGATGAGCTTTAATCAAGAGGAAATTCTTCATTCAAATATTAACAAACATCTGACAGGAGCACGTTGATGCTGTTGTTTCTTGGATAACATTCTAGTTTGCTTTTGCCCGTATAAAACATGTATTGTGTGTACATGCACATGCACATGTATTTAGGGAGTTGAATGGTTCGCAAGGCGTAACAACCTGACTACAACCGCAATTGTTGATTGTGCTCCAGATGAAACGATGTTTTGGAGAGAAGAGCTTCGTGTGGTGTTTGGGACGCCTGTAATTTAAGTGTTTGTGGACTGCCTCCTTGAGAATTCCAGAGACAGATGATAATACATTTCCTGTCAGCCTCTCTTGCCACCTGTGCCTCACTTTCACTGAAACTAAGTGTTTCTTTCAATTTGTGCTCAAGAAAGCCCCGTGAGAATGAAAGCAAAGGGGAAGCGTGTCTTTCTCTGTAGACTCACATCTTTTTTTTTTTTTATTGTTTTTATTATTGGTGTTGTTTTTTGTTTGTTTTCTCACCTTTTTAATATTTTATCATTGCCTGCAGTTTTGTATCTTAGTGTGCCCAAATTTCAGGAGTGAATCTACGCATCATATTTCATTCTCTGTCACAAACATCCACAGAGACTCCGAGGCCTTCACTATAGCCTCTTTTAGTCTGCTCTTCAGTGTAATGCTGCTCAGTCGCCCTGAGATCAGGTGACTGACTTTGGCCAGTAACCCTGAGGTCTCTGGTTTTTGATTGGTTCGTCCGGTAGTCTGTTGTCCTGTTAAATCATGAGTTGTTATTCAATACTGTTGTTTTTTTTATATTTTGGCAGATAAATTCTAAATATCTTCTTCACTTGTACAGCTCACTCATAAACCCTCAAAGTAAAAGACACCTTTTATCCATTAATCCATATCAGAGCCATATTTGTGCACGCAATAATGTTTAAAAGAATATGAAACAAAGCTCAAGATTCTCAGTCACAGCTGGAGCATCACTGAGAAACTGACCGGACACAGGCACATATCAGAGCCCGCTGGTTGCCCTATATGTCAGCTGGCAAGAATTAGACAAGTCTGTGCAAAGAGGTTAAGAGCTGAGGGAGATTTCAGACTGGGTGTAAACCATTTATCTTAAACTGAATGTGCTCAGACAGAAAGCTTAAAGAATAATAAATGTGCAAATGCATTAAAACACATGGCGTGTGCAGGGCTATCGTGTCCCATGTAGCTGCTCTTTACAGCTCTGTCCTTTCTGTCACCAAAAGCTAACACTGATTTAAAGAACCGATGGTGTACGCAGGCTGTGCAATACGTTTTCTATTAGCTCACAGATAGTAGTGATGAGCTCATTTAAAACTTAATGATACAAGTCAAAGGGTTACGACTGAAATTCATTACGCCATTAAACAACTACTGAGCTGTATCACAAGTAGAAAAATGAAAGTAATTTAAATAATAATATATGATTATATATTGCATGGTTACATTCTGAAGTGACCACTGATTTGCAGCAGTATCAGAGGGGGTGCATGAAGTTGCAGAGGGGTTTCAAACTATTTTTCACTCAGTAAATTTCACTGGAATAAAAGTGTGTTCCTTCACCTTTTATATAAATACACTATTATGCAGATTTCTCGTAGATTGCACTTTAGTAGCTTAGATTCATGATCTAATATATCTGAAGTGTATTTGATTATATGCTTCAAGGATTGTGAAGTTACCAGGAGATGGCTTCAAAATACTAACCGTTCCTTCAAATTAAAAGCACGAAAAGAGTCACACTAAGCACCGGGGTGTACAGTGAGTATCCTTTCCGCAGTTCTGGCTGGCAGTTAGATCAACTTTAGAGCATCTTCATGACCGTGAGGTCATTTTTATCTGCTCTGGCGTTTAGCTGCCTCTCAACGCCCGTGGTTTTATTTTGAAACCAGCACCAAGAGGACCAGTGTTGCTGGTGCCTTTACACTGGTCCTCCGTGTAAAAAGCTGCTGGGAGGCTGGATTAGGATGAAGATTTAAGGAGTCACATGGACTCGGTGCACTAAGTGGTGTCCAGTTGTTGTACAACGGTCAGTCACACAATTTGTTGGAAGCTGCTTTTCAGAAACCTTTTATTTTATTAAAAGTTTTTATTTTAACTTTTTTTTTTCTTCTTACACTGCGTTTCGCTCTTTTCCCTACATTTTGTGGATTTAAGAGCACAGGCACCGGTTGCTCCTTGACTTTTTTTGTTTTTGACCATGCTGCAAACTTTACACTTCTGCCATTAAAACTCGCCGTGTGATGTGAAGCTGTGAACTCCTGAAGGAAATAACTTCATATATACTCACAATGACTGAGGAAGGCAGAAGTGAGCACAGAGCTGAAAGCGGGAAGGACCTGGAGAAACAGCTGCGGTTGCGAGTGTGCGTCCTAAACGAACTTTTAAAGACTGAGCGGGACTATGTCGGGACGCTCGAGTTTCTCTCGGTGAGTGATGAGAACGGTTTTAAACAGAGAACCCTCAGAGTGCATACTTTAACGGGGAAAAACAATAAACACAAACCAGCCAGCCTGTTTAGTATGCACGGTGCATCAGCCTGCAGGGCAAGAAGTGTTGCGCGTTCTCCTGTACAAACCCTGCATGCTGCTGCGCTGTGAGCATAACATGAGCCATAAAGTTGTCTGTAATACTGTGTGACGCCATCCTACTGATGGAGACATTTACCTTTGAAAATGCAAGTGTGAAATTGGAAGAGCAGTCACAAAGAGGCATGGCACAGCTTTAGTTCCTGCACAGCCACTGTGATGTTTAATCCTTTTCGGAGTCTGCTCATGGGCTCCTCTAAGCTCACAGTGGTTAGTCTGGCCCTCATAAACCATTAGGATAAATGGCAGGTCAACCAAGACAAAGAAATAAATGTTTCCAGGACTTTTAGGTACATCATTCTATGTTGTGTACAGCTTTACCTTAAAGCTTATTTGCCATCTTCAGAGTCACTGAAGTGCAATTCATTTAGGAAACTTGTTTAAATGGCATCTGTATCTCTACTCAGTGTGTATTTTCTTTATTTTTTATTTTATTTTGTGCCCTCTACAGCATCTGTTCAGTCCAGTAATTACCCAATTTGCCACACACTTCATAAGAAGTACAGAGGAGGGCATTTTAGTCACCGGCTTTGCCAGCTTCTTATTAAATCCAGCAGGAGTGAGTTCTGCCAAAGACAGCACAGGTGGACTCAAATGCAAACCGCTGGAGTTAGCACTCAGCTGGCAGCACAACTCCAGGTTTGCACTAAAGCATAACACTTTTGGTTTCTGCACGGCAGAGTCATGGCTGTCAACTTAATGGCATTACATGAAGTGACGCCTGACTTCAAAGACAGGAGGATGTGGCGATTTTGCTGAAACCAAAAAGCTGTGAAAAGTCGTCATTGTGCACTGCTGCTTATCGAGTGTTTTAATGTGCCCAAGTGGCCGTGTAAGACGTTAATCCTGGCGGTGAACACTTTAATGCAATGCCCTGTGCCCTTTTGCCTTTCACCATATTTTTGCATTCCCAGCTTGGTGGGAAATTTGCTGTGAAGAAAGGTTGAGGGGGCACTTTGTGGTCTGCAGTTTCCCAGACCACATGTATGAATGTGTACATCCCGACCCCTCCATCACCACCGCCGCCACTGCCCAGATGTTTCCAATGGAGGACAGAGGAGCCAGAGAGGAGATGGAGCCTTTTCTTAGAAGTGGCACATCAGTGGAGAAATTGAGGAGGTGATTACATGAGGGGAATGTGTCCTCAGTCCTGGAGATGGGGGGTTGGGGAATGTAGCCTCCCCCTTCCCCTTCTTTATCTCCCCTGTAGTGCTGGAACTGGGATTGATTTCAGAGGTGACTGATCCCTACAAGGGCTTTCTGTTCTGGCAGGGAATGCCATGCTGGAAGCATCAGACTGGAGTCTTAATAGTGAGTTAAGTTGGTTTAGTGGAGTGATAATGATTAAAAAGATAGGAGGAGAATAAGAAGAAGACAAAGATCCGCTCTTATCAGCGGTTTTATCTTCTGGGAGATCCTGGAGGGCATCGTCAGAAACGCTCAGGATGATCAAAGACAGCCCTCGTGTGGAGAAAGGGTCACATTGAAGACTTTCATCCGATCACACAAACACATACTTGTCTTTTTCTTACTCCACTGCCAAGAGTCTAAGTGTCTCGAGGTCAGGTTGGAGGTGCCCAGTTTGTGCGGCATCGGAGGCCTTGAAGATGTTTACGCACGATATCGCTAAAGGGTTGAGAGGGAAAAGGGTACAGCGGATCACAGGGCAGATGTTGGCAGGAGGGTGAAGGGTAGAGGGGGGTGGTCTCTGTGAGTAACTGGGCTTGGTGCCTTCTCTTGTAAAGCATATTTCCTGGAGGAGGAATTCCTCTGAGGTTAGGAAATGCTGGAGAACAATGAGGCTCCGGTTGGTAGGCAAAGTTGAACTGAAGAGCAAAGATTGTTGCTGCCGATCTGTGGGACCTAAACACAATGCACCTCGCACATACTTCACTTTTAAGGTAGTGGAAAACAGCATGGAGAACAAGGATGATTAGAGCAGTTTGTCCCAGGATAGTATGCGCCTATTGTGTGGATCTACCCGACGTCTTGTGGGAAAATATGTAGATTATATCTTAAAGCTACTGGGAAAGTTTAAATTGGGCATTGTCCTGAATTAAAACACCACCTTTTCCTCCTAATGTACTAAACGTCCCCAGTATTCCGACAGTGAGAGGAAGGCTTCAGGGAAGCTGTCCGTAATATGTCTTTCCTATCTTATATAATGAACGATTATAGCAAGAGATAGTGGGTGGTGGTGGACAGTGGTGTTTATCTTGGACAGCTACGAGCCAATAAAATGATAGTCATTCTTAGAAAAGCCTCAATGGGAGGAACAAATCAAGGCATAATGTAAACAGCGACTCTAATGAGGTCCTTGCTTGTCTGCAGTTTTTTAGCCACACTGTCAAACAAAATACTGCCAATGTTTGCCATTGATGGAGAGACACTGAAAGCCATTTGCTTGCATGATAAGCACTTAAGAGAAGAAGCATGCAAGAAGCTACAATAGGGGAAACCTTTCATGTCCCAATTCTGGAGGGAGATCACAAGTTAACTTAATATATTCCAAAGAGCTCTGCAGTGCATTAAGTGGTCCCTTAGCTGCTGCCTTCCTTACCCAACAAAAGCCTGAGTAATATGAGTGTAATGTTTAAAACATTTTTAATCCTTTGACTAACTTGAAATTGAATAGATGTGGTTTTTAGACCTTGCAATGCTGTAGAATTCGTACCTTTGCCTTTATCTTAGATACTGTTGATCAGCAAGGGAAGAAATTCAAGAAAAACCTCATTGCATGCGCGTGCACAGGCAACATACAGGTTATTCTTGTGCTCTCTGGACTGGAGGTGCAGCAGTTGTTGGTCCGCACTTTAAATCACTTGTGTCTTCCATGTGAATACGCCTGCAGGAAGTTAGAAATGAAGCCTAATGTAAAATGCTGTTAGCTCCTAGAAAACCCAGGTATTCAAGTAAACTCTGTCTGTGTATTTGTATTTGAAGGCTCCACTGCGGTCCCTCTGGGTTTGGATTTATTTACATGGCTGGGATAGTTGCTCTGGCATGTGCCGCTGGGCCAGGAATTTTTTTCCCCTTTCTTTTTTCCTGCAACATATAACCGGCCGAATGAGGAGGCGGTTCGTCGCCTCTCAGCAGATGACCCCCGAAGGTCACAGCCTCCTGTTCCCATCCCTTTCCTGTCTGATAATCTGTGGATGTCATTTGAGAATTCAGCTCTCTCTTGTGCATGATGGAAACAGGAAGAGAAGATTCTGTTGATCTGATCAGTGCATCCTGATCAGATGAGAAAGCAAACTTGTAAACAGAGAAAGCGCAATCTTGTGCGTGTATACGTGTGCGTTTGAGAGTTCAGTGCCGCCATGTTTAAGAATTAAAATGCCATGTATATTTTGCTCTAATGGAAGTCTGCAGTTAAATTAAGCAGTTCCTTTTATTTATTTATTGTTAAATAATAGATGAAGTCAGATGTATTATTTATTGAATACATACTAGGGATGAACGTTTTATTGACATTAAAAAGCGAATTAGTACATGTGGTAGGGATCAAAAGCCAGAAATGTTAAAAGCTGTTGTCTTGCTGGCGACGCTGGATCAAAGAGTGCAAAAGCAAAGTTGTGTATGAAACGTAACACAAGACGGGGCATTTTCAGCATGATGCTGGTAGACTGGGATTGTATAGTTATGAGACTGGGGCTGAGTTTTTCACGCAGAGAGCCTACCAATAGCCATTTACTGTTGCTTACATCAGTTTGTCTCTATAATAGGCTGCGGTGTGTGATAAGCGATTCCACAGAGAGGCAGTCTGCTGTATCTCCCCCGACTGCTCCCCTCTTTATTCCTTAATTACTTCCTTTTTTTTCTTCTCCAGAGCGGATGATAGCCTCATAATGTTATGGCTTCCACACCTGCCTCTTATACACTCTGCCCTTTCATATGTCACAAACCCCTGTTATTCCTTTTTTTTCAACGTTGCTCCCAGAGCAGGTGGTGGCTGCACATGTTCCACCCGTGGATAGCCTTTAAAGAAGAGTATTTTTTTTTTTCCACTTATGGATCGCTGTTTGGCTAGAGCCACGTTTCCTCGCCACCGAGCAGAATTTTAAACTTCAGACTTTCTTCATTTAGCTATGATCCAGGTTTGCAGACACACACGCGTATGCTGGTGAGAGACTAACTAGAAGACAGAAGTGAAGCGAGGGAGAGGTGAGACGTGGTTCTCCTTGACTCTTTTTAATTGGATTTGGTCAGGCTGTCCTCTCCAAGAATACAGGCAGCTTCTCTCTTGTGTCCCCCTTGTGAGGCCCCCAAACTGATGGAGCGGCTCACTTGCATTTTAATTGCAACGCTGCTGGCACTACACAAGCGGCCTACATTTTATGCTGTGTTTGCAAGGATGTACCTCTTACATTACTGAACAATTTCATAGGTTCTCTTCATGAATTTAAGTGATTCTCTCTCTGATTGGCTGTAAACTACTCCAAGTTGGCACTTTTTGTGCCTTTTGTAATTTTGTTTTTACAATATATGGTATAAACAATATATTCATTATAATATATTATGTTAAGCAGCATATCTTAAATCTAAATCTGCCTTTTAGCCAGCCAAGATTAGCTTGGAGAGACAAGAGCCTTGAGTCCTAGATCAATTAAAACACTAAGGAAGGTTTGTCCTTCTCTTTACTGAGCAGTGCTGTGTTGAGTAGCATCAGTGTCTTTGGCAAGCATTTCATGCATTCACCTTTCCATCCTAGATTTAGCAAATCGTTCGATAAGTCTCTTTGCAGTTGTGATCTTCCCTTCTCTCTGTCATCAGTCCACCAAACAGTTTTGAGAGTTACATGGGGGGAATCGCATATGCCCAAGCCTTTTTTTCCTGTGTTAAATTTGCACTGCTAATAGGAAATGCGAAACTGACGCAATGGCTGCCCAATTGAATGCAATGTCACTGCTTGCTGTGGACTTATATTGTCTTGTAATCCTGTTTCAGTGTCTTCTTGTTCTCTTCTACTTTGCTTTGTAATGCGTAGTTGGAAGCTGAGGGGAAATATGCACTTCATAAAGCCTGGGTTCCAGTCTCAGCTCATTCTTGTGTATCTTGGTCCGTTTTTAAAGGCTAACCATAAAAGCTAATCCTTTACAGTTGTTTTATTGGATTTTTATTTTATTTTTTTTCTGTGTTTGACCAATCAATATATACTTACCAAAGTTTGGAAAGGGCACTCAGAGTTTCTCTTCTGCTGCAAAAAGACCCTAAATATTATGATTTTTTTTTTTTTTTAGTGCAGATCCAAAAATGAAAACGTTTCTGTGGTTCTCCAAAAGGACCTGGTGTAAAGTCCCACTAGCAGATTTTAACACAGCAGAAAGCACTTTTTGCTTTTTGTCTCAGGCCATTTTTCAAGCAGGATTTCCTTCCTTCTTGGACCTTCCCATCTTTACATTGTGCTGCATGTTTCCTGCTTAAACACACATACAATCCCCCCACCGATGCCTTCACTGGCCATGGAAAGCAGTGTTGTGCTACTGTACACGCGGCCACTTAGCAACCAGGAGGCTTAACCGCATAGGCGTCAGGGCTGCATAAACCTTTGTGCTGAATCCATAGAGTAGGCTTAGCTCAGAAGGCGGGGGGCAGAGGAGAAGGAAGGATGTGATTTGACCTGTGCCAGCTGCGTTGTCACATGGTGCCTGCATGCGACAAATACAAAAGGGCAGGTAGACACAGTGCTGTGAACTTGCCCGTAGCATTACCATCCTTTTGGATAACACCCCTGGAAAAAATGAACGCATGTTTCTAAACTAAACAAAATATTCATATGTTGCTCATTAGCCGGATTAAACGATTGCCATTAAAAAAAAGAAGTAATTGCCAGCCATGTGTTTTCATGTCTTCAATTATCTCACAAACGCTATGGCTCTTTGCTGCTACACTCTCCAATCCGATTTTGTCTTTTTCTTTTTTGATGGAGTGTTTGCTGACTATGTCTAGACAAGCTTCCATATTTCCTCTGTGGTTCAAACTCACACTTTCCATGTCATTCATGTCTCTGTCCGTCCTGCACTTAAGGGGTCTGACTCTGTACACAACCAGAGTTAGCCAGACGTGACGGGAATTTCCACTTTAGCGTCAATTATTTAATTAAGCAGTTGAATAAGATTTGCTGTAAGACAAGTGTCTCTCTGTTTCTAAACAAGTTCTGTCTGCAGACATCCTTTCTGTGGCTTTTTTTTTTTTTTTTTTTTTGAAGATATAAAATTGCTGGACTTTGTGTGACGGATGAATTAGCCCCAATATTAGACATGTTAATTTTACACTGTCCTTTTGTAGTCAAGGTTAGAGTCTTGGTATCTGTACTGTCTGTTGGCAAGAAAACTTTCACCACATTATGAACAATAATGATAAATAATGGAGTTCCTTCAGTGTGGTGCTTTCTGATCTGGTCATTAACAGTCCAAAAAGCAGCAATGATGAGCTGAACCCTGTCAGGAAGGAGATTTATTTGGGTGGGAATACACTCAGCAGTTGTGGTTGGGCAGAATGAGAGTTGGGGAGAAACTGGCAGGGTAGTTGTTTAGTTCTCCTTTGACAAAATGTCCAGTTCTGTCATGTGTGAGAGAGGCTGACGCTGCAGGTTTCATTTTTCCTGCCAGTGCTGCTGAAATGGGTGGCAGGGGGGCCTCCTGCAGATGGTTTGGAAGGTTTGAATGGTAATCAAATGAACAATCGGGCTGTGAGACAGTCATGCTTGGGAGCGCGCCACAGATTAGGAGGCTGACAATTCTGTTTAGTCATCTCGGAGATCAATACAGTGTGCTGTGTGTGTGCCTCTGCTGGGAATCGCCAGCAATCAGTGGGTGATGGTTTGCTTGACTGCACATAGAGATTGTAGCCCTGCTCTCTGGAAACGTACTCTCATCTACTGGAGGCAAGTCTCCCCACCTAATATCCAATTTCGCAATCTTCCTAACATGTTAAACTTGCTAACCACTTGGAGTACAACGATGGGTGAAATTAAACAGACCCACAACTTGTCAGGTATTAAGCTCTGCGGACATGACCGCAAGGATCATTTTATGCTCATGTGCTCATTTCGCTTCAGTGTCGATTGTGAAAGCAGCTCGCCGAGTCAGGCAGAGACATTGGACGCAGACATATTCATTAGATAAATTGCTTCATTCCAGCTGTTTATGAATGTACTTGGTGCCAGGGTCAGTGAAAGGACAGCAATAACATCAAAGTGGAGAATTTTTCTAACTTTTACAGACAATTGGGAGTTCTTAGAGATGCCTCAAAGCACATTGCTTATTGGTCTAATATTTCTTTCACAAGCCAGAACTTTGTTCCGGGCTTTTTCAGGAAAGCTCCCTAACCCTAATAACTGGTTATGCCACCCTTGGCAGTCAGGCATTTGCAATAATTGGTGAAGAGTCTTTCACATTGCTTTTGAGAAATTTTGCCCCACTGTTTTTTGCATGATTGTTATAATTCAGCTACATTGGATGTTTTTGAGCATGAATGTCCTATTTTAAGGTCATGCCAGCTCAATCAGATTTAAGTCCGAACTTTGAGTAAGACTCTTCAAAACCTTCGTTTTACTTGTTTGAGCCATGCAAAGGAGGACTTTTTGGTGTGTTTTGTATCACTGTCCTGCTGCATAACCAAACTCTGCTTGAGCTTCAGGGCATGAATTGATGGCCATACATTCTCCTTCAGGATTTTTTTGATAGAGCGCAGACTTCATGATTCCGTTTCAGTTATGGCGAGTTATTCAGGTTCTAACACAGCAAAGCCGCCCCTGACCATCACACTACCTCCACCATGTTGGACTGATGATATGATGTTCTTTTTATGTGAAGCTGTGTTTTATGCCAAATTATCAGAAAACCAATGTTCCAAAAAGTTCAACTCTTGTCTCGTTACTCCACAGAAAACTCTTCAAAAGGTCTTGGGAATCATCAAGATGTCTTTTTTGGCAAAAGTGAGATGAGCCTTTGAGTTCTTTTTCTTCTAGGGCCTCTCCCATGGACGCAATTTTTGCCCAGTCTCTTTCTTATTGTTGAATCATGAACTCTGACCTTATCTGAGACAAGTGAGGCCGGCATTTCTTCAGATCATGTTCTGGGTTCTTTTATGGCTTCCTGAATGAGGAGGCCATTAAAGATCACCAACTGTACTTTTGGAGTCATTTTGGTAGGCTGGCCACTGTTCAAAGTCTTTTGCATTTGTGGATAATGCCTCTCACCTTGGTCCACTGGAGTGCCAACGCCTTAGAAATTGCATCGTAACCCTTACCAGACTGATAGATGTCAACAATGTTGTTTCTCAGGTATTTCTTTGTGTTAGATTGTGGTGTTTTTTTACTTTTCTATAAGGCTAATTACTTTTTCCTATAGGGCCAGGTGGGTTTAGACAACTTTTTTTGCCCATAAAAACTGAAATAATCATTTAAAATCTGCATTTTTGTATTTATTCGGTCGGTCTTTGGCTCATATTAAAACTTGCTTGATGTGAAACATTTATATGTGACATGTTTCTCAGTTCTTATACACACAGCTTCCCAAAATAACACATATTATACAGATAAAAGGACTTTTGTTTACCAGAAGATCATGTAAAATGAATTCTCACTGTGTACTCCGCTGTAAATTAAAACCAGAGGCTTTTATTGAGTTGTAAAGATGAGCTTTAATAGCTGCTTCCAAGTTGGAATTATTAACATTCCCTGTTGTATTTATAGCGTGTGTTTCCTGTATACATTCCCAGTGGAGGAGAAAAAGTCAGCTTGTGAAAGAGGACTAATGAGATGGGAAGCACAGGATGCCTCTAGGAGGTGTCATCAGAACCTGTTGAAGCCAGGAAGGGACCTGGCTTATTGCGGGAATTGCTACAAAGAGCCTTTTCTCTCTTTTCGGATGTCTCCCAGTGTGATCTCTGCACCAGAGACTGTTTGTCTCTAGTCAGTATTTGAAGGAAATTCAGTTTTTGCTTGCCAGGAATTTGGGGTGTGTGGATACGTGTGTTTGTGTGCGTCATAGACATGTGTGTAGGTGATTTACTCTGAATTTAGCCCTTAATACTGTTTTAATTCAAAAGCAGTTCTTCTGCACGGGAAAAATGGCAAAGGCAACATATACTCATATCCTCCCTACAGAGATATGTTAAAGAGGTCAAAGAGGCTCTCTCCTTCTTTTTTTCAATGCCTCTTCCTGCCTTTCCTTCCATCTTTGCCCTTCACTTCTCACCACTGCAGCACCTTCACGCACTCAGGTGCTTTCAAAGCTTACCTAGGGGTGCTGAACAGCTCACACCGTTGTTACCGGCTGTCCTTTATTACTCTGCTTTACTTTTTAGACTACTGTGGTGGTAGACAGAAATATATATCCAATATATATACACAAGCACACACACTGTATTCTAAAACACAGTTATGTTAATGAGCAAAGCGTCACAGTCTAGTGATTCACTCCAGTGGACTTTTTCATGCTTATGTGTCTGTCTCCAGCTTTGAATGGCTTTTGTCTCATCTTTGTTATTTGCTGATGAGACACCCTAGATCACAGATTGTGATGGAATGATAACAAGTGCATAGAGATGTGCCTATAATTTATTTATTTTTTTGGGGGGGGTGGTGCACACAGGATGTTTATGTGTACATTTGTTTATCAGTCACCACAACAAAGCAGATCAGACAATTGTCCATGGACAAAGGGCCAGTTTCTCTAATAGGCTCATAGAAAGGCCTATTTGTTCTTCTGGAGCGCTGCAGAAGAAACACTGCCAATGAACTTCCATTGGACCTTTTTCAGTAGTGAGCAACAGATCCCACATTACAGCAAAAGCAGCGTAATGCTGTTAAGAGCACAAGTTGTGCTGACAGATGTGTTACTTCACATAATATTTTTACTCTGTTTATTAAAGCTGCGTCACCACTTTAATTTTAGGAAGAGCTTTGTGTTCTACAGTTGCACCAATTGATCCTCAAGGACTTAAAATGGTTGTTTTCCATTTGATACATCAAACACACCCTGTGTTCCTGCCCACTCTTTAAATGGCTCAAACTTGAATGGATTAACAGATGTTTGAGGCTAGCTTTGTACTCAATTCAAAGTCATTTTTGCACCATCGAAGCAGCTACATAGCTTTTTCAGCTTTTCTAATCAGAGCAGCTTGTTTGCATTGTCTCGCTCTTTTTGGTTATTTTTAAGCACTCTTTTTTTTTTTTTCTTCCCCCCTCTCTCTGTGGTTCCTACCCTGCCACCGCATTCTGCTGGGCATGCCGAACAACCATGCACTTCACATTCTTCGCAGCCTCTGACACGAGCATGTGCTCTGGCTCGGCACATACAGCGTTCATGTGCACATCCTTTATTTTGGAGCGCAAGAATGTCTGTCATTGTCCTCCTGTCATGTCATTGCTAGCTTACTTATTTGAGGAAGCAAGTGACCTCCGTTTTTTGACAAACTCCTTTTCTTGATACATGTGTTTCATTGACAAAGAGATAAACATAAACAAGGGGAGGGGCTAGTTCCGCCGATTGTATCTTTCCAGTCTGGTGGAGAGGTGCCGCGGGGACAGCATTGCATAATATCCATTCACAAAATGTCCTGAACTACTTTGGTCCTCTGGCTAGCCTGTCTGTTGTTCTACTTTTGTATATGACACTGAAGTCCAGAGGACGCAGGGTGTAATCTGAGCTGCACGACTCCTGCAGATATTGAGCGAGCTGTCACTCATGTCTAAGTGTCTAGTCGGTAGTTCTTTTATTTGCTTAACCTGATTTCAGCTTCTTATTCCTAATCCTAGTGTCAGATTATTTAACTTCTCAAATAAGAGCAACACTGTATGCAAGAGCAAAGCAACGATTTACATTACCGTGCCTTTGCGGCCCACAGCATGTAGGCCTTTGCTGATTAATAGCATGTAGGGCCACATGCAGCGATTGCACCAAACTATTCATCACACCCATCTGCTCTGCAGAATAATGAAAACTTTAATGGGGTTTTAATGTGCTGTCCCCACCCTCAGCCATCAAAGTGACAATCCAGGTGATTATACCTGGGCCCGAGGGAACACAATTTCTAAGAGTTTTCTTGTTGGATGCTGCTGATGGAAATTCATGGATCGTAAAGATTGTACTGTATGTCCTAATAGCAACCTTTGCTTGAATATATTTCTATTGGTGCATTTCCATGTAGTACACTACTCTTAAACTGCGTAGTGCTTCCAACCACACATTTAATGCTGAATAATTATACACATGAGATGACAGCTTAACACAAATAAATACCAAACAATGCTACATCTGTTACATCAACGAGTAGAAAAAAACTGTGCCAGTATTAGCGATGGTATAAAAGATGGACCTAGCTGCCATGGCATCACCCGTTGGTTTCTCGAGTCCTGTTTAAAGTCTCAATATGAGTATTGTCATTGTCGTCATTGGCTGCAAAACTCTGTCTTGATTTTAAAACATAGGACCAAGATTAACACAGTAGACTTAATATTTTTTCAGTATCACCCAAAACGAGTGACTGAGCCCATAAACTAAGCAAGAAAGTGTTTATCAGTGGTCAAGACAAAAAGTGGTTTTCCCTTAGACTTCTATTGAGGTTTTACAGACATGTGACCACTAACCATGCGACATTAACTTCTCAGCTATTTTGGGGCGTTTGCCAATCATGGTGATTATCTAGGATCATGTGAATAAGGCCCCAGTCACATTGGCTTAGAGACCAGTTCATGGCCATCTTGCAACCATCAGGTATGAAGGAAAAATAAGTTTTCCCTTTGCTAAGTATACATAGTATACCATCCATGTACTCTGTAGTGTATTGCATGTATTCGATTTGAACACACTGTTGCACAAGTAAAAGTACATGCTAACATGTTATTTATTTTTTTAACCTCCTCTGATTTGGCACTGCATCAACAATCATGTCAGAAACAGAGTTTCACTCTCAGCCCTCGGGATTCTGTAACGCTAGAGGTGAAAATGAGTAGGAAGGGGGGTGATGGATCTATTCCTTTTTAAGTTGTCATTAAGACACCAAGCACCACTTTTTCAGTGTGGGAACTATTGTTAACTAAATATAGCAGAATTTAACTGGATTCAAAGCATCAGGAGACTCAGATAAATCCTAGAAATACTTTTTGTCATTCACTTGCCTGATTGTTGACATCAGAACTCCCTGCAAAGGTAAACTTGTGCAGGTTCTATCTGCCACAGTAGCTACAGTATTTAGAAAGTCTTGCTATGAAGGGCATCTCTGAAGATATTTCTCTCCCACAGTTTGATGGTTTTGCAACTGATGTTGCAGCGGCTTTAATGTGCTGATAGGGAGGAACAGTCCCACTCCTGAAAAAAGCAACACTAACCTGACCATCATTCACTACGTCATTCACAGTTAGAACCTGTGATGCATGATGGCATAAAGCACATTATAAAACCAAATCATGTTCACATATTAATTCTCAAACTCTGAAAGTCTCCTGCTGATCTCAGCAAATGTAACAGACTTGTTTTTTCCCTATATGGAGATTTGCACATATGGCTAAAAGAGCAGACTGATTTTTTTTTTCTTTTTTAATTGATGACATTTTGTGCTTTTGAAATCTGACATTATTTCATACTAAATATTGAAATTAAATGACACAGCTGGCCAAATAGCACTAAGTGGCAATGGGATTTAGTACTGGCAGGTTGAGACTGAGAATCTAGCAGATGCATAACTTTCATTAATATAACTGGACACTCTACAATACTCTTATTGAGGGGGTGGTTATGTTTTGAGTTCAAAATTAGTCTATAAATGTTACATTGACAGCAGTAGTAAATACTCTAACATACTTGAGAGTATTGAAGGCCACTCTTTTCCTTCATTTTCATGAAAGAAGAAAAAAAAAGTTGGTAAATGATTAAAAATTGAAATTACTCACTAAAATTCTGAGAAAGTATCTTTTAGAAATCTGGTAGTGATTGAAAAGAGTATTTAAACCACAAAGACCTTCCATAAAAGAAACACAACTTGTTGTTCAGTATTTTTATGCTTGTTTCTTTAAATCTGGTCTTAGAAGCCATGACATTGACCATGAACGGCTCCCATTGAGCTCTGCAGCCATTGAAGTCTGTTTGCGATTCAACAGTGGTCAGCACGCAGACACAGTGGACTGCTGCAAGAAAACACATCCTACAAAAAAATTCATTTCACTTGTCACAAGGAAAGAATAGCAAATAAGGAGATTAGTGAGAAGGTGTGTTTTTTTTTTGTTGTTGTTTTTGTTTTAATGAACTCGCATTAAATTATACCTGAGGTTTAAAGAAAATGACCTTCAAAAAATTATTATAAAATCAATTTTCAATGCAGTTTGTTTCAAGCTACTAATTATTATCATATTGGCAAGAACTGTTAATAATATTACAACCAAAGCTTTAAGCCACAAAACAGATGCAGTGAAGAGACACTCCACTAACCAAATGAGACTGGATTTGAATGACATAAGTGCTCGATTTAGATACATGCTGTTAGGTGTTGCAATGGTCACCCTGGGTACTGTTACTGTGTCCATATATTCAGCCAGTCGAATTCCCATTCACTGTCCGGGGAGCTGTTCCAGAGCTAGTCTCTTTAACAACATCAACAAGGCACTTTTGGCAGTCGGTTCGGAAGAGATATGTTCGTTTCCACAAATCAAGCCCGAGCCATCCGCAATTCTAGGAATAACGTCCAGACTGATGGTTTTTTTCTTTTCTTTTCTTTTTTTTTTTTTTAGCACAAGCCTTTCATGGTAACAAAACATTTCTTCATTTGACAAGTCATGCAGTTTATTATCTCCGTCCAATCCGATTTTGTCTCATGCTTTTTTTAATCTGATAAGCATCTCGAGGTGTCTCCTGACGTTCTGCAGCAGAGCTCTTCTTAACTGCAGATATGCAGGATAATTAGCGAGTTGCAGATATAGAGATTATTTCCTGTCGAGTAGACCTTTCATTATTAGAAGTGATACTCCATAAAGGCTGTCTTTGGTGATAGGAAGCACTGTTTTGATGAAAATTGCTCAGCTGAGGTCATACACTATAAGCCCCGGCAGGCCTTTGCGAATGCCTGACGGATTCTGCTTAATGTTTGTACATATTAGAATTGCTAATCAGATGCTAATGCTAGTGAGTGGCAGAGTTGCGAGGCAAGGCAGCTACAGAATGGTAATCAGCATGAAGTTGGCCTACAACAAAAAGGCTGATTATTTAGGCCCCACTCGTTTTCTTTTTCCCCCCGTTCCAACCACAAATCTAGATTCGTACATTTGTTTGTGCATTTCCTTTTGAAGTGCTGCTTGACGTCAGTACTGTGTGATTAAAAAGATTTCAGTAATTTTTTCACGTTGGCTTGTTTTCTTACAACGGTTAACAGAACATTGGCTTTGTAATTAGCTTGAAATGTAGATTTTACCACCAATCTAGCGCCACCCGCTTTCCATCTGTTCACAATTAATCAAGTGAAACTGTTCAATAAGCTTACTATAGTCACAGGCGCTCACTTAGATCTCAGTGGCAAGGAATAACTCTTGGCTTGTGTGCTCATTAAAGTAACCTGTTAACATGCTTTGTGGTTGTATTATGTTAGCTTGCTCAGGTCAGGCTGCCTGCTGTGTGGCTGCAGTGGGCGACAGATGGCATTATGGCCCTCGGTGGGGCAGTAAGCGGATGCCCATGGTTAGGGTTAACTGCAAAGACAGATGTAGGTTTTTGTTGCTTGAGGTGACTGCGCATCAGTGTGGAGTTTGATCACGTTGATGTTTACAGAACTGCTGTTGCTGCTTTCTGTCCAATGAATGGGCTGCTGAAATGTCAGCGTCAGTCTGTTGTATTGTACTTCAGTCTCTCTTGTCTGCCATGTCGCATTGGCTCGGACTGGTGTGACAGGCCATTGATTGAGTTATAATTCATCATATTGTCACGGTGGATGTGGTTTGAATAGATCTAGTTCAAAAAATAGTTTTTGCGTCAGTTTTCTTTCATCTTTGTAAATTTGTCTTCATGTTCATGAATCTTACCACAGTTTAATCGGTGTAATAGTAGAGCCTGACTGATATAGGATTTTAATACTGATAGTGACATAGATCCTTTTTTCCCTTTGTAGTGTTTTACAAATCTGCCTAACAAGTGCTATCAGAGTTTTGAACAGCTGACCTATTTTAACAGTAATAATAATTTTAGCACATCTGGTCATCTCACATATCAAACCAGCATATTAAGCTCAGCCCTTTTGCACATAAATCTATTTAATACTTCAGTTTTATTTTTGCCTCCATTTATTTATTCACGCTATTTGTATTTTATCTGTTTGTACATATTAACCGGCATCTGTGTGGACAGCAGAGAAATGCTTTTTTCCTTTGCACACATGACAATAAACTCTTTGACTCTTGAATACAGTTTCATGATTTTTGTAACAATGACATTTCTTGAGTGCTGCTTAATTAACTCTTATTTAAAGTTTTCAGCAAGAAAAAGTTTTGTTTTGGGGGAAAAAAAATTGCAACATTTTTAGCTATTGACAGTAATTTCACATCTTCTTAATATTTTATAAAAGTTTCGATTTTTCAGCCTTGCTTCTGATTTCATCACAGCTTCCCGTAAGTCGTATACGAGCATCCATCAAAATGAAAACGATGCAGCAAATTGAAGGTGGATCGCTTTCTGCCAAACCCTATCCCAAGCACTGCACACATGTAGTAAACGTAAAGATTCTCACCCGGTACCCACTGATGGATGTCTTCGTCTTTAAAAGCTCTCCCTTAGGCAGAGTTCAGAAAATGACTAATTTCTCCTTAGTCCCATTTTAGCACTACATTTGAAGCACACCTTCTTAATTTGCCATTCTCAGAAAGTTCCCTGAAGCATTAAATGGGTTGTCGGGCGCTTATGCAGCAAAGCAGCCTGGGAACCAGCGTCCTCGGAGACTGAAGAAAGTTAAGAGCACTTTCCATCCATCTCAGTTCACACACTGTTGGCCTTTACAATTCACATCCAAAACCACTTAACGCTGCCTTTGAAATACCACGAGCTGCAATTTTTTTCCCCCTACCCCCCCATTTAGTGTAAAGATTGTATTTCGCCAATATCAGGTGTCCATTGTGAAGGTTACCAATTTACTGTGGCTGTGAAGAGTTGCAGCTGCACACAGAAAGCCTCAAATATTGTCTTCTATTCAGCCCGTTTAAGGTTCAAGAGATCAAATGCCAAAAAGCAATTTACCGTGGGACCGTTTCCACAGTGTTAACTGTTGTTTTCCTTTTCTGCTCTGCTTCAGGTGTTCCTGCATCGTCTCAATCAGTACGCAGCCACCAAAATCGAAAAGAACGTCACAGAGGAAACGGTGAAGGTGAGAAGCAGTCTTTCGCTCTGACACTGCACTCAGCGGCATTACCCGTGAACAGTTGGGAAGTTTCATTTAACAATTAAGCTTCTTTTGGAGGGGGGTGGGGGTTCTTTCAACCTGAACTTGCATCAAGTTCTGGACTGTAGAAGAAGCAGTGGGCGATCCAGGAAGCAGCTGTAAATATATTCTATTTTTAAATTATCCCAGCTGGAGGATAATAAAGGATGCTCTCTCACAGTGGGAGCGTTTCTTCTCTGAGCTTGCTTACTTTTGAAGGTAAACATGCATTCACTGGATATTTACTGGAAGTCCCGTGTTTTGGAACGTGTCCCCTCATGTTCTGATTTGTTTGGGAACACGCTGACGGGGTTTTTAGATAACGAAAAGGGTCATCGCTGCAAAGGCCGACAGCTGCAATGCCACCGAGCGGCTGAGAGTGCTCCAAAATGAAAACGCAACGATCGGATTTGCCCAGATGTTTTTCCTTTTTTCCTTGGTATCACTAGCTACTAAGTTTATTCTGGCCTTAGAACGCCCATGAAAGACTTCTGGTTTTCATGCTTTGGTTTCATTTCACTCGCTTCACTTATCCAGCACAGTTTTTTTCTTTAATATCGCCACAAAAATGACATAAATAAGGGCAGAAGTCAACACCACATGAAGGCTAAGTTTCCACACAACAGATCTTAACATTGTGTTCCTTTGTTTTTCCTTCTTTTAAAATATCTCTAATTATGTTTGAAATTCAAATATCAAAGAGATCTTAAGCTAAGATACTCATTACAAAGAAACCTCGTTTTTTATTCCGTGGCCATCAAAGCACCACCGACCACAAGAGGAAGCATATGCCAAAGTATTGATTCTCTCTCTGCCTCTCTTTCTCCCTCCCTCTCTCTCTCTTTTAGGTCTTATTCTCTAACATTGAGGAGATTCTGGCTGTTCACAAAGACTTCCTGTCCATGGTGGAGGACCTCCTGCAGCCCGACCCTCACGCTCACCATGAAATCGGTCGCTGCTTCTTGCACTTTGTACGTAACTCGTGCAACTCGTGCTTCTGCAAATTGAATGTCAACTCAACGCATTTTAATTACGATGTTTTGTCCGAGCTCCTAAAGCTCCGTGGCACTGATGCTACCTCCCTTCGTAATATTCCTCAGTTCACTGGAGCGTGTGATCTGAAAAAGGGGGGAAAAAAACCCTCTGTCGAGGCTTCGGTGCACGGTTATGCCGACGTGCTCCACGTGTTGTCAATTTAACTCCCTTGGATTGCTCACGGTGAGAGTGCCCACATGTGCGATATGCCTGATAGAGCTCTGATATACTGCTCTTTCCCACTGTATATCGCGGTTCTTTGATGCGAAGCCTTGAGGCACGCTGGCGTATAACGGTCTTCAAAGTCTAATAAATCTGAGCGTCCTTCTGTTGGGGATAAGGCGAGTTTGTCAGTCGCATCTAGCTGCTGCTCATACAGGTGCAAGAGAGATGACCTGGCAGTATAAGTGGTACATTTAGGTTTATGACATGATGACCTCATTAGCAAGATGGGATATACTGAAAACTTATGACCATAATTCAGTCATGAGCAGTCATGTGTGTCCATAGAGATGAAACAAATTAGACACGCCTAACGTATTATGCAGCGTTTTTCAGAGTTTCCTACTCTGTGTAATTCTTTCATGAAACTTTTATAGCACCAACAAATCACTACAATCTACTCCAGAAATACAAAAAAGCCAGCCAGCTGGGCAGTGCAACTCCCTCTGTGACTCAGGCCTGAACATTAGTTCATGCTGGCTGAAAACTTTCCTTTTGGGAATGCATTGGAATCAGTCAATCCATCGCAAGGCCAGAACATAAACAATTTGGGTGTTCGTAAATAGTCTTCCTCGAAAACACGATTCGAGTCGGGCGATCTGTAAAGTTAATCATAAAGTTCTGTTTTCGTACGCGCTCCCGCTTGTTTTGACAGTTATGTCTCTTCAGATCACCCGCTTCGTCTTCTGCGGCACAGCAGCACGGCTGAAGACTGCGTACTATTTTTGCTGCTTTGTAGTGAGTGATTTAGAGGCTGTGTGGTCTGGGCCCGCTGCGAAAGACAATGAGTATGGATGTCATATGAATGGCTTTGGTGGAAGGTTGTCGGTCATGGCTGCAAGGCAGATGGCAGGATATGATCACTATTATGTATTTGGTGATGAGTGGGACGAATAATTTATATCTTCTCAATTATATATATGTGCTCTCCAGTCAGTTTGCCTATTTCTCTCTCTCATCTTTCTTTATTTTGCAGTCAGATTTCCTGTCTTCTTTACTGCCCTGTCTGGGTTCATTTGTTTTCTGATGCCCTCCTCTCCTTTCCCATTTTTCTGTTTGACTTTGTTGCCCTCTTTCTGTTGCTTTCTGACCATAATTTCTGCTCCTTACATGTCCCCCCCTTTTTTTTTCTCACCTTGACTTTTTCTGGCTCTTGCAGAGGAGCCGTTTTCAGATTTATGACGAATACTGCGGGAACCACGAGAAGGCCCAGAGGCTGCTGCTGGAGCTCAATAAGATCAGAAATGTCAGGACATGTTTACTGGTGAGAAGAGACTCTGAACCTTTGTGTATTTGAAGAAACTGTAAGCAGTCTTAAAAATGTATGTGTTTAGGTTCAGTAACGATTAAATTGTAAGTTCAAGCCTAAATCTGAGAAATCTGTTTTAGTTCTTGGTAAAACAGAAACATGATTTCTGGAACAATTAAAGCGTCTGAGGTGATTTCTAAGGGCCACTACACACTCTCCTAGGCATACAAACACGCAGTCACCCACACATAGCAGCTGGACAGTGTAAAACCCTCTACTCTGTGTCCCAGTTTGTTTGACAGCTGATGTGGCTCTGCCCCTGTGTGTGGGCTGACTCCCACTTCCTGTTCCGACGCTCTTAGAAACTTTCACTTCCACAGGGGAGCATCGTGTTGCGAGAACAAAGTTGACTACGTTCCCACTGCTGGATTGTGTTTAGGGAGGTCAAAAAATGTGCACATTTTTCTTCTCTGTTTATGCACAGGTCCCCAATCATAGTTTTATCCTCTGTTAATAATTTTGGCTCCTTTTTTTGTGTGTGACAGTTATAAGCATCTCATCACACCCTGTGTTTGGAGACGATGAAAAGACGACGCCTTCTTCCAGTAAAGAGTTAAACACTTAGAAAAACTAGAGTATGACGGCAGGTCTGCTTGTATTGATTGGAGACGTCTGTGGGGAAGTGTATGACCTTTTCTCAAAGTGTAATTGATAGGGTGAGAGACAAATGTGCACATGCATGTACTATATACAACTATATGGAAAACTGGTGTCTTTAATCTAAGGAGGCAGTTTAGCCAAAGGTATTAACCGACACTGATCTGCTGTGGTCTTTATAGCCTTAACCCTTTGGTAACCTAGCCTGCCATCAGGGCCGTTTGGGTCTCGTGTTACCCTCCAAGCTCCAGTCCGCCATGAGCTTATATACTTCAGGTCATCTCCCAGACCCTGACCAAGATGGGGATATCCACTCCATATAACCTCCACTATAACCTTTGGCCTGCTGACAGCAATAAAATCTGGTTTAGTGTTTATATTCAGCAGTACCGCTTCTAAATTTCAGGTGAGAGAAAGGTGTGATTGAATATTTCCTCATAATTTGCAACCTACCACATGAATTGTCATGCTGAGGGAGAAAAGTAAAACTTATAGTTTGTGGATAGTGTTGGTAGTGTCGTGATTCCAAAACATGGCTACAAATAACCCAGAAAATACTTCTTACTAAAGTGTAGTTTGAAAGATTACTTCACCTATTAAAATGAAAGAATTGACAGGACTTGAACAAATTGGAATAGGAAAGTTAGCTATGTGTTTCAAATAGCTTTCTAAATTCATGGCTAACTGTTGAAATGTTTTAGCTAAAGTCTAGTCATAGACAAACACAGCTGAAGTACAGCCAGCTAGCTTGAATTTGGAATAAAAAAGTTGTCAGTAATTTTGCTAAAAGTATAGCTGTAAGTTAAATGTTAGCTAACTCTGAGGGTTAACAGTTGAAATAGCAAGATAAACATCATGGCTAAACATCGAAATGGTTAGCTAATGGCACAAATACATTTGTAACGGTTACATCACTTAAAAGAAATAATCAGCTGTTAAATAGTTCTGTATCATTTTGTTAATTTATTGAAGATGAAAATATTTTCACAGCTTTTTGCTAATTTATGCTAACACATAAAGTTTTGTGTATGCATTCGATGTATTTTGATACCTGCTAACTGTTCGGCGCTTTTATTTTAAAACTGGAGACTTTTGAGGTTGTAGCGTCCAGACTTTGGAACAGCCTGCTTGAACAGAATGCTGAAAACTCATTTTATAGGTTAGCTTCTTCATAATCTTTCTCAAATACTTTGTTGCATTTGTTGTATGTTGCAATGAATGTAACACTATATATATGAATCTGTATGCTGGAACATTCATACCTTTAACTAGCTTTAAAGCACTTCGTAACTGGTAATGTTTTTTTTTTTTTTTTTATTATTAGTACGAATTCTCTGACAATGTTTCATATTTCATTTAACTCTCCTCTGTTATCCTCTCCTCTCAATCCTACCAGAACTACATGTTGCTGGGAGGCAGGAAAAACACAGAGGTCCCACTGGAGGGATATCTGGTAGCTCCCATTCAGAGGATTTGCAAGTACCCGTTGCTGCTCAGAGTGAGTATAGTCTTGTGCATGCTAACCATGTGTTAAAGCGATACCACACCCATGCGCCACCTCTGTAGAGCAACTTCTTCCCCTCTTTTCGTCCAACCACACCTAGTCATTAGTTAGGGCTGTCCCATCCTATTCACATCAACCTCTGCCTTGCTAATGAAACACTGGCCTCATATTCTGACACGTCTCTGCTTTAGTTCCCTGGCACAGCCACATTGGAGGAATAACACGAGGCCTATCATCACCTCCGCGGCCCAGCTGCGCTTTCAGACACTTTGACTGGGCTCATTCACACTGGCACTCTAGGTTGTTAGTTTTGAAGTTTCCATTTTTGAATGTGAAACGTGAGTGAAATGAAATACATTTTCAAAGGCTTGTTTGAGTTGGTGATCTGAGCTGTCCCTATTCATTTGTCTTGTTATGATCTATTAATTCTCCCAGGCGCTTTCTAAACAGCCACCAACATATGCGCAGAGATGTTATGATAATAAGGGGGTAATCCGATGCGCTGCGTTTTTGAAGTCTTTCAGCTGCCAGGGCCGTAAAGTAACACCAATACATCCAGAAGAGTGTAAATTGTGCACTAATAGTAGCTGACATGCTAAAACACAGTGTTTAGACTACAGATTATGAGATTGGCATTTCAGCAGAAGGGTTTAAACCACTAAACTCAAAAACCACGAGAGAGTGAAAAGTGAAGTGCTTTTCATGATGGAGCAATATTTGCCGGCTATTCTTCCAACTGCGTCGCTTTAATTATACTTTTCTGTGAAATTATGTGACATTTTGTGTGATCTGTACATGCGTAGGAGCTGCTTAAGAGGACCCCGAAGAAGCACAACGACTATGCTCTGGTACAGGAGTCTCTGCAGGTGATGAAAGAGGTGTGCTCCAGCATCAATGAGGCCAAGAGACAGATGGAAAAATTGGAGATTTTGGAGGAATGGCAGTCGCATATCGAGGGCTGGGAGGTGAGCCTCAGTAAAGCATGTTTAATGATTTATTTCATTAACTTTAACTTAACGTCTTGCTGTATTTCAGAGTTTTGGGGATTTGTTTTGTTTTTGTCCTAAGCTGAGCTTTCACTACTTAAGCTGAAAGTCATGACTTATTTAAAGTTACTCAGCCCTGTGCCAGCAAGAATTCCACATGGCCTGACTTGTGTAGCCTTTTAAGCTTTCGCATACTCGCCGGGAACAATGACTTGTATTCACAATAGCCATACTTCTTTTGCATGGTTGAGTTAAAGCCGTCACGCTTTGGGGTGAGCAGTCAGATCACCATCGGGTAGATTGCACTTCTTTGTATGTAGGGTTATTTTTCCCCCCCGTAGGTAGGCTTAATAAGGGGTCGTAGCAGTTGGAAAAAGTGTAAAAAGTGATGGTAATTGTACAGAAAGAGGGCAGAATACTTATGTAATTGACCTGGCTTCATGTGAAAGGGCCTTAGGGCTTCGAGCACACATGCACACAGAGACATGCTGCAGTGTTGATAGAGCCTTTTCAGGCAGCAACAGATATTTGTTTCTAAATAGAAAACAGGCTTTTTGACTAAAATGTTTAGAGTTTCTTGCATTTGACTGACTTGTTCTACTTTTTCTATGGTCACCCACAACTTTAAAGAGTTGCTGTATTATTGGATGCCTTTTAGTGCGAGTGTTTTGCTTTACAGTAAAATATATGGCAGGAACTTCAATAGTGGATCCATTAATACAGTTTAAATCCAACCCAAAACCTCAATGTAAGGCCATTATACAGGTTTTAGCGACACACAAACACACACAAATCTAAGAATAGCGTAATCAGAGTCAGGCTTAGTTTTTGGGTGGGGTGACATCTTGTGTTCAACATAATCCTGGCTGTAGCTACTTTGCAGTTTCCCCTCAGTACTTTTTATTAATTGTAAACATTAGCTCATTCTGGAGCTGGTCCTGCGACTGCTGCACGCCAGGCTCTCCGGCTCTAAATGAGATGGAACTAAGAGGGAGAGAAGAGAGGTGGAGGGAGAAAGAACTGAGTGATGGTTGTATCTTGTTTTTCTGTGTGGGTGTTTTTGAGGTATTTCAGTGGGATGAGGAGTGATTGTGAGAGCCGCTGTTTTTTTTCCATTTCTGCTCCTCCTCCTGGGATGATTGCTTGTTAGCGCTGACCCGCTTCACTGCTGGCTACCCTCGGGGCATCCTGGCAGGTTCACCTCCCGTGTGAGAAGCAGGGCTGTGGCCCAAAGTGGTCGCCATGATTGTGTGCTGCCAGCATTCGTCAGGGTAGTGATTGCCAGTTGGTTAGTGTTGCATGTGTCTGTGTTTTGTCACTGTGCACTATAAAAATATGTTAATTTTAGACTAGAGGGTTGTAGTTTCAAGTTTCATTTCACATTCTGTTCTCTAGTTTAATTAGCATGCTTAAAATGTACTTGAGTTGTAGAGTTTGCTTGATTTGGCTTCCTTAGCTTAAAAAATTCTCTCATCTCTCGAGGTAATTGGCAAATACCACTTCAGAGCTTAATGCTTTATTTTTTTTCCCTCTTAATTAATGGCATATCCTGCTTTGCAGTTGTTATGAGTCATTGTCTTACTATGAAAGTAGATGCTTGAATTCTGGATGAAACGGATGATTGAGGGTTTGAAGTGTGAAGCTTTTTCTATGGAGCACGGTTAATATAAAGAACAAGTGAAAAATGCTGCAAAAGAAGTGCAAATTTAAGTGAATAGGATGG
Source organism: Haplochromis burtoni (assembly GCF_018398535.1). Classification (NCBI taxonomy): domain Eukaryota; kingdom Metazoa; phylum Chordata; class Actinopteri; order Cichliformes; family Cichlidae; genus Haplochromis; species Haplochromis burtoni. Next base: position 3,207,218 of record NW_024582362.1, read on the forward strand.
AGGCTCTGCTAAAAGCATGTCTAACACAAAGAGGAAGTGTCAGTTCTTCCATTAAGGACACGCTGCTTTACAATCTGGACCGGTGTGATGTTGCCATTGGCCCCTTCAAGTGACCGAGACCTCTTTCTGTGTCTGGTGCGCACACATTGAAAAGCTGCAAATTAGTTTAACATCTGGTCATGGGCCCTTGAAAGAGTGGGAGAGTTAAAAAGAAAAGTGTGGAGGAAGGAATAAAAGATAGCGAAGAACAGAGCAGGGGAAGAAAAGTGAAAAATGATCAGCAGAAGGGAAGGGAGGAAAAGAAGGGGGGGGGGGAAAAACGTGGGATAGGTTTTGGCCCGCCCGTGTCTCCGTTGGGAGCACATTTTCCGCCTCTGTGCGCATGGGGGTTATTTTTAGCTCTGGAGGGCTGATCAAACGTGGTACATAAATTCCCAGAGCAGGCAAGGTAAGGGGAAAAGACAGCACACTTTATCACTTGCAGCAGGAACCCCAACCAATCTGGTGACCAGACGCGACAGTGCAGCACATGGTTGGACTGGACGGGATGTTGTTCTGTAGAGGCTATTAACGGCCGCGCGTTTTTAAAATCCCACAGCAATCTGCTGTGAGGAAGCGGGGGTGTTTTTACAGACCCCTGAGAGTGGGAAGAGGAAAAAGTTGGGCTCTGTAGTCCCTCCTCCTGTTCAGACAATATATGTGAATGATAAATGCCACAGTTTATATACTTTACTATAGTTTAAAATTAAAACTTGAACTTTGTGCACAAATTCCCACGTCTCTCATGCATGTTAATGACAACTCACCTGTTTTTTTGGGGGGGGGGGGGTTTCCTGCACCATTGTCCATTTCCAGGGTTCAAATATCACAGACACATGCACGGAGATGCTAATGCAGGGTGTCCTGCTGAAGATTTCAGCTGGGAACATACAAGAGAGGATTTTTTTCTTGTTCGACAAGCTTCTGGTCTACTGCAAGAAGAAAAATAGGTGACTTTTTATTCATTACTCTTCTCCAGAGAGAATGAAAATATTATATTTGTGCTAATTCCTGTGTGTCTGTCCTCCTACAGAACATTTAAAGTACAGACTTTATAAATAATTCACTGCACTGTTCCTTTCCTCTTACTATGGGAAGTATTTTAGGTTCTGTTTTGTGAGGGAGTTGGAAAAACGTTTAAGGAGGCAGAGATGGAAGACGCATATTAGAAAAGGATTTAGATGAAATTTTGGGTGATTAATCAAGGTAGGGATATGAACCACCACGTTTGGGTAGTATTTTCCTTTTAGATTGATCTTTCAGATAATCTTCGGATGCAAATAATACGACATTTATTCCGATCAGGCAAAACTGAATCGTGAAACTCGTCTAATTAATCTGTGTTTGGCAGCAGGAAACCGGATGAAGAAGCTGAGTATACAGTATCAAGTATTAAATGTAAAGTATTTTGCTACTGATTACCTTTGATGTCAAAATAGGCTGGTAAGTGTGACTGTCTATTAAATATGATTTAAATGTTTAAGGATTAATCATCATCTTGTTTCTCTCCGTCAAAGGCGTTTAAAAAACAGTAAGACGTCCACCGAGGGCCCTCGCTACCTGTTCAGGGGAAGAATCAGCACTGAGGTGATGGAGGTGGAAAATGTGGATGATGGCACAGGTGAGCAGTGCTCTAAAAGAAGATACCCTGGTTATTTTGGACAGCTGCTGTTTGAGTTTATTATTTTTTGTCATTGCCTGTGCTAACTTGCCAGGACCACTTACAGCAGTTCTGGCAGCAGGAATTTAAATACATGCCATAATAAGCCACACGGAGAAGTAGACAACATAGTCCTTGGCGTGAGCTGGTGCACAACTGTGTGATTTTTACACTTGGATCGCCAATGGAAAAATGAGACTTACCTATAAACATTTTTTAGACGTCTATAGTTACATATCCTTGGGGCTGTGCTGCTGCTGGTCCTCGGTGAACTTGAGCGCTTGTGTCTTTTGGCCTCACATAGCCACTGATTAGCATTTATATTTGTAGAAGCCATCATTTCCTTTCCAACGGTCCTAGATGGGCAGTAATATTGGGTGTTTTTGGTGAGGGATGGATGGGCTTGGGTCTGGATAAACAGGCGAGGCAGGCGGCAGAGCAGTAACTTGTGGGTGTTCTTCACCACAGGCGGGAGATCTCAATCTTAAAGCCAGGGTGACTGGATTATTTTAGCTTGGATTCCTATGTTAACAAAGTGCCACGACTTTTTCCCAGGCGCACACTTGCTGCCTGAGGTTGAAACACGTCCTCGGGGCATTCCATATAAAGGACACCACCACCACACCGTCTGTGTTTTTAGACGTGATTGTAATTGATGATTGTAATGGGTCGCTTTTTGTGATAAGCTTAGAAAGAAAAATCAAAGGAATGTTGGGAAGAGACTGGAAGGGGTTCCTAAAAGATGAAAATGATGATGGGTCAAGAGTTCACTTCCTTTATCTGGAGGCTTCTTAACATGTATATACTACAGGCATAGTTAATCACAAGTACGCACCAGCTCTGAAGGAGTATTCTGAGGACTCAGTAGTAAATAATGCTGATTGATGGTCCTCCTTCTGCATTTGTTCCCTCTCGTTTATCTCATTAAAGGAGAAGAGCGATAATCAATGAACCACTCGATAGAAAGTCTGATAGTAGAGCAGGGAAAAATGAGTCCGAGTCCAGCATTTGCAGTAAGACAGAGTATGATATTCTCTGGATGTTGTTTTTTGTTTTGTTTTAGTTATTTATTTATTAAAAATAGACCACACGCTGCTATAAAGGAAAGCAATAACTCATCAAGAGGCAATGTTTTTTTTGTTTTTTTTTAATTTATAGATTGTTTTTTTCTTCACTCCTTTATAGTAGCGCTGATGTCACTATGTCATTCGGCTTTGCTTTTCTCTGCAGCGACTCACTTTGTGCCCCATGTTATTGCTGTGTTTCATGCGGTAACCCTTATTTACTGTGAACCCAACTTCTCAATAACTCTGTTTACAGTGTCACGATCAGTGTACCCACAGACTCATGGCCTTCCCCTTTCAAATATGAAAAAGTTCTGGGATTAAATAAGTCCTCCCCTTGCAAAGAGCTAACTAGAAGGAGCTGAGATTGTTTCTGCCTGTGTTTTCTCCTCCTCAGCTGACTACCACAGCAGCGGGAACATAGTGAACAACGGCTGGAAGATCCACAACACGGCCAAGAACAAGTGGTTCGTCTGCATGGCCAAGACCCCGGAGGAGAAGCAGGAGTGGCTGGAGGCCATCATGAAAGAGAGGGAACGCAGGAAAAGTAAGCAACTGTTTGTCAGTGTCAGGGCTTTTATTACACTCAGGGAAAGCTGGTCAATGTTTTCTCCTTAGCATCTGTCTTGATTTAAATAACTGAAAATATAGGCTGCGTTTTGGGAAAATCGATACAAAGCAATATAACTTGAATGATTAAAAACGCAAATAGATCCCAGCTGCGAACAGCATGTGGGATCTGCATCTAGGACTGAAGGGGTTTCTTGTGTAACTGTGTTATTTCCCTCAAGCAGATCACATAATGAAGGCTATTGCAACTGCTGATTATCTTGTCAAATTAGGAGACATTAACCTTCTCCGTCTAGTGATTGATGCTTTTAGTATCGGAGCTAGGTGCAAAGATTATTAATGCGGTGATACTGACGGGCTCTTTGCACCCTCTCCTGTGTAGGTCTGAGGCTCGGCATGGAGCAGGATACGTGGGTGATGGTGTCAGAGAAGGGAGAGAAGCTCTATCACCTCATGACCAAGGGTAACCTCATAAAGGACCGGAAACGCAAGCTCACCACCTTCCCCAAGTGTTTCCTGGGAAGGTAAGGATCCTTCTGCTGGTCTTGATGTTTATTTCATCGAATGTTCAGCCCTATGGGTTTTCTCTGTGTCATGTAAGCATTTTACCTGTGAGTAGGTCAGACTGCATGACTGTGCCAGGAGCCTTTCAAAGATTAAATCTGTATTCTGTGTGTCTCTAAAGATTTATAGGACCTTGTTCTTGATGTTAAAAGAAGTGGTATTAGTAATTTAACGTAATAATAAAGTTCAATTGGCCAGGATTTGTAAAGACAGCTGCTGGAAAGAAGAAAGCAATGGCACTTTCTGCTCAAGAGACTCTGTGTTGTGGAGCCGCCATCTCAGTCACGGGAAAATGAAATCCAGCGAGATTTAGCCCATGAATCTTATTTAAGGATTATTGGTGTGGTGTCTGGGGATGGATCGGCCACTGAATGCCAGTCATAAATCACAGGCTAGATATCCCTGCGCGGCTCAGCTGACTGCCCCTTTTGCTCCCTCGCCCATGTTAGATTATAGTAAGCTGTCTGCAGAGAAATCCATGAGGTAATTGTTGTAGAAGGTTCATTATGCCAGAGGGCAGCTCTGTCTGTGTGTGCGTGTGTTACCATCAGAGTGTGTCACACTCATCGTTGTCCTTGAATTTTCACAGTTAATTTGGGCGCGCTTTCCATATTTACTTTTGAGTCTGAATATGACTATCTCTCCTCCACTCGCTGACAGGTGAAAAATATTTACCGTGAGTGGAGCTTTGCTGAAAATCTCGTCCTTGGGTTATTTTAGGTAAGCAGAAGTTGATGCCACCATTTGGGTATTTTGCTTTCATAACGTGAAATGCAGACGAATTGGTTTCACGTCAGTGTTGTAGGTTTCTGCGCACTTGTGTGCTTTAATGAGATAAAAGACTTGAATGCCTGACAAGGACAAACTTTTTTTTTTTTTTGTAGTTCTACTTCAAATGAGATCAAATATGTGGGCACAGACACTTTTATCGGGAATCTGGGAACTGCAAAACTCTTTCGCTCGGTCCATTCGACATGTTCAGCATCCTCTCTTGTTATATAGCATCTATCCCATATTGTACCCCAATGTGGGAAGAGGACAAAGTGTGACTGAGAAGGTGGCGAACATGGATAAAGATAATAAAAACAAGAAGCTTCTGATGATGACGTGTGGCAGCCAAAAATATGTTTACAGAGGGACGCCTGTAATTTTAAAGGCTCAGCTAAATCATTGAATGCTTCCAAAAGACGGCCTGGGTTGGATTCTGTTCAAGTTCTGATCCTCTCTAACAAATTTGCCTTGTAAACACTCCAGTACAATTCAGAATGAGCCATGTTTTCCATTTGTTATAAAATTGTACTTTCAGTTTGTTTTTCTTGAGTTGTTACAGTCACGTTGAAAATCTCCCGAGCTTATACAGTCATGTCAAAATCCCTGTTATTTTTAAAAGCATAAAGAGAGAGGAGGGGAGCAAAAACCAACCAAAAAGTCCAATTGGACATAGTTGTGGCCAAGTTACATGGCATGGTGGTTTGAAATGAAGGGTTACTTTCTCCTTTGGTCCACACAGACAACACCAGATCCCTTGCGGTCCGGAGAAGGAATGGATCTGTCAGCTGAAAAGATTAGCAGGATCAAACACTAGTCCGATGCGGTCATCTTGTTGAGAAAGAAGCTCAGGGAAGCTTTCTTTGAAAACCTATCCCCTTACACCTGGATGACCACTTGTGGGTAAAAGGACATCTCTGGCCCCTCGGTACTTCTCCTGTCTGCGCTGATTTCGGAGATGATTACATGTAGGCGTAATTGGCTTATGGAAACCAGCATTGTATGTCTCTGATGAAAACCACATTGCCTATGGCTTCAAGTCAGCCCACTCCCTCCATTGTGAAATGCTTTGCCATTATCCCCTTTCCACGCCTCTCCCTTTTTCTTTCTGACTTTTTCTTTTTAAAACAGAGGGCTATTTCTGTGTCTCAGAAAAATGTTATGATCTTATTTGAGGTTAGTTTTCTGCGAGAGGGTAATTCATCAAAGAAAATGTGTGTGAGAGCCACCTAGTCTGACATTATCATCCAATTTTAAACCTGAAACAAACAGAAAAACCATTTTCTACATATGATGGACTCTAGCAGTATATTGTCGTGACAGATGCTGGTGAGTATCTATGACAGTTATGGTAAATGGACTGGTTCTTGTATAGAGCTTTGCTACTCTGCTTGAGCACTCAAACCGCTTTATACTACAAGCCTCATTCACCCACATATTCATACAGTCATAAATGCTTACACTTGGATGAACGCATCGGGAGCAACCCCTTATGCACCATGATCATGGACATGGGAAATGATATTGGAAAATGGAGAAACATGCGTAATTGCTTTCTTGCTGAGAGTTCTGTAAGAAGCCTTTTTATCTCTTGCAATGCTCTTCCTGTTCTGTAAATATGAAGTTATGCCAGCGGGTAGTTTGTTCAGCTCACCATAAAGACCACATGGGGGGAAACAGCTTGGCCGTCTCTGCCCGAAGGCACTAAAATGTATTTAAATGAAGCACCTTTAAAGCGCACTAATTAACACATTCTGTCTCGTTTGTTTAGTCTATACCTAAGCATGTGTATATGAAGCTTCAGTTAGAGGCAACCACATCTTCTGACTGCCAAGCCAAGTACTACTCATATTAAACAAGCATAAAGACCTCCAGAAGTTCTACATAGAGTGTCTCTCCCTGCCCCCAATAATATTTTTTGATGTGACTTCTGCTGGAAATAAAAGGATTATCCTAATTTCCTAAAAAGTTGACCTTTAAGCTTCGAATCTGTTTTAACCTTGTAAAATATTTGATTCAGTGGGAGATTTAAAAAAAAAAAAATCCATGACAACATATAAGTAACCACAAAAATTCAAGTTTGGCTAGGAAATGTTACAAAAAAATGAATTCACCCAGTTTAACACACACACACACACACACACACACACACACACACACACACA
>NW_024582362.1:3214067-3324129 GCF_018398535.1 Haplochromis burtoni
GTGAGGTGTTTACCTGGCATCATATGCAACTTGGTTTAGTATCTTGCCCAAGAGCCCTTTGGCGCACGGAGTTGCAGCAAACCTTGTGATTAGTGGGCAGTGTGCTCTACACTTGGGCCAAGGCTGCGCAGGATGTTTCCAGTTTTCTTCCATTTTTACTCGTAACTAGCGGCTCCATAGTGTAGCAGTGTTCATCTAACGAGCGAAAGAGCCCCAGTTTGATCCCAGAAAGATGCACAAATCCTTTTGGGGGTTATTTCAAGAAGGTATAAAAGCCATATTCAACTCCATCATTGACCTTTTCAGATCATTTCTCCATACAGAGGTTGTTATAGGTTTGTGGTTTCCCCCGAGGTTTATTTTGGAGTGAAAAGACATCAGCAATCAGTGGTTCAAGAGTGTGACAAGCTGGCGGTGGCGTGTTCAGTAGTTGTTTCTCTAAAATCGTTTAAAAAATGCTGCTTTTGGCTCAACTTTGACACCAGTTGCCCCCATCGTGGCCTGGAAGTGTGTTCCACAGAATTCCAGTCGCGCTGCTGGATGTGTTTGTTTGGCTTTTGCGGACAGACGGGACATCAAGGATGTAATCAGATAGACTGCCGCTGCATTGCCTGTTCATGCTCAGTCCTCTCTGTCTTTACTCTCTGTCTCTTTTATTGAGTCACTAAATTATAAAGAATTATCCCATTAAGTTCATTTGGGCCAGAACATCGGATGCTGTGTTTGGTCCTTTTAGTGGTTGGTTTGTTTTTCTCTATCTAGTTGTAAATGGTGCAGAGGGGGAAAAACCCACCCCCTAAAAAAACGTGTTTTTCTATCAAGAAATTCCCAAGCTTGAGTCAAATCCTCTGTTATTGATGTTATTAAATTGTGTGTCTAAATTAAATAAAGTCAAACTGGACAAAAAGCGAGAACTAAGGCCTGCTGGTTGTTTTAACAAACAAACCTGGGCCTTGACTGTAAATAAATCATTCCCCCTTTGCCAGCCCGGGTGTTTGTTGCCATAGTCACGTTGATTTAGAGTAAATGCAGTTTGTAGAAAGTTATGAAGGCTGTTTCTTCTCTTCTCTCTCCAATAATCACAAACATTGCCCTTTTATGAAGCGAGGAAATTTCCCATGGGTTTTCTGTGCATTTGTGTTGTGTTGTTGCGACTGAGCCACGTATGTTGCTGTGCCAGTTCTTTATTTTGAGCTTCTGTTTTTTGAAATTTATTCCCCCACCCGACCAGTGAGTTTGTGTCCTGGCTGATGGAAATCGGTGAAACGGACAACCCAGAAGAAGGGGTTCACCTGGGTCAAGCTCTGCTGGAGAATGGTATCATCCACCACGGTTAGTTTTTCATTTTTATCTCCCGTCCTCTCTCCCACTCAGACCCGCTTTATCATCCTTTGCTGTCCCACATATTAAATCAAATCTGCCACAGTCTAATTTACTTTGTGCTGCACAGTGTAGAGCATGCAAATGCCTGCCATTCCCTAACCTAACCTCTAGACATGTCTGAAGAATGCTGTGCTTTCACTCTCTGGCTGGAGTCTACAAAGTAGATGTGGCTCTCTTATTTATTTCTTAGCAGGTGTCCCATTTAAACACAGCTTTGACACAATGTTTAGGTAAGGGATTATAAATATTAATCTTTTCTTGCCTTAATGTTTGTGTTATATTTTCTCAGCTGCTGTTCTGTGGCTTTGGGTAACAAGTGTGTTTAGTGCATGAGACTTTAAGCTGGCTAACGCTCTGCATTCACACTAAATGGTGCATGCAGCCCTGCATGGTTTTTCTTTCTTTTTTTTCCTCAAAAGTGTAGGGCCCCAAGTCAAGTTGTATCTTAAATCACTCAGGGGCACTTTATTGCTTCCTCAGTGAGAAATGAGATGGGGCTTTAGAGCTGTTCCTGACAGAGAGGAATAACTCAGAGCCCCTCCGAGCTCTCTCTCACGGTGCAGTTAGCAGTCCCCATGCGAAAAACGATAGAATATCTTTTTATTTAAAAAAAACAACAAAAAAAAAACTTTAATGGAACCCGCTCAGCTGCAGCCAAGAGTACGGAGCCAGCTTTATGACTGCTGGAGGGTCTACACACAGTCCCCTGAAGCGAGAAAAGCAGGAAGCTCTGAGCAGCTGTGCTATCTGTGACTGCTCTGTGTGGGGTTGGAGTCCTTTTCTTGTCTGGAGAGCTTGTTTCTCTGTGCAGCCCTGCTTGGTTTGAATGTGTTTTGGTTTTTTTTAATTTTCACATTTAAAGCAAACTGAATAATGCTCCCCTTCACTCTGGGGCCTGAATGTGTGGCATTTCTTTAGTCACAGACAAACACCAGTTCAAACCAGAGCCCGTGCTCTACCGTTTCCGCTACGACGACGGCACCTACCACCCGAGAAGTGACATGCACGATGTTATATCCAAGGTAACAGTGTTGCGGTGGAAACGCAAGTCGATTTAAAATCGCACTTTAAGCACATATCGCTGAAATAACCCAAAGTCTCTCTCCTGTTCCTCACAGGGTGTTCGGCTGTTTTGTCGTCTTCACAGCCTCTTCACTCCCGTCATCAGGTGGGCGGTCATTTTCTTTTCCACTCCATTGCAGTCAAGCCAGGTGGGGGCACGCGTAGTTCAGCGTCTGGCTTTTGTGCCTAAAAATAACCCCTGCCTGCCACATACGAAAAAGTGACTAAGAGGGATTAGGTTGTGAACTATGAGCTCATTGTTTTCGAGGACTTGTGAGGAGTTGGCACAGGCTCCTGTGGGTGATTGAGCATGACAGGTTTTATCTGGCTGTTCTCAAGACACAGATGTGCTGAAAGAAACTGAATCTATTCCCTCAATTTCCCTTCGATGTTTACATTCATGCTTAAAACAAAAATTGGTGATATTGTGATGAATCTCACATCATTTTTGATGCATCCGAGAGGAAAGTTTGTTGGAAAATGTTGTCATGGTGAAGAATGTGAGTTAAGTGGGTGATCATTTGATTACAAAGAAGGTCCTCCTACAGTTTCCCCTTTTTGTTTGTGTGTGTGTGTGTGTGTGTGTTTTATAACCTAACACATGGTCTTGATCAACATGGTAAGCAGCTTAAAAGGTAATTCTAAATATCTGGTAGTTGTATTAATACAAGTTTGACAAACATTCCCATATTTGTGGTGTTTTTACTTGCTTTTGTGGAGAGATCTTAATTTCATTCCACATTTTCATCAGTATAAAACCTGTTGTTCAATAAATAAAGCCAAAAATTAAAGTTATTCATGCAGATTGTTTTGTCAAAAATATATGACCAGGTTTCTGTGCTTGTCCCACTAGACATCAGTGTGGCGTTCGATACTGTTACAGCAATAAGAGATGTTGTGGGTATTGAAGGTACTGTGCAGTGGTGAGTCGGTGAGTCCTTTTCAAACACAAAGGTTAGTTAGCGAGTTCTCCAGGGTTCTGTGCTAGGACCAGTTCTATTTACATTATACATGCTTCCTTTAGACAGTGTAATTAGAAGGCATAGCATGCATTGTCACTGCTATGCAGATGATAGCCAACTTTTTCTATCCATGAGGCCATATAACACACACAAATTAGTTAAATTGCAGGAATGCCATAAGCACATGAAGACCTGGATGACCTCAAACTTTCTATTTCAGATAAAACTGAGGTTATTGTATTTGGTCCTAGAAATCCAAGAAATGCAGTAGCTAGCCAGATGCTCACTCTGGCTGCATTACTCTGGCCTCCAGTAACACTGTGAGGAATCTTGGAGTCATTTTTGACCAAGATATATCCTTCAATGCGCATATTAAACAAATATGTAGGACTGCTGTCTTCCATTTCCATCCAGTATCTCCAACATTAAAAACATCCTGTCTCAGAGTGATGCTGGAAATCTAGTTCATGCATTTATTACTTCTAGGCTTATTCATTCCAGGATGTCCTAAAAACTCCCTGAAAAGCCTCCAGTTGATCCAAAATCAACTAAATTCAAGACTACAGGCAGTTTCCCTCGGATGCGTCTCTGTACCTTGCAGCATCACGTGGCCCAGTCACAGCTCAACAGTGCCTCATTTATTTATTTATTTTGTCTCAAAAACAGCTCTTAACACATTTCATTTAGAGTGACTGACATCATATTGATCTTGTTTTTTGAAAGGCACGCAGAGCCATTCCTGATTTAAAATGACATACAGCATGATGCAAAACAGTAATTAAACTTGGAAAATAAGCATGCTGGCTGGATAGAATGAGTAATGAAACTAATGTGACTTCTCTCAGTATCTTACAATAAGGGAAAATACTGGAAACTCCCCAAAGTGGACTCATCCAGCGTAGGCTATGTAGAAATTGTCACTTAGGCAAGTGCTTTTTGTTTTTAAAGCTTTACCTAGAGTGCCTAAATGTTTATTGGAGTATACAAGTTCTTTAAAAATCAGGCCTCGTTATATCTTAGAGACCTCACAGTGCACTCTCAGACTGCAGATTTCTTGGTTTTTCCAAAAGCAGAGAGGGAGGCAAAGACTTCAGCTACTCTCAGGATTTCTTTTTTGGAACCAGCTCCATGTTTGGACTCAGGACAGACACCCACTCTGTTTTTAATATTAGATTTAAAAATGTCTTTTTTGATAAAGCTTGTATTTAGGGCTGGGTCAGGTGACCCTGAGCAATCACTTAGTTATGCTGCCATTGGCTTAGGCTGCCAAGGGACTTCCCATGATATAATGAGGACTTCTTTCCATCCATTTCCTTCTTTGCTTCCTCGCTTCCGTAGTTTGGATTTTGTCCTGCCCTCCTGTGCTCACCCCCTAACTAGTTGCAGCACATGGCTGCCCCTCCCTGAGCCCACTTCTGCTGGAAGTTTCTTCCTGTTAAAAGGGAGTTTTTCCTTCCTGCTGTCACATAATCCATACTCATAGAAGATTGTTGGAATTTTGTCTACTAATGTAGACTAATGTAGACCTTAGAGTGGCGACTGTTGTTGTGATTGGCGCAGTATAAATAAAATTGGATTGAACTGAGCTGAATCTGCTGGCCTGCTTTGGTTTTTACTTCTTATAATCTGACTTTAATTCTATTGCCACCTGCTAATGTGTTGTATGGCGAAACACAACATCAGAGTTGGCTGTTTATACTGATTTCAAATAACCCGAATAAAAGCTTGAATTTCACAACTATAAAACTGTGCCATGGCTAGCGGGGGCACGCTGATCCTTCATCTGTCCCAGCATAGAGACTTTTTTTGTTTGCTCTAACTACTAAAAACCCCAAAGGGTGAATTTGTGTGTGTATGTTTGGATTGTCAGCATTCAGTCCACTGGTGTTTTTGTGTTGAGGCCAAAACTCTTGACGTAAAAACTCCTGTTGGTGAACTTGAGTTGTGTGCGTTGTTAGCTCACATATCTGCGCAGCGCATTCTCCCTGGGAAGCCAGTACAATGCATCACAGGGCCTGGGAATGCCAGAGTTTAATTGGAGCGACCAGCCCCTGCCTAATTAGGTGGAATTTCCTGGCAGAGTAAGAGCGATTAGGCAAAGATGGGGGTATATACTATGCAGACCCCATAACCCTCTGCAGCTTCTTTGCCCCCCTTAAGCCTCTGCTTTCATTACAAGAAATCAGTGAATCCAGCCACTCCAGGGGATCTCGCTGCAAAGGAGCAAATGCCCACTTAAGCTGTTGTACACAGTTATATGTTGAAATAGATAATAAGAACAATTTTTCATCATGTACACAGGGACACTAGAGCCAAGGCCACTCATAAATATTCTTTACATACAATGGGGGAAAAAAACTGTCATTTTTACCTCAGCATTTGAAATGTTGACAGGTTTTCCTCATTATGCTGAGGAGTCCTCCAGAAGCTCAATATTTACTGATGCATGGGTAGGATTTTCAGAATAACAAACAGTATGGAAAACTGCTTGATTAATTTCTCACTCCTGAGCAGTGGATTAAAGCTTGAACTTTCAGCATCCTCTGTGTAATTTATTCTAAGGAGTACTTAGAAAGTACGACAGTTGCATCCGTTTGCTCACAAAATGTCAAGACAAACTTTGTCATTGGACAGCAAGTTAAAAACCACCTCTCTGACCTTTCCCTCTGTTACTCCTCAAACTGCTGTTTCCTTATCCTCGACATATGGCTGCCCAATGGGCCGTTGTTTACCCCCATTTTTCACTCTGACAGCCTCACTTTGCACCAGCCGCTGAAGCCCAACTCTCACTGGCTCTAGTATCCCATTTTGGGGGAAATGCAGGGTGGCTCTTGGTTCCTCTGTCAGAGTGGTTTATGCATGGTGCGACATGGCTTCCAGCTGTACCGTCCTCATCCAAGACTAGCGCAGGCTGTCAGGCACAGTTATGTAACAGAAAGTTTCAGAATGGATCAAACATGGCCGCGCTTGGCCTCTAACAATTCACTTTCTGAAGAGTACCAGGAGTCTGAAATCAGACTTTAACTTGGCCCACAAGTCTTGTTTGACTTGTCTGAACTGTGTGTGCTAGAAAGGCCTGTGTATGTTTAGTTTTGTGTGCGCGTGTGTAAGTGTTTGCATGTGCTGGAAGCGGTGGAGTGGTGTAAGTCACGGTGGTTCTGGACTTTCCCGGCCCTGCAGCTCAGCCCCCGCGTGTCCCCGGGGAGGCCCCTGTGTTCATGGGAAAGTCACGGCTCCATTTCAAACAGCATTCTCGGGGTCTGGCAAAGTGCGGCTGTGTGGGTAACACTGAGAAAAGCAACCCCATACTGACATGGAGCACCCCAAGGCCAAACACCAGCCAGTGCTTGAAAAGATGCCACGTCTTGCTGACACTGGGAATTATTATCCCTCCTTTTGGGCATTGTGTTTAAATAGACCAAGCAATTATTTCTCTACATATTCTTTGCCTACATTTTTTTTCACAGTTAAAGCAAATAGTAAAATTAAAAATACCAAGAACTTTATTTTCCAGATCCCTCTATTGATATCTTCTGCTTTTGTGCCCATCCAGGGACAAGGACTATCATTTACGGACCTACAAATCAGTGGTCATGGCTAACAAGCTCATAGATTGGCTTATAGCACAGGTAAGCTCTTTCACTGCTTCATAAATGTTATTTAATAAGAATACAAGTTGTTGAATTTGTCTATTTTGCTTGTGCAAAGAATTTGATGAAGTTAGATTATTATTCTGAACACCATTTTTTTTTCTTTAAATTCAGATACTTATAGTTTCTTGTGTGTTTTTAAGAAGACACCTTTCCATTAGTTTCTGGCCATGTTGAAAATAGCTGTCCCACCTCTTCCCCTTTCAAGCATAGAAGTTTAAAAAAAATAATTCTGGGAGTGTCTGCTGTTGTTACACGTCAGTCACTTCAGATGTGCAGCAGAAAAAAAGACACCATCAGACTTGAAGCTCTCAAAGGAGCCGAGAGGAAACGAAAAAAGAAAAGCAGAATTGATTGGATAGCAAAGCTTTATTGACTATGACAGGAAGTTCTGAGCTTGACAGATTGATAGTCCTGTTCGGGACGACAACAAAGGGATGAAACATATATGGCGACCAGCAACCACAGAATCGCTGGCAGACATTACATGCTTGTGTCTGCGTAAACGTGCATGTGCGTGATTGCGGTATTCCATATGCATGTGTTTGAGTCGGTGCAGTGGAGTGGCTCTCACTTCTTCAGTGGGACTTCAATAGCTGTCACACTACACTGTCTAGACATGATTTTGGCTCTGTTTAAGATCGAGTGTGCAGTGGCTCTGCTGGCCTTGAGGGCTTTTGGACGCAAGAACAAAGGAGGGGTGTGAATGTGACATTTTGACTGCACTCTAAACACACAATGTCCTTTGTTCTGTTTTCTCTCATCCTCCTTTGCTTCTTTTTTTTATCTTCTGACTTATTCACTATACCCACTCTTCACGCTTACATCTGTCTTATTTCTCCCGCGTGTCCACTCTTCTGGTGCAGGGGGACTGCAGAACGAGGGAGGAAGCGGTGATCTTGGGGGTGGAGCTCTGCAACAATGGCTTCATGCATCACGGTACGGCACTTTCCACTCCTGATTAAAATAAAAGGGAAAAAATCCTGCAGAACTTTGGAATCCTCTCCATCACTGAGTAAATGAGAGATGAATGCTTTGGTGAAACCACGCAGAGGGCGTCTGGCATTTAGCGTCTGGCATTTAGCGTCCTGTTTTAGAACATAACCACACTTGCTCTTTTTCCATTTCTACTTAATATCCCTCTGACATGCTACAGGAATAGAACTATTTTCCAAACCAGTGAATATAAGTGCGTGTGTGATGCTTGCATACCATCATTAATTCCATGTATGCATGTTCCCATATACTGTATGCACTGTATATGTCTTAAGTAACTAAGTGCTATGGGTAAATACATGAAAACTGTTTATCTGTAAGTGCAAAACAGACAGTGGCCATGGTTACAGTTTGCTTATGAGAGTCGGATTTGTTTTTAACTGCGCACCTCCCCTGTGCCAAAGTCCACATCATGCACACTACAGTATGAATCACAGCATGTCACCTCGTACCCCCATGATGCAACTGCTTCAAACTACCCGCAGTTCAAGCCTCACACTACAAATTACCAGCACATCTCCAGAACATAACAACCCCAGCCATCAAACTTCCTGTCACTTCCACTGCCTACAGGGTAATTTCATAATTTCATTTCGTGCCTGTAAGTTATTTGCCCTCACGATGTAGCTATATCTGATCTTGAGAGGAATGAAGTGAGGAAATGTTAGAAGGAAGCTCTGTTCTTTCCCCTCAGGGCTATTTTTTGGTTTAAAATTGAAAGTCATAGTGGATATGTTATGTTACTCCTGAGACCTGGTTTGTTCAAAAGATTTTTTTTCCCTTTTGCCATAAAAGTGGGGTCTCATTGTTTCCCAAAGTGTCTATTTGTGCATTTGGCGTGCAAATACTACTGCGGTCACACTTAGATGGGTTTAAACTTCTTAGCGTAATGCAAAAAGAGTTTTTTTGCTAAATTTAACATGTTCTGCTTCTGCACAGCACCACACAGTGAGGTTACTTCCTCAGAAGTTGTCTGGGTCCAACATTTTAAATCCACCTTTCAAGTAACAATTTTTTCCGACACTCGCATACATTAAAAAACAATTAAAATTAGGATCTCCTATTACTTGCAGATATAGGTAGGAGTCAGATAACAAGCTTTAACACATTCACATTTAGCTATCACATTAAACTGTACTTGGCATTTGTAGCTAAATCTGTGGACTGTTGAACTTTCCAGTCACACTTTTCATATGTGACTTTGTTGTCACCTCCCTCAGTGCTGGAGAAGAGTGAATTCAAGGACGAGCCCCTACTGTTCCGCTTCTTCGCTGATGAGGAGATGGAGGGTTCCAACACAAAATACAAACCTATGAAGCATGACCTGAAAATACTTGAAAATGTCATCTCCAAGTCTCTCCTGGTGAGTGCTCCTTGGTGGATTATTGATCGATTATCGCTCACTCCGACTGATATGCTGTGGCTTGCTGGGATTTATTCACAACTTGGAGCAAAGTGGAAACGCTGTAAATCATTATGCAGCACACAGCTGTGAGAAGTAAAAGTAATAACGCTACAAAAGTCCATTTTATACCTTGGTAAGCAAACCTTGTTTGTTTTTGTTTTTTTGCAGCGAGCGAGCAGACAGAAATGTGTGTGCTATCGGTCTTTAATAGTATCTTCTTCTGCTGTGCCCGTGTTTGTGCTCGGTCTGCTCGCTTGGGATTTTGCTGATGCGAGACATGTTGTTTTCCAGATAAGGCCCAGTGATGGAGGCTATGGCTTTACCCTGGAAGAGAGGAACCGAGTCCCCATAATCAAATTTGTTGAGAAGGGCTCCCCAGCTGAGGTGACACGGTCTCACACACAGAGATGCACAAAAGCACAATCGTGAAGTTTCTTCTGTACTTCTTTGAAGCCTTTTTGCAACGTGTTAGTAATGTTTATGCAAAAAAAAAAAATGCATTCCAGGCATAAAGCTCTCCTCGAGTTGCTCCTCATTTAGCAGATCATAGGTTATAGAGAATAGGAAGGAGCACTGCTAATGTGATTGCTTTGATTTTATTTTCAAAGATGAAAGTAAAGGCAGAGCTGTGTTGCAGATGTGCCAGCCAGTAGAAGTCTTTTGTTATTAAAATGTGATTCAGTCATTAGTCACGAAAAATATAACCTCGTGACTCTTTGCCCTTCCTTTAAACCTGCTTTATTGTGATGTGGCACTAATGCTACCTTTAGTGCTTTCATACAAATATGGGGCAGATTTTTTTTAGCTTTGATCTGCTATTTGAAAATGAGAGAAGAGGGTTCGAAGGCAAATGTGATCAGTTTGAGCGCATGATCTATAATTCCCTCCAGTCCTAAAGTAGCACTGAAGGAGCCTTGAACGTCTGGCTTGCATTGAGAATAGCGTTTTGTGTGATGTCTTAAAAAAAATTAAATCCTCAACAGGATCCAGCTGTGTGCTGACAGACACAAGTTACCCAGTGTTGTCTCCTAATGCTGGGAGTGTGCGTGCTTTTCATTGTGATTCAAACAGTCCACTGTGATTCTGCGTCACATTAAGACCGAATGTGTGACTTAATCCTTTTCTATAATTTATATTTATTTCTCTTGTTCTTCATATTCTCTTTCAAGATGGCTGGTCTGGAAGTGGGGAAGAAGTTGTTTGCTATAAATGGAGACCTGGTGTTCCTCAGGCCTTTCTCTGAAGTTGAAGCTCTCCTCAAGCAATGTTTTAACAGCAAAGGACCCCTCCGAGTGCTGGTCAGCACCAAGCCTAGAGAGTAAGTGTCAGATCTTTGCACGCACACGCAATGTCAGTTTCATCTTATTGTGTGCATATCCCAGCTCGGTAATTTACTCTTTCCTTTCATTTCCAGGACGATTAAGATTCCAGACTCGGCCGATGGCTTGGGATTCCAGATCCGTGGATTCGGTCCTTCTGTGGTCCATGCTGTTGGGAGAGGTAAGAGATTGCAGTTTCCACCACTTGAGCTGTCTGGCCTCATCAGCAAAAGTCTTTCCATCACCTCTTTGTTATTGTGGCACAGCTGGCGAGCAGCTGCTACACCAGCTTTGGGGGTGTGCGTGACTTGGCTGCGGTGTGACATGATCGCAATGATTTCCATGCACCTACTCGCATTTTTCTTAGCAGTTCGATTAGGATAGGAAAGTTTGATAGGAAAGGCTTTGTTCAGCAATTCTCCTTCACCGATCAGTTTGATAGGAAAGCACTCTGCATTTTTTTGCTCTAAATTCATCAGGCCTCTTACCTAATGCAGCATATTTAGTTGCACTGCTATCAGGGCTGGCATGAGGTAGGGTCCAATCAAAAAACAATTCGTCTCCATCTCAAGGGAATTGAATCTTTTATTTTTCCCCGCCTTAAGCAATCTAAGTCAGATTGCAGAGTATGTGCTTTCGTGTCAGCGTGCATGTGTGCGCCTGCATGTGTTGACTTGATGATGTGGTTGCTTGGGAACCTGGTGTGTGTTTAAGTGGATGCTGCGATCCCTGGGGACAAAGCTCAATATATATAGGAGGTGTCTCATTCCTTGGATTGTCATAATAGCTTCTGTTCCCTGGTGTCTGAGGTCAACAGGAGCTGGTAATACCAATTAGAGATGAAGAAACCGAGGCACAGAAAAAGAGCAGTTGCACAAAAATCTCTGTCGTGAAATTAATTTCACACAGCAATTCAGCGTATTGGCACCGTTGCTTGACGCCGGTGTTGCACATTTTTGTAAAATAAGTGTTTATGCGAACCAGGCATCTATATTTTTACAGCTGTGGTCAGAAGTTTACATACACTCATCATAGGCACGAATGCCATGGTTTGTTTGGGGGTTTGATTTCTTTAAACTTTTGTCTGCAGTATACATCACTGCTGTGATGTGCAGTCAATTTTTGTTTTACAAGTTTGAATTTATTTAGGATTTTCTCTAATCTAATTTGTTTAAAGGGTTAAAGGTTAGGCTTTCAAACCTAAGAACATAATGTCAGCTGTCAAGTATGATGGTGGTAGCGCCATGCTGTGGAGCTGTTTTACTCTCAGTGGTACTGGTAGGTTGCAAAAAGTGGATGGTAGGAGGATTGCATCTAAATTCTTCAGCTTCACCTCAAATCAGATAGTTAGATGGTTGAAACCTGGACAGAGGTGAGTGTTCCAGGACGATGATCCCAAACACATATCAAAACTGGTTTTAGAACAGATAAAGCATGCTAACATTATGCTTCAGGAATGATCTTCCCAAAGTCCCAAACTGTAAAGTATGCGGGAAGCTTGCTCCATGTCAGGAAGGCAACTAATTTAAATTAAGTCTACCGATTCTGTTAAGAGTGGTCAAATATCAGGCCAGAGATATGTCACCATGAGAACAGATGACAAGAAGCTTGTTGATTGTCCCTTCTCATCATAGTTGGTGAGGGTTCATGTGTGTATTTGAGCCCGTATGTATAATTTTGACCCCGTGGGGATTAGAGAAAATCCAAAATAAATTCAAACGTCTTGTATTTTTAAAGTCAGTAAAGATGTATGCTGTGCAATTATTCCACAGTGGAAAAAGAACAGTTTAAAGAAATCAATAAAACGCCAGACTTATCATTATATTCATGCCCGTGATGACTTCACGTAATTTTTGACCACAGTTGCAGAAAATCAGAAGTCTAGATGGATGTGTGTTATTGTGTTGGTTGTTTTTTCCTTATGATATAGACATTTTTCACCTTAAAATGTCTTAAACACGTAGAAAGGTCTTGAATGTAGTGTAAGTAGAAGGCACTAGCCTTATGGAGTGCCATAGCACGACTCCACATGGCCAGAAAGCCATCTTTCAGCTAGTTAACTAGCTGAATCCTCCTTGAGTTGTCTAAAAATTGTTTGGTGCTATAGCTAAAATGCTAACTACTGAGGATTCAACTGAAGTTTCAACTTTTGACCATTATGAGTACACCATCTGGGTACTTGAGCTGCCCTTCATTTAGTTGTGCTTATCAGTGTAAACACACTTATGCACTCTAAATAGTGTAATAGTACTAAAGTATGCTGTTGTAAACACAATTAACATAGCAAGCAATAAAGTATGTTAATACTGTTGGGGTGACCTTTCTAAAGGAGCAACTCACCTGAGACTGGGTGCTTAGAGAGTTATTGATTATTATATTTTATCGTTCATTAGCAATACATGCTTATCCTTTTAGAGAATCCCAAGGCCTGTGGGGGGATTGGGCAGAAAGGCCACTTAGAAGATGTTGAACCCCTTGTAGCATAAAGAAAATATAAAAATGTTTTGAACAATACTCATTCAAACTGGACTTTGCTAAGTGTGTTTTTAATGTAATATGTAGACTCTTCTCTTCTACTCTATTAATAACTAGAATATCCTTGTCTATTGTTGATATATTATAAGTTCAGTTGATGCGGAAAGGAAAGTACACTGGATATGTCCGTCCCTGCAATCTTCGGCCAAGTGATTACAGATTCTTTACATTGCAGCGTGAGGTTTTCATGATGTATTTTTAAGGAGCTGAGAAAACAAATGGGAGGAATATTTAGTCTGCCATACACTTCCTTCTGATAGCTGTAAACCTTGAAGTTCTCCTATGGTCTGAATCACATCCCTCAGAGGCCTTCGTCTACCCCAGATAAACAACTTCCCTCCTCCCTGCACCACACTCTCCTTCTCACACTCCTCCTGAGCTGCCAAAAACAGGAAACAGTCTTGTAAATACAAAGCAAAAAAAAAGAATGTTGTTCAATCTAATTTTGCATACAGGATGTGGAAAAAGTGACAATTATTTTTTTTTTTAGGATGTGCTCATGTTTTTTTCATCCGGTTTCAGCATGCACCTGCAAGATAACGTGCAGTAGCTCTTACTCTTGTCACCCCTCCTTCCCCTTGCATCTCTGTCTGTCTCACGCCAGGCACAGTGGCAGCAACTGCCGGTCTCCACCCAGGCCAGTGCATTATAAAGGTGAACGGTATCAATGTGAGCAAGGAGAGCCATGCCAGCGTCATCGCTCATGTCACAGCGTGCAGGAAGTATCGGCGACCCACGCAGGTGAGACGGAGGAAGAAAGGAAAAGCAAAAAGGGATAAACTGCAGAGTAAATCTAACCAGACACAAGGATTTGTCAAGGGGGTGGGGGTGGGATGTCATCCAGCGGTAATGAAAAAGTATTTAATTTTTATTATGTGCCACTGTGGAGCAGAGAAAAAAATGAATAAATGATTGTCTTGCTGGAAAAATAGAATTCATTTCTGCAAATTTGTTAGTAGAAGTGCAAAAGAGCAGAAAATAAGGGAAACTATTTACCCTGGTTCTCTCTGCCTTTCCTTCATTTGGGTCATTATGCAAAAATAATAGTAGTTTTGGCTTCTTTAGCACTGACCCCTGGCTCACAGTGGTGGGCTTGTTGTGGGAGACTGGCAGGCTGCAGATAGAGGTGGGAAAGGATCCCGAGGCTGGCTGGGGGTCAGAGTGGGTGAGAGCCTTGGAGTAAGACTGATCGAAGATGGAAGGAAAGAGGGGGATAGTGTGGGGTAGGCTAAACAGCAGACAAGAGTAGGAGGAGAGCTCGGTCCACCTGTCGAAGGTGGGAAACGGTGAAAAATAGAAACCCCAGGGTGTGTGTATGGTGTGAGTTAGTGTAGTGTGTCATTATAATTGAGCCTCGTGTGGACCTCAGGCTTAATGGTGCACTAGAGTGTTCCAAAACTCCTGGAGATCTGGTTTCCATCAAGTGTGGACCCGGAGGAACCACCCTCTCGTTCTCGCTCTTTGCGTCTTTGTGTGTGTTTGTATATGCGTGCCTGCGTGTGCGGTTGTACACTAGAAAACCACAGACCAATGGGACGGCGCAGCATGTAGCCTTGGCAGAAAACCCTCTGTGGGCTTGGGTGTAGAGAAAGGACACACACACTCAAATACACACAGGGCATGCTAGAGTGGGTTGATGAGTTTGGCATGGGTTTGCTTTTGCGGTCTCACCGAGAGCCATGTTTCCATATGTTTGTGAAGACTTTTCACTGTATGCTCTGCCAACCCAACTGTGACACTGCACACCATATCTAGGCAGAATCCGCTAAACGGGCTGCAACAAACCTCCAGCCTCAGCTTGTGTACACATGCACACAATCAACAGAGTAATAGAAATGCCACCTGTTAAACACCAGGGTTGGAGGGATAAGAGTGATGCTGCAGTAGATTGATTCATGTGGACAGTTGTGTACATATGGGCCTATAATTTCTCCAGTTAAATTAATTGTAAATTAAAAGAGACTACAGTTAGTCAATTTAAAGTGTAAATTGGGGGGAAAATTTCATTTTAGCATTTTCTTCACTAATATGATACAAAAATAATGTTATAAAAAGTTCAAATGAAATCCATCTTTAATTTTTTTTTTTTTCTTAAATGTATTTAGCAAGATACTATCAAGTGGGTCTACAACAGCAGTGAGAACGCCCAGGAGGACAACCAGAAAACTAACCAGAAACCCATCCCTGAGAAGAATGGAGATGGCTTTGAGTGTAAAGTCGAAGGTGACGACACACGCACACACATGCTCATTCACAAGCTACATGGGAATATGTCATTTTGGCAAAGTGCTTCTTTTTTTTCCCTTTTCTCAAAGTGTCTGTGGATGTAATGCAGGGTTGTTCACAGGAACACAATCCCATTACCTCCTTCAGTTAACAAGTAAAACATAGCTCCAAACATGCTCATCTGGAATGTGTTAGTGTGAGAACAGCTGCCCCCTCTGGCTCATCAAGTGTTAATTTCCCCCTGCAATTTATGCATCCCAATGAGAGAGTAAAACAGGAAAGCTATTCCCTTCATAGCAAACAGCTCTGTCAGGATTTATAACTACATTAGGTCACTGCTTTACTGTAGGGCTGGTTAACTTGCTGCTCTTGGAATTGCTCCGGGGTTTGTTTTTTGGAGGGAAATGGAAGAAAGCCACGAGCAGAAGGTCTTTCTCTGAAATTATCTGCAGATTTGGTGGACAGAGGCCTCCCACAGTTCTAAGTGTGGTGATGAAAACACTGGAAAAAACTGCATCAGTGCATTGTAGGACATTATTACATGTCATTATAATAGTTTCAGGCATAAATACTGCCTTGTTGCTTCGCCAACATAAACATAAAAAGTTTATACTATGTTTTTTTTTTTAATGTCTTATGTTTTTGTGTCTCCAACCTCAGAGGTAATGGACAAAATCAACACTATAGCTATCATTGATGGAAAAACAGACCATGTAAGTCTGACAGTAGACAATGTCCACCTGGAGTACGGAGTGGTGTACGAGTATGACAGCACAGCTGGCACCAAGTGCCATGTACTGGAGAAGATGGTTGAACCCAAGGGATTCTTCAGCCTCACTGCTAAGGTAAAAATGCAATTACATGAATACATTACATTTCCTTTCTCATTAGGGGTGTGTGTTTTACTTATTTATCTTAATGCAAAAATAATTGGTAGGCTAGTTGGTAGCTTTTATAGTAGATATTTGTCCAATATCAAATTTTCCAGCCTTACATTTATTAGCATTTTCTCTCATGTATTGTATTTGTTTAACTGAATATGACTCATAAAGCTACTTTCAGGTGCTTCCTTATTTACAAGGAGTTGTCACAGCACATAGCCCTGCATGTCTGATTTAGCCTTACTTAAATCCATTTCCTGATGCAACCCTAGAGAGATTTTTCTCCCCTCTGGAGACTGAACTGGAGATCTTTTGCTTGTTAGGTGAATGTGTTAACCTCTACACTATGGATTCATTAATTGCAGGCCTCATGTGATTCACTATTACTATAAGGCAGGAGGCAAAGTTTGGTGTTTAGTGCTCTGCAAAAATGCAGAAAAGCCCCCATGAGGTGTGTATTCTCCACCTGACAGGGAACCCAGTAGTTGAAGTTCTCTGTGTTAGCAAATCCACATCTAGCAGAATGTCTTATTCAGCTAGTAAAAATCCCCCTGAGCGTAATTTATCAAGCAAAGATGTTGCGTTAAGCTGTGACTTTCATCCTGGATGGTTGTGGACAAAAAGAGGGACGACAGTGAAAGAGAGGGAGACATTTTATTACCTTTTATATGATGGATAGTGGTGCTTATTACCAAAGAGCAGCTCCTTGCTTGGTAAGGGATAGCAGCAGACAAGATGTGAACAGACTTTACATCTTGTCTGTGTTTTAGCCGGCTCTTGAGCAGGAGTCTACTAACACACGAGACTTTTCTTCTCAAATTTGACAAGATACACAAATTCCACCATAAATTCCAGTGTAACGTTTTTGTTGTCACTAAATCCAACAGCTTTCCTGCTGTGCAGATTGGAGTGGAGCTTGAAGCTAGTGAAAAGAGACAGCTTTATTTTAGTCGTGTTAGTTCTCAGCTGGGCTAAGTGCATGCTTTTTACATCCCAGCAGTGATGTTCACAGAATGATCATTATTGATTTAAGATACACAGAGGATGGAAGACTCACTCAGACACAGATGCACACTTGCTGATGTGGGAAATGAAACACAGTTTGAAGCGTATTTCTGCCAAATTTCATGATGAACAACATCTGTCTTGTTTATGGTAAATTAGACAAGATCACATTTGGGTACATGTTTTTAAGTTGATCTAGATTTACTGTTCTTGTCCTCTAAAGTGTGTGAAAGCTCTCTTCTAAACACTGCCGATGACATGCACAAAACAACACTTGCCATAACTTCTCTCACTATATGCAATATCTCTTTTCTCCCAAGTAAAATTTTAGCGTTATTATAAACATCTGCTCCCGCATTCCACACCGTCCTCTGAGATCTGCGTGATGTTGAATTTTAATGTTGGTTACGCTGTCGGGGTGCATGGGTTGTCTTGTGCTTCAGTCTCTTCCTGCTGTTACATTTCCTCCCTCGCTTTCCACCCTCCTCCACTGGGCATCTCATTAAGAAGGCTCAGAGTTTTGTGTGTCTTATTGTCTTCATATCTAATCTCTGATTTGCAGTCTTCATATAAACAGTATATGCATCACAATAATATTCATATTGGAATTAAACTCCTGATGAAATGCTGCAAAAAAATCTGCCCTCTGTCCAATTTTGATCTTGTTTTCGACTGAATAAGGAGCTTGGTCATTCATTTACATCCCATTAGTTCCCCCAAAAGGGATTTTTTTTTTAAAAAGAAACATTTGCATATCATTTAATCAACCCTGACTTTGTTTACTCTTTCTGAAATCAGATCCTGGAGGTACTGGCGCGTAATGATGATGCGCTGGTGCAGATGTGTGGAAGGTTGATTTCCAGCTGTGATCTGATCCCAGAGGAGCTGCGGGTGCGCCTCAGTGCCATGCATAGTGAGAGGGCAGAGCACATTAATCGACGCATCACTAACTACAGAAAGGTAACTGTTTGGAGGGCCTTGAGCAGTCTCTTGTTGCCATGCTAAACTGTACAGCTTGGAAGTGTGAGTATGGACAATTCTCTAAAGACTTACAACAATAGAAACAGGATGCAGCTGGTGTGGAGAAACACGCTTGCATAGATCCACAACATAGTTTTGCTCCTGAAAGAAAGACTGGGAATCCTTTCTGAAAGCTATAAAACATAAATATAGTGTAGCAGGACTTTTAGAGGGATTTTCACTACATACTTACTGGAAATGAAAAGAAACTTTAGTGTTAAGGACTTTAAGCACACTGAAAAGGTGCAGACAAGGTACACATGCATATTTTTCTCACTGTGCTGATTTTGTTTCCATTAAAGTATCAAGGTGCATCAGTCAGTAAATGGACTGGACCGTAGTACAAACAAGTTCAACCAAGAGCTCAACTATCCGAATGCTTCTTAGCGGCACATGTAATGAGTGGTCGTTGACCTTCAAGACTTATTAAGCCAAAGTGTCTTGCTGACTTCCACACTTATTGCTGACTTTGTGATTGTGTCCACAATATAGCGCTTTGCTTTCAATTACAGCTGGTAAATGACAGGGCCAAAGCATTTTCAGCACTTTTTATTCACATCTGCAAGCATGTGTCTATAGGCAAAACAACGCATGCAAGTGTGCGTGAGAGGGAGAGAGGATCTGACTCAACATGCGATTGTGCCTTGGATTCATTACCAGTCACTTATAAATATCTCTGCATAGCCACAGCCAGCATTTTTTTGTTGTGTAAGATCCCCTCATGCAGCAGAGCATTCCTTCTCAGACCCCTAGAGAAAAAGAGCAAGAAATGTATGTAGAGAGAAAAATGAAATTTGTGTGGGACAGGAAGACGGAACAGAAAATGATTAGAAGGAGACATGAGCTTGGAATAAATTTTTCTGACTTATTCGGAGATCGCGTGGATGTGTTAAATGACTCTTCGGTCACTGAAGGTCACTTCATTGTCCATGTGAATAATCTGTTCAGCTGAAACAACAGCTTCACACTCCAGCTTTAAGAAATAAAAGATGAGAAATGTTTGCTTACAGGGATTTTTTTTCAGGTGTACGTTAGGCTTGTGTTATCTGCCTAAGATGCTAACACCTGATCTGATGGCTTAAAGCATCTGTTGTATATCCAAGACAGGATTCAGGCCCGGTGGGGCGGGTTCACGCAAAGTGCAAAGAAAAAAAAATACCTTCATGATATTCTGTATCAGCTGTATTGGTGACAACGTCACTGCGTGTTGTGTTTTTACAAATAAAGTGCAACTCTTAAAAGAGGTTTCCTTGCACAACAGGGTCAGTTTGGGGTAGAATTAAAATGAATATTGGCGTTGCAGTCACTGTTAACTTTTGTCTTGTACCAGCACGGCATATGGGACACCATCGCAACATCCTCACAGAAAGACCGGCATATTTGAATTAATTTTTTTGGTCTTTTACAATAGTTCCGACCTCTATGAGCTTGACCGTTATGAACGCCGAGCACTCCACCAGCTGTTCAGTTTTCTTTCTACTGCGCACAGCTGTAAACATGGCAAAGCGAAAGAGGAATGATGTCACCGGTGTAGCTAGGTGTAACTGAAATGGATTAACACAAGGCAGCCATCCTGACACGAGGCTTTCGTTTTGCCATTTTCTGTTTACATTCTTTTGCCGCTAACACCTTCTTACAGATGATATCATGCACGGTTAGTCGGGAAGGAATGTGGGGGCTGTCGTGTCACAAAAAAAGCAAGATTTTATGACTCTGTGATCTCTAGGCTGACACAGTGACCATCAGAAAAGATGAACCAGACTACTTCCAGTCGTAATTACAACATGATGATACAAGCTGCTATGCACCGTTTTAACTCCGTTCATGATAAATGATGATGTTGAGGTCTGGAATTCTTCACATAATGATAATCTTATGAGTCCGTCTTGGATCTTTCATTCGGTTTAAATATTTGAGTTTGAATGTTGAGAACATACAGAAATTGGTGTTTATTCTTTTCTTCTAGGACCAGATGTCACGCATAGAATGTAAAAACAAAACAGCACATTTAGCTAGATAAATACACCGTTGTGTTTCACATGAGCTGCATAATTCAAATATTCTTCCTTTTGTAGCCCACCGCCTACCAGTGTAACAAAAGGTGGCTTTCACTGCTGTAATTGCTGTGATTGTGTAAAATCCTGAAAGAAAATCGTTGAAACTATTATAATTTATTGCTCTTGTTCCAGTTTTCCCGGGTACTCAAGAACAGGGCATGGCCCACCTTTAAGCAGGCAAAGGCCAAGGTGTCTCCTCTCCATAGTAGTGACTTCTGCCCCACAAACTGTCACATTAATGTGATGGAGGTGTCCTATCCAAAGACCACAACCTCTTTGGGAAGTGCGTTTGGTGTGCAGCTGGACAACAGGAAGAATACGCTGGAGAAAGGAGGCCGCAGCAGTGCTGAGCAGGGTGAGCATAACAAAACCCACCAGGATAGTGGAGGAATTTTACATATTGATTGATATGTCTGTATTTATAGTTACATGTAAATAGAAATACAATACACAACTAAATGCATTGTACATAAAGCCATCAAGTTGCTCAATAATAGCTCAAAAAGGAGAAGATTGCAGTTTACACTTATGTGATCCTACACCACTTAACATTATTTAATCATTACAAATCAGTCAATATATAATCAAATGTATAGCTAAATACATACACACAGTAATAATGACCCTTGTCCAATTTAATGCACATAAAAAAAAGAAATATATATATAATATATATATATATATATAATATATAATATATATATATTATAATATATATATATTATATATAATTATATATATATATATTATATATATATATATATATATATATACTATAATATATATAAATATATATATAATATATATATATATATATATATATAAATAAATATAAAAATAAATAAAATTCTTCTTAAACAAAGTTATGCTTGGACATTGTCGTAATTCCGCATTTAAACTATTCCACAGTTTTACACCAAATACGAATACAGAAAAATGTCTTCTTCTCTTCAGAAAACTGCTTCTTTTGATTTAGTGCACCTCTTAAATTGTAAGCCCCACCCCCCATATAAATAATGGTTATTACTAACCTTACATTATAAGGTCAGTACTGTTTTTCCTCTTCAGATTTAGCAATAATATTTATGTCAAACCATCCGGTTCAAAAGTTGCTGCAAGTTCACACCAGAGCTCAAGGTATTTGTTTCATCAGAAAATAGAAAACATTTTTAAAAAAGTCATTTTGCACATATCATTCATCATTTGTGGTATACCACACACATGTCCAGCTTTTATTTTTATTTGTATTCTACTGTTTTTTTTTTTTTCTTCATGCTTCTATGTTCAGGTAAGCTGAACCCCATGGTAAATGTGCAGCACACCATTACAACCATGGCAGCACCATCGGGTCATAGCCTGGGGCGGACCGAGGGCCACGGCCTTCGTTTCCTGCTCAGAGAAGAAGACCTGCTCACCCTGGATGCATATCAGAAACTTCTCTATAAACTTACTGCTGCTGTCAGGGAGATGGAGACACACGGCGCCCACATTCATGAGTGAGCTTTGTGTGCATACCTACTCTCAATGAAATATGTTTCATTAATGATCACAGACCTTTGAAACCAGATTGTGTCATATAGCATGCTGTAGCCAAAGTAACACGCATAATAAATGTGCAACAGCTGGGCATTAGTAAACATACAGCACCTATGAATGCAATGCATGTGACAAAGATTTGGGTGGAAATGTGTTGATTTGGATTTTTTTTTCTCTATAAAACACAATTTGTGCTGGAAAAGTAGTGTGTGGCCAATCAGGATTTTGGCATGCTTGTTTCTGTTACGGGACTCATTATTTGGAGTCAATGAGGCAATGGAAAGGAAATGGGAAACACTCCTCCTGTCAAACTTAGCCACACCACCCGTGAACCAGGAAGTACTGTCTCATGTAGGAGGGTGTGACGCTAGATTTCATTTTCCTCAGTGGCCTTTAAAGAGAAACTTTTATCTACAGATTGCTGCTGCAGCAATTTGTAATATTTACTGGTGGAAAGCTAACTGGTTATAATGTGTGTGATGAAGAAGGGCCATTGTGGTGATTTAGTCATTAGGAGTCTTCTCAGCTAAGGCAGCAACATTCGGAGAATGACATTAAACATTGCAAGCGGAGCTGTCACCTAATAATGAGCGGAGTCCACGGCAGGGCTCGTAATGAGTGAGCCTGGACAAATTTCATTATGCTCCTGTCGATGGCAATTAAAGTAGTCGCATCCATGCACACTGAAATGGTCCAAGACGTACCCACCAAAGCAAAAGTGACCTTTAGCATCAGCTATCTGTTCAAACATGCGGATACACACGAGCACTTAAGGAGCTTGTTAAGGCTGAGCTGTAAGGTTGGCCACGAGTGATACTAATAGGATGCACTGCAAGCATCAGCAGTGTGACTGAATCTCTTTGACCTTTTGTGGGTGCTTTGAGAACTTTAGCAGATTAGTTTTCATTAACCTGTTCACAAATTGGCCAAGGGTCATTATTAGTACTACTTTAACTGCTACAAATACTACAGGCACCTTTTCCTCCCTTGTCTACGCTTGTCTGTGTCTTTTTCTTTATCTCATTTCCTATCTCTTGATGTATTTGCACCCATCAGCATGGATACTGCAGACTGACATTCTTTGCTCACTGTGACTCTTCCTTTTCTGTACTGGGTGTGGTCAGCTCTGACAGCACTACATGAAGGATGTAATAATGAACTCGGGTGACTATTTTGTGCATTATGTTACACGCAGTCCTCTTCCGTTCCCAACATTAGAGGAAGTCTACGGTACATTTGTGGCAGATTAGAAATATCCGTAAGCAATTTGGGAAAAGCAAACAACTCCACGTTATATAAGTTCTTGGCCGGCCAGCGAGGAATCCATTGAGGCTGTGACCTGTGAACCTTTGTCTCCGGGGCCACCGAGAAGGCTTCGCAGCTGTGTGAGGACATTCCTGGCGACGTGCATTATATCAGGGCCTCCTCCCTTCCTGAATCCATACCACCCGTTTTCATATCTTTTCCTTATTCTTTGCACATTATAAAAAAGTACCATGACTAGCAGTGGGTGGAGAGCTATAGGATCCACTGACTTATTTATCTCATTATGGAGTGAATCATTATGCAAATTTCTTACTGTGGAACAGCCTGATGTGGAGCTTTTGTAATGCAGATGCACTTACAGATGCAATAAATGTGATGGAAGTCTAATAGTTTAATGTGTCAAAGTGGGTTAAAGAGCTTCCTGTTGGAGATTAAGAGATCTTTCTGATTTGGTGCAATAAGCAGTGATGTACTTTGGCCTGTTCTCATTCTCTTTTTTTCTCTTTTTTTTTTCTGTCTCTCTCTTTTGAAGCCACTTCTCTGATCCAGTCATTGTTATTCTGCTTTGCTCCCTCGCCCCAAAGGCCCCAAACTGCGTTCACTTCTTTATTAACCAATAGCCAATCACAGAGCCTGGAGGGCTTCTCCATGGCGATGGAATGTCACTCAGTTTTACAAGGGGCATTGTGGTGCCTCCTGGAGTGGACCTTAATGAGGGCATCTCTGTGGCCTAGTCAGCCTGTGAATGGGTAGAAAGGGGGTCAGGGGAGGGAGGGGGAGGAGGTGAGGAGAGGTGTTGAAAATCATAAAAATAGGCATCAAACTGGGATGCATTTGGCTTCCATCAGAGAGACAGGTTGTTTATTTTTGATGAATCCCCTCCCCTCTGCCTCTGAAACGTCTTGGAGGCCAATGGTGTGACACGATGGAAAATGCAAACAGACACAAATTAAAATAAGTCTGAAATGTAAACAGACATCGCGTGCCAGTGTTTTGCGTGGGGAGAGATTTAAAAAAAAAAAAAAAATCCCTAGCCTAGAATTTATTGGAATATGGCTTTAAATGCCACCATGTGTTTCTGCAACTGTGAAAATATCCCACGTAGCCTCTTCCTGCTTCTCTGATAGCTGTCTAACAGAATGCAAGCCAAGGGTAATAATAAGAGCGGAGCTGATCTCTGCAGCCGTGCTGCAGCGTGTTGACACAGCTGCACCTTGCTACATGTTTGAACCTATTAATACGATGCCGATCCCTGACATCTGAAGCTGTTGTGCGGAAGTCAAACACAAACAGACTGGGGTTTGAGTTTGGCCTGCTCACTCAGCTGTGGAAGCTTACTACATTTGCGTGGGCTAAAGTGCAGACTGTATGCACCAATGAAAACGTTTCAGTGCTGGGACATGTGTAAGATCATGTGTATGATCAAAGGAGCTGCTGTTATCATGCTGCTTTGTTTCTAGATTTAAATGAACGTCATAGTTTTAAATAACCCTTCCTGCCTTTCTTCCTTTTTCCCCCTCCTTTCCTTCCTTTCTCTCTCCATCAGCCTTCTATCCTCCATCACCCATCCTCCAGCCTCAGAGGTGAGAACCCCTGAGAGCTACATTACGGGAGAGAGTGAGGGAGAGAAGGGTGAAAGGAATGGGAAGAAAGTCTGTTTTAATATGGCAGGGGATGAGCAGGAGGACTCCGGGCATGACACAATCAGCAACAGAGACTCATACAGGTAAAACCAAAGTCAAACATGGTCACATAGGGTGATCGAATTTCTGAGAGTCTTTATCATTTAAAAGATTTTCGAAAAACAAGTAGCAAAGTTGTAATATAAAGCAATATTTATGCATAGCTTTTCCTACAATAAATGCAGATGCATGGCTTAGTTTTCCATACCTAAAGTGTATGATATCAAACCTATCCATATCAGTTATTATGTGCACCTCTAAAGTATACGTCATCTTAAATTTTTTTTCTCAAATTTCTTATCAGTGACTGTAACAGCAATCGAAACTCCATTGCCTCCTTCACCAGCATCTGCAGCAGTCACTGCAGCTCCTACGTTCACAGTGACGACATGGACTCAGGTACACAAAATGCAACAATAGGGACACTGTTATCCTCCACATAAAGCTTATCGGTATAAACCATTCATGAGTTGTATTTTCTGTGTAATATCCTCATGATTGATCACATTAAGTAACCTGTGACCATGCAGCAATAGGGAGGAAAACCCTGTTTCAGCTCGGTGTCATAAACCGTAGCCTTTGTCAACAGTAATATTGTAAAAGGCTGTCTTGTAACAGGTAACAGTGTATTTGAACCAGAACTAACTAGAATGCACTGGACTTTCTGTCCACATACAGTAAACCTATGCACTGGTTTTACTACAGTACAGTTGTAATCCCCCCTCTGCAGGAGATGAGATGCCCTCGAGTGTGTGGCTGTCACATGATAAGCAGAAGAAGCTTCACAGCTTTCTAGAGCACCTGTTTAGCCAGGTGGGTGAAATATGAGTTATTAAGGTTTTTTTTTGTACACAATTTTATTTTCCCAGGACATTCCTCAGACTTAATGTTGGTTATTGGACAATGACACATTTTCTGTTATTTAGCCTCTAAACGCCACAGTGCACAGTTTAAATCCAGCAGTCAAGGTGTGATTGAAGTGGAGACAGACATTTTTATAATGCATAGTCTGCCACTTCAGTGGAACCAGGATACTAGTGTTTAAGTGGCTAAGAGTAGTTCACATTAGGCTTATGGCCAGGTGAGGTCTGCCACCTTCTTATTCCATTCTGTGAATTCAGAAGATAAAAGATAAATTGATTCCCTGTTCAGGTGTCATTGCAACTGAAAGAAGCCATCACTATGCCAAAAACCAACAGGACAAAGCAAAGACTTTAAGAGTGGACAAAATGAACAATATGGTACATTCCTATAAAGACAGAATACCCATCTGAGCCTACAACACCAGAAGCCCTGAAAGCCCACAGAAGACAACTAAAGTGGATGGTTACGATTTTTTTTTTTTTTTTTTTTTTAAAGATCCATCCAGGTGAAGAACACTCTTGAGGAGGTAGACATATCATTGTGAAGGTCTACAATCAATTTATATTCATGAGGTTCACAACAAAGTGCAAACCAGCAGTTACACTCTTGAGCACCCCATTTTCTGTGGAGGCAATGTTACAGCATGGGCACGCATAGATGCCGATGGAATGAGGCTACTAGTGTTTTTCAACTGCTGCTGCTGAGATTCAGCTAAATGTTGTAAAACTGACTGGACAGTAAGAATAGACAATAGCCCAAAGCTTACTGCAAATCAACCCAAAAGTTACTCAAAGCAGAGATAGGAGATATTCTTCAGTGACCAAGTCAGTCTCTTGATCTCATCCCTACAGAGCCTGCTTTTCAGTGACTAAAACAAAACCAAATGCAGACCCCCACAAACAATCAGCAACTCAAAGCGACTGCAGTAAAGACCTAATAGAGCCTCTGAAGGGAGGAAATACAGCATTTGGTGATTCTCTGCTTCAGGCAGTCACTGCAAATGATTTTCATCCAAGTATTAAAAACAATCTTTATATTTAAAATCCTGTTAGTTAGGAACTGTGTATAAAAATAGCTGTAATTACAAAACAGTTACAGCAATTGCACTTCAATCACATCGGTGTCATTGTCCAAACACTTGCTCCCTTTTTGTTGCCTGGTTAAAATGAAAGAAACATGTTATTGTGTCGCCTAATGGTATTGTGTGATAGTTATTTCCTTGTGTGTTAACACAAATATGAGACCAAAATGCACAGTGAATGAATTTCAAACACAAAGAGATGCTCTTGTTTCATGTGTAACTTATTGTTTTTTCCAAAGGTCAAATGTTTATTGGGGCTTTTGGGTATGAAAAGCAGGGATTGTGTATTTTTGAATTGTGCTCAGGAAGGGAAAAATTGCAAGAGCCTTAATGATCCTTGACCTTTCTGGAACCTTTAGAGCAAAGACCGACCAAATCTTATTACGTGTTTTATGAGGACATTTCAATCGGCAGAGGACAAGCACAAAAAAAAACAAGCCATGGTTGGCTGTCTCTGCTGTGCAGTGTGTAAACAAAGCACAAACTTTGTTCACTGCGGCTCTGTCAGCGTGTGTATGTGTGTTGCAGAAAGAGCAGGAAAAGCAGGTGTTGGGTATGCCTGGGCAGTTTTTTGCTTCCATCCACACCCACATGCAGTACTTTCGATCCGTACTTAGTGAGGAAACTGTATCAAGTGCATCAGCTTGACCCTTGTTCTGTCTTCAGGTGGACTCAATCACTAGCATGCTGACAGGAGCAGTAGTGGCTCGGGCATTTGAGCAGACCAAATGCTTCACACCTGGAAGAGGATTACAAGGTAAGACAGCCCCTTGTGCCGGTGATGTCGTCACCTGCATCCTTGTTAATAGAAAAAGTTTAACCTTTTCATTAAAGCTAATTACTTATGTGTTTTCTTCTGTGTTATATTTGCATCGTTTTGGGAGAAAGGACAAAGAAAAAGATGATGCTAGAGACTCCTGAGCACCAATGGCACCAATATGGACATAAAACAGAACAGGCACTGAAAAATGTTGCAGCCGCCTGCACATAGGGGCAGTAACTTCCTGTTGTGTAATGAGTGTGTGCACAGACTTTGGGGAAAGTGTTGTAGGTGGATTTGAGAATGTTTTTAAAAAAACCCAAACAGATTCCCAGCCATTTCCCCTCTGCCTCTGCACTTTTCCACTTCTTTTCACTTTCAGTCATTGTGGTGTCCTTCCCTTTATAGCGCTGAAATAGCACCACTTAGTTGGGTACTCATCTTCACTTTACGGTTTATTGTAGTGCTACTTACCAGTCAATTGAAAATGTGACCCTATAAAAGCTCTTGAGCTTGTATGCTATATGATCGTTTAATTTTACTCTGTTTATTTGCTACCTGACCTCCTCCTAGCCTTGGTTTTTAACCGCATTTTCTATTGTTGTGTTTTATCTCTCTAACAAAAATGTAGCAAATGTTACTGAAAAAGGACAGAATTTACCCTTTATCATTCCCCACACAAATTCAAACTAGCTTACATTGCCCTTTTATCCTCTGTGGAGCGCTATTCGGATGACTCAGTCCATTTTAAGATAAGAAAAGTGGTTGACATCAGCAATTGTTTTCTTTCTGTCTTTGCAAAAATGCTATCTGTTTTATATCCCGGTGGTTTGTATTGTGCTTAGCTCTCATATGACAAAGTTTGTTTATTTTATGCTTTTTGAAAGTGACTTTTATGAAGTGCAGTGTGCAGTAAGAGGGGAAAAAAATAGAAAATTATCCAGTGATTCTGTCATGTTGATTACTAAAGCTTGCAAACACTCCGACCCATTTGGCGCACAGCCTCCCCTCTCATCTACAGCTGTCCTCAAGTCAGTGCAAATATGCTTGAACTGAAAATAGGTCCGCTTCTCTTTGTGGGTTTGTGTGTGTGTGTGTGTGTGTGTTTGTGTGTGTATGTGTGTGTGCGCGCCTGTTTGTGTGCGGGTTTGTACGCATAAATTCCCTCAGGAAGCCTTGATCAGAGCAGATCCATCACAACTCCAGTAATGTGTGTGGTTGATAGCAGAGCAAATAGGATTATCTGACAAGTAGAGCATTCCTGCATCTCACGCCCTGTCTGTTGCTCTAAGACACACAAAGCCCCTGATAACAGCCACCTTTCTCTCAGAGATCTGTTGTTTTTCAA
Source organism: Haplochromis burtoni (assembly GCF_018398535.1). Lineage (NCBI taxonomy): Eukaryota > Metazoa > Chordata > Actinopteri > Cichliformes > Cichlidae > Haplochromis > Haplochromis burtoni. The sequence goes on from NW_024582362.1 coordinate 3,243,106, forward strand.
AGTAAACTTTATTATAAGTCATTCTGTGTAGTTTTTTGTTTCTTTTAACAGGTGTTACATCAGATTGACATGCTTTTATACTCATTTTTCAGCACTGTCTGAGCGAGGTGATAAAAAGATTTGATGGCAGGAGTTTAAAATTGATTAATAAAAAAAGAAGTGTTGCCTCTGGACATCAGTGACCTATAATTTTCTCTAGAAAGATTGAGCGAGATGGTGCAGCTTGACAAGGAAAGAGAAAAAGATGAGGTTAAGCAGACTGATCTAGGCACGATATTTTTTTTTTTTTTATGCAGTTTTTCTCATTGACTGGTAATCTCTTTATGCCAAGTGTGCCTCACAACTGATATAGAGTATATGCATTCATGTAGCTATGGTAGACCCATGCTAATTTACCGTGTATGTTTGTGTTTCTGTCAGAGTTTCAGCAGGAGATGGAGCCCCGAGTGAGCTGCACCAAAAAGTTGCGTCTCCACGTCAAGCAGGATCCCTGGAACCTTCCCAGCAGCGTTCAGGCGCTCACGCAAACCATAACTAAATATGTTGAAGGTCAGCGTGTACCCGAGCAGCTCCTCACATGGTTAACATGCACACCCAGCCCCTTACACTTTATGCTTTCTCAATGCTCAAGCCTTGTAGCTTGCTCACACAGTCACATCAAATATTTATCATGGATAGAACATGCCTGGCTGGAGAAGAAATGTGCTTTAAATTGACAGAGTATCCAGTAAACCTCGTCGCATTTATGAGATGTAATAATAACCTCTGTTACAGTTGTGTGGGTACAGGCGGTCCCACTAACTGCAGCACTTTCCTTAACCTTTAAACCTGAAACCATCCTGGGATTCATAAATTGGAGGAACAGAGGTGGAGCTGAACACATGCAGAGAGTTAAAGAGCTGCGCTCTGTGAGATTCCTTTATTTATTGATTTTTATCCAGAGAGACATTTCGTCCATATTTATTCCCAACGGGAGTGTGTGGCTTTTGTGTTCGTTGGCAGACAGATTAAATACACAGACACATACAGTAATACTGTACATGGACACACTAGCACTAAATTTCCAGATACAAACAAAGGCCAGCCACACAACACTCCTGGGAAAGGTGAGCGGGCGGTCACGCTTGAGAAAAGTCTCCTTATTAATAATAAGCAGAGGCCCTGTGTATGCTACTTTTTTTTCCTCCTCTTCCCATGATGGCTTTTCAAGCAGTGCAGCCTCCTGCTAGTATACCCGGAGTTCTGAGATGGCTGTAAACAAATGAGGATTTATGATGTTATCTTTGCCTCTGGTTGTTTTTATGATGTTATGTTTTTTTTTTTATATGCTCAGATGGAGTGAAGTTACACAGAGTTGTCCTATTTATGACTTTAAGACTTTAAATTTAAAGTATAGGTCAGTTCAGTTAAGGAGAAATGGGTCTATTTGATTTGATAAAAGGTTGTCCACTGCCTCACTGAATTTCTTTTATTTAATGTTTTTTTTTTTGTTTGTTTGTTTTATTCAGAGGTGAAGACTCGACTGCTCCTGGTCCTACTACAGTATACAGGTTTGTCCCTTCCTTTTACACTGAAGATTTACTCTGTTTAAATACAGATTGCAACAGCAAATTAATTTTAGGCCTTTTTTTAAGAGTGAAACCCAAAATAACACTCCCATAGACTTTGCTGTGTGCTCGTGACCCAAACTCAAAGTTCAATAAGATAAGATAATAAAAGCAACACACATGCAGACACAAAACATGAAAGAAAGGGGAAAGAATTAAGTCAGACACCTACAACACAGAAAATAGTTTCATGTGTGCACCTGTAATTATAGAGCACATTTTTCACTTTGTGTTACAGTTATAATTCAGTTCAGGTTAATTTCTATAGCACCAAAACACAACAACAGCTGCCTCACATCATAAAGACCCAACAATTATAGAGAGAAAACCCAAACAATCAGATGACCACCAAAGAGAGAGCACTTGGCGACAGTAGGGAGGAAAAACTCAATCTTAGAAAGCTCCAGCAAGACCAGGCTCGGGGAGCCATCTGCCGCAAGGGTTTGGGGGTGAGGAGGGGGAGAGAAAGGACAAAAGGGATAACGTGGAAGCAACCCAGAAATTGATATTAATGATTAAATGCAATATAAGAGTCAGAAGTACATTGCCCAATCTAAGGATTAGATCTCAGTTTCTTACAATAGAAGGTGTCAGGAGCCAAAAAATTGAAATCCCTCCGATCTGGCCGTCACTTAAAAAAAAAACCCCAAAAAAAACTTTAATAACCATTCACCTGATTTTCAATGATTTAAAAAATATTATGAGTCTTGTATACGAGAAGCTGTGAAATAAAATATCAGTTCCCTCCCTTAAAAACTGAGGTTTCTACTGGCCTTCAAATCTGCTTTCAATAACGAGGACATCCAAATATTTTAAGGATTTTGAGCATCCATCATCTTTTGTTAACTTGAGCTACACTCCTGAGAGTCCGTAGTCAGAGAGTAGCAGGTATTTGCCCTGAAAACTTTGAAGGAACTGGGTCAAGTACTTCTAATGGATTTTGGATAATAGCATTTTAAAATCACCCATCAAACGCTAAAAAACCACTAAAACCACCCCTACCTTTATCCTTTGAAATACTGTTTTGGGAACGACAGCGGAGACCTGAAATTGAGCATAAGTCCTATTATGGATAGTCTCAGAAGGCATTGCAGGTGGACAGTGATGTATTATAGTTACAGGTGTATTATTTAAAGAAAAACAAAATCCCATAGTAAAAAGGTTGGGAACCACTCCATTAAAAATAACTTCCACGTTGCCAAAGCTATAAATCAAAATCTATAGGACTACTTGTGTTGGCACTATTATACTGGAGAAGCCAGGACCGAATAACTACTGATAAAACTCAGACATTACTCTCATTTACAGACCCCCGGGAACTGGGTTAATAGTGTCAAAAAGTTTGCGGTCATTCCCTGCAACATTCACATTATTCATTTCTGAGGTTCATGAACCTATTTTTAACTCAGTTGGATTGCTGAACTTTTTAAAGGGGCCTATTTCTCTGGAAATTATGGCAGCCAATTATTTTCCGCTTGGGCACACCTGTCATTTGCTCTCGTTTTTTTCCTGATACATTATTTAATACCCAACACATGTGGAGTGGTGGGGGAGGGCAGCCTTTTGTTCACCTTACTGAAAGTCTCTTTAATTACCATAATAGACCTGTGGCACTTATTTCTTTGACCCTCATTGCTTTACACTGCAGTTTTTAATCTTGACTCTTCGCTCTGTTGTTTCTCTGTCATCTTTTCCTGAATCTACTTCTCAGCTTCTTTCACTGCTTGAACTCTTTAATCAACATGATTTTCAGTCTCACACCTCCCTTTGTTTCCTTGCAGACTCAGAAATCCAGCTACGTCGCGATATGGTATTCTGTCAGTCTCTAGTTGCGTCTGTGTGCGCCTTCTCCGAGCATCTGCTGGCTGTCCTCAACCAGGTAAATTATGTATGTGACTTGTTTAGAACTGGGAATTAAGATACAGTTATTTTCCTCAGCTCTCTGCTTAGCTTTTCTGTATTTTCTCTCAGTTCTGCAATGTAGGGAAAGATGTTGACCAGGAAATCCCTGACTCCCAGGACCTTCAGGAGGCCCAGGAAGCTAGCCGTCGATGGCTCGAGCAGATTGCCAGTGCTGGGCTGCTGTTCCACTTCCAGTCCCTGCTTTCGCCCAATCTGGTGAGCGACAGATTGGATATAGACACTGTGAAAACAGGAGTTTGCTGTTCATTTTGTTGTAGAATAATCAAGCCTGTTACTATGCATATTTTTGCATTATATAAAAGTAAATGCTATTTTTAAATGACAGTTATAACCATAGTCGTGTCAGCTAAGTGCTATCAGGGGACATCATGTGTTTAGATATCCCCTTGCTCACATTTGTATTTTGCTTGGCACACTCTCCCTGGGTAAGTGAACTCCTGCCATGCATGCTTGGACATCCTTCCAGATTCTGATGGTTTGTATTTACTCTTTCTATGAACGGGTCTCTGTTTGTGGAGCAACATGACCCCCCTTGAATTTAAACCTAAAATGCTGTTGAGACTTTAATTTTTAGTCTATAATTAATGTGGTGGTAAGAGATATAATATGATGTGATATACTTATCTTGCCAGAGCACCTTTCATGTTCTGATAAACAAACAGCATACCAAACAATCAGTCATATCAACCAGTATTGGTTACAGAGTTTCAAAGTTTTCTACAGCCATGTGAAATATGTTTTCACGGGACTCACATGTTGACTCAGTAACTACTAGTTGCAGAGGACCTTTGGCCTGTGTTGTTTTTTAGGTTATTGTACAGCACTTTGGTCAGCTCTGTTGCTGTTGTTAAAAGTGCTATATAAATAAGTGGTATGGCCTGCTCATGAACTTTAACATTTAACTTGCTAACTGAGCCTAAGATGCAGCTCTTGGGCTTTTTGCTGTTTTTCCCAGCATTGCACAGGTTGGGCTTGGGGTGAGTCCATTGTAGCATTGTGTTAAAACACATCTGAATGCTCTAGAGCTGCAAAATCCCCAAACTTTTGCTTATAAAAGTGCTCACACTTGCTTATGATCACTTATTCAAGTACATTCGACTAGCAGTGCCTGGTTACTGCTTTTCTTCTCAATTCATATGGAAGCAGTAAGGATTTACTCTCTCAAACCTTCTTTTTCTCATGACTGTATGTTATGAGCTATGCAACAAGATTTTGCTTTGAGCTACAGCTCAGTCATTAACTGCAGCTACCAACTAAGATGCTATTTATGTGGATTTTCAACATTTATCATCATCGATCAGTACGCCACTACCAGGTTGTGTGGTGGACCTCAACTAAAGCAATATTTTCAGGTTGCTACAGCTGTGCTCCATCTGTTGTTTCTCAGGTATCGGAGAGCTTCCTGGTCAGCATAGTTACTATTTAAGCTGGATCTGCTAACTCAAGGTGTCCTCAGACAGCAGACCTCAAATGCCTTAAAAACCAAAACACGTAGTTGTTTGAGCTTTGTTTTTGCCAGATTGTTTTTTTTTTTTTTATCGCACATGTCTAGGCAGGAGTTCATTATGAACAGCCGCTGCTAATACCGAGCCAAGCACAGACTGCAACCTCAGTGGGATCAATATTAACATTTCCCACCAAGGTTTATAATAAATTCAAATGTGTCTTCAACCAAGCTCGAGAAGCCAAAATTTTAGTTTAAGTAGCTGAAGGACTGGTGATATATTTTTGAAAGCTGTTATTTGCTTCTTTACCGCCGTTTGTGGATGACTGTTTATTTAAGTTAGAGGGGTAGGTGGCTTAAGTCAAGACCTAGGAAATGATGGTTGATTCTACTTGCCTGCTGCCATACTGCCTTTTTCTCTGCACGCCTTCCCCTCTCTGTCTGTCTCAAGAAATTTCTCTTTCAAGTGTCTCTGTGGAACAAACTAGGGCCTCGGTACCTGCAGGTGATTCCAATGAAATCTCAACACGTTCCTTTTCAGGGCACCGCATGAAAGGCGGCATGAGTGGAGCTGGGGACGTTGTGAATGTGTGTGTGTTTGCGTTTTTGTGTGCACTGAATACCGTGTGTGTCGGGGGTAATGTGTTTATGTCACATCCTCTGAGATAAACTTGCCCACACACAGCAGGTGTCACTTGGCAGGACAGTGGGTACCCTTCTGTCACATGTCGGGCCATCTCAAATGTGTTTTTAGAAAAAGGCCCTAATCCTCTTCCACCGCTGCTCCTGTTTATCCCTCTGCATGTGGTGGATGGAAAGCAGAAGAGACGGGGGAAGAAATGAAATGGGATGAAGGGTGACTGAGGAGCGCAGTGTGTCAGAATCAAAATATTCAAGGTGCTATCACTGTGGCCACAAGCAGACGCGCTTGCCATTAGGGTTGCCTCTGTGGATGTTTGAAATGGAAACATGTACACACACACACAGTCAGAGATATATAAGCAATCAATATGAAGCAAATATGAACATATCAATGCTAAAGTGCTGTGCCACTACAAATCTGAGTGATGGTGCACTTAAATATTTTTTTTCAGTGAGGACTACTGTACTGCAGTCAAAAGAAGACTGTCATTTCCATCTTCAGTAATTTTGTATTTGGCTTGAGCAGACACACAAAGTTCCACATGCATGTATGGAAGGACGAGGATAGCTTCCATCTGCATAGATGAAAAGTTCGTGTTAGTGATGGTGAGAGCACAGCAGGATCCCCTGTAAAGAGCAGAGCATGCGTCAGTGGCAACTTTTATATTTATCAGATAGATATAACTGTATGGGTCAGATACAATGCAAAAAAAAAAAAAAGATACAGCATGAAAATGAGAGCAGTGTTGGAGGTGGATTACATCAGTTAGTTCACATGCATGTAGTCTTTATATGTGCTTAAAAATGTTACTTAAAAGACTCGATGTTTGTGAAAATCTAAGGTACTTCATCAGTTAAAGTAGGCAGGGGTGGTGTAAGAAACTACAAGCATATAACATAAGATGCATGTATAAAGTTAATTTTCATCTCTTCAAGTGTGTAGCATGTTAACAGTGATACATGAAAAATGTCAAACTAGCCAAAGCCAACACTGAAGGAAAAAAGTAAAACTGGTTGGATAGTATGACTTCTCTACTGTGATCATCACAGATTAATGGTGAGACTAAATTGTGATTTACCCTTGTTGAACTGTGTATCAGCTAACAAGATTTGCAGGCTTGTAAACCATGAGGTATTATACATTATTAAGCCACCACTTGAATGTGAGAACTTCATTATTCTCCTCTGGAGGAAGATTATATTTGCTGTAAGGGGGTGTATTCTACATGCATGCAAACTCAACACAGAAATGCTGCAGCTGGCTGGAGGATTCAAACCCACCAGCCTCTCCTGCTGTGAAGTGACAGTGCTGACCTCTGCAGCACCGTGCTGCCTATGTGGAGTTTGCATGTTCTCCTGGGGTCTGGGGTCTCTCCAGCTACTCTGGCTAGATGATGTGTTAAGTGGTGATTCTAAATTAATCCCGTAGGTATAAATGTGAGCGTTCCTGGTTGTCTGTCCTGTTGAGTTAGCCCTGCACCACACTGGTGTCTTGTCCAGGTCTACCCCACTTCTTGCCCGGTGACAGCCGAGAGGAGTTTCAGCCCCTTTGTGGCACTGAATTGGATAAGTGGGAGAAAATGGATGGATGGAGGCATGCATTGCGCATTACAGATTAAAGGTTAAAATGTCTTATTTGGTGGATGGGCCATAGCTTTTTCCCTTCTGAAAACCAGGTATCGACATTACCCACAACCTGGCTGCATCTTACCTGGTAAACATTATACTAATGGCTAATGTGCCCTCAAGTAAATTCAAATTTTATTTGTCACACACACACACACACACACAACCATACACAGTATGACATGGGGGTGAAATGCTTGTAGCTGTACAATGCCTGACCATTAAATGACAGAAAAAAGTTTTACAGTATTTACAATTTACAGGTTACTACAAAATTTACAAATTAACTTCGAAATTTTGTAGTAAAAAATGTGCAAATAGCAGAAAGAGATTATAAGGATTATAAATTATAGGAAATGTGTGGTGGTGCGTGTGGTGATGTGTAGTAGAAGTAGTTCCCGTTTTATTTAGGATCTGTGGATAACCGGCCATTACACTTTCCTGCTTTTACAAACACTTTCGTGCTCTAATTTTCTTTTTAGACTGATGAGCAAGCCATGCTGGAAGACACTCAAGTAGCCCTAATTGACCTGGAGAAAGTCACCTTCTACTTCCAGGAATTTGAAGGGGAGCCTCTTGTTGCCAGTATGTACTCTGTGTTTTAGTTCACATTAGCATCTTCTGACGGTTATCATCACAGGGTTCTGATTGCTATTAATAAATTCTAAACTCTTCCTTTCCTCTCCTCTGGCAGACATGCCCATTTCATACCAGGTGGAGGGCAATCTCCAGGCCTTGAAAGTTTGCTTCTACCTTGAGAGTTTCTATTTCTCTCAGCTGCCTTACAGGCTGAAAAATGGAGGAGGTGTCAAAATCTACCCAGTGCTTTTCACACAAGGTAAAGTGAGCCTAGCTGCTGTAAGAAGATCAGTCCTCACATTATGCATGGCCAGTATATGCAATGCCTTTATCTTTCACTTGATCTGTTGATCCCTTTTTAGCGCTCGAGAGTATGGAAGGATACTACTACAGAGATAATGTGTCAGTGGAGGAATACCAGGCACAAATCAATGCTGCCTCATTGGATAAGGTCAAGCAGTACAACAAAAGACTGAGGTATTGTAAATGACACACACACACGGATGGATTAGATAGATCCAATAATAATGTAATAATGATGATGATAATAATAATGATACAATAATAATACAAAAAATATCATCAAATAACAAAAAAGAATCCTTGAAACAGAAAATAAAAAAACCTCTACCCTCTTAGCGGGATTAAAAGTAAATTAAAAGTTAAAAAAAATAAAGGATAACTAAGAGTTACACAAAAGGCTACTGGAATGTCTGCTACGCTAATATGCGTATGAGCTGTATGAGTCACACACTCACACTTTGAGATTGCGTTCCCTTTGTGATTTGGCTTTTTTACAGTCTGTTATAAATCAAGACGACCTCCAATTCAGTCAGACTTGGGTGTCAACACCCAGCAGGGCCTCAAGGTGATTGGCTGAGAGAAACACTGCGGGAATGTTTTATGATTGGTTGCGAACGCACTCAGCAGGGGGAAGCAGTGATTGGATGAGGGTGCCCAGCATGTCACCGTTGCTGATGCAGTGCATTTACAGCTGCTGCACTCGGTTCCCTCGCACCACATTGGTTTGCTGCACACCTCTGTGAGACCCACTGTGATTGACCAAGTGAGGATAATTAAATACGATGAAAAGAAACAAGGAGAAGATGCCTTTGGGAGTAATAAATGAGAACTTAACTTTATTTAACTTCCTGAAAATGGCAATGAACGAGTGTACAGTTGTGGTCGGAAGTTTATATATTCTCAGCATGGGCGTGAATGTCATGGTCATTTGTGGTCTTTTAGTGATTTCTTTGAACTGTTCTTTTTCCAGGGTGGAATGATTATACAGCACATGTCTTTAATGACATAAAAAACAAATTTATTTTTTAAATTTATCTAATACAGACAGGCTCCTGGGTTGTTCCTAACATCCTAACCAATTTCCTCTTATCTGAGGGTGACAGTTTGGGTCTTCTTTCAGACCTTGGCAAAGTGATGCCCCATCCAAATAACTTGTATTTGCATATATTGTTTGAACTTAGAAATGCCTCCAAGAAACCTTTAAAACATGTGTAAATGTGCAATTCTTCTTCTTAGATTTTCAATGAGTTTCTTGGACTTTCTCGTTGTTCGGGTTATTGGTGAGTGCTCTCAAACAAATCCTTTTTGTGCTTCAAAGAGTTGTAACCAATCACGATCACCTATGAGTAGTTAACAGGACTTGGTCTTGTCAAGCTAAAAGATACCGTAGAACAACACTTTTAAAAACCTTTAGGTGAGTGTATGTAGACATTTAAGCCTATATGTATCATTTTAAGCCCATGCAAATGAGAGAAAAATCCAAAATAAATTCAAACTTGTGCATCCAATTCTTGTTTTTCAAAGTCATTAAAGATGTAATCTGTACAATCATTCCAATCTGGAAAAAGAACAGTTCAAAGAAATCATTAAAAACCCCAAATTACCATGACTTTCATGCCCCTGATGAGTGGATGTGAACTTCTGACCTGCAGTTTGCACGATGTTGTCAGAGGATCGCTGCAGTTTTAATGAAGAGGCTAGCTTGTGATTTCTCAGAGCTGAAATCACATTAAAACCAGCTGTGTATAAACTGGAAATTCTTAGACTATCTAATTTAGAAGTTACATGTGGCTTTTGAAGTGTTACAAATGTCCTGTTGCAAGATGAGAGCTTAATAAATATAGAGGCTGATTTTCTTTCAGTTATGATGATTGGACACAAATTCATCATAGCAGAAAGCCTTCTTTACGTCCTGCCAGTGTAACTAAGAGTCCTGTTACATCAACACTAAATAATGATTTTTATAAACTATCCCGGTTCATAAAAATGAACAATCCCTCTCATGCTAAGATGTTTGAAGCCCAGTTAAAATATGTTTCCCTCGCTGAATACCTGGAAAGTTCGACGACTTGACATATCAGCGTCGACTAAACATCTGCTGCAGGCCGGGCGGATAATTAAATACAAAGCAGATCTTGTATCAGAACTTTTTCTTAGCATTCAGGGTCGGGCTGCTGTGGGGGGTTGAATAATTTAAGGTTTGAGCAGTCCCGTGCCACATCAGTACCAAACCACTCAAGCAAAGTGTTCATTTACTGGGACTGCTTTCTGGGGAGAGTTTTTAAATTGTTTGCAGTGTTTAGTTTGAGTGTTTTGAGTATCAGATTGCCCAAAGCAGAGTTTAGGAGAGAAGATTTTGCTGTGCATGGGGCTTTTCTGCTTGCCCTCCTAACTCTTTGTGCGTCAGATCTCCTGGGACTCTACAACCTTTTTAATAGTCAAATATTGCTATTTTGTTGCATCTCTTTCATCTCATCAGCTCCATTTCTGCAGACTGCATTGAAGATAAAGGTTATCAGTATCTAAAATGTCATTAGTCTAACCTTTTCATCTTATTTTCTATTGTAACCTTTTCACATGAATTATCCAAGCAAACTCATTTGTTTCTAAATGGTGCAAACCATACACATAGAGTAGGAACTTTCTGGAATTTAGCCATGTTATTTAGGACAGCCTTTGGTTTGACATGTGTGCACATGTACTGTAAATGTCTGTACACTTATACCTTTACTTAAAAAAAACTTAAATTGAATTGACAGTACAGGCTCCAGCATTAACTCAGAGCAGATGTGTCTTACAGGCAAGCAAGTGTGGCTGGTGATTTTGGGCGCATTAGGGGTGCTGGGTAGGGATTTGGAGAGGCAGTGTGCTTCAGGGATACAAGCAGAGTGAAACTGTTGGAGACTGTGCTCTTCTCAAATACTGCTTTTCAGCAAAACCTGTTGCAGCATAAAACGGCTGATTATTTCAGTTGAAATCCAATAAGCTCTCTAAGCTCTCAAGACAGTTTTCAGGCCTCATGCTGTATATATACTGCAGTCTAGTGGGGTGAATTAGGGGGTGTAGAGTTGACATATATATCTGCTCCCAAGCAACGACTCTACAAAAAGTCACTTTTTTTTTCTTTTTTTCTTTTTTTTGAGAGTCTGGGCAGCAGTTTGACTTCTTTATTTTCTGCTGATGTGATTCCCTACAGCAACACCAGCGAGAAATCACAATGCAAAGCACACGAGCTGAGCACATTAACTTAACTGCAACTGTTTGTCAGTAACTGCTTCCACCTCTGAGGTGGAATTATTTCTGTTGTGCATTACTTAGAATGTATAATGTTTCTATCATTTTCAGGATTAATCATGTCATGAGAAAATCTTATTTTTCCTCCTTCTTTCGGACGCCCCCTTGTAAACCTCCCCTTTCACTCTTGCTGCCATCCTTTTTTCACAAATCACATTTTGTGGGAAAATACTGTAAAATGAAATGTGTCCAGTGAATAAACGATGATTAATACACGTGATGATCCTCAATGAACTTTTTGTCATCTTTGAATTTGTTTGAGCTTTAGGGTTGTCCGCATCTCAAGGCAGCGCTTTTATTGCACCCCGGTTTCATAAGAGAATTTGAAATAGTGAAAAACAACCGATCTATATTCATTTATTAAAGAAAGTGGGGAGGCGTCACCACGGCAACCAAGACAACAAAGCTTTCAGAAGAAGTGGGAAACCATCATCCTTTTCTAAATGCTGTATAAATGTAACCAAGTGAATTCTTTTTTTTATTAATAGCATATTTAAAAAATAATAGAGAAGCCATGTGAAAGCCAGTGATGTGGAAGACCTGAACTTTAGGTCTCTGAGGTGAGCAGTGCGGTGATTTAATCACCTCACTAAAACGATAGTCACTGAAATGATGTGTATATCCAGAAATGAAAAATCAAGTTAAGGATCACAAAAAGCATGCAAATCAATACTGCTGCTTTAAATTTGCTAGGGAATCATTCATTGTCATTCATTTATATGAAAGTGAAGTGAAGCCAGATGTGAACAACTGCCCATTTCTGCTCCCACCCAGAGTGTTTCCTTGTTTTAAACGTCACAAAGTAAACAGTCCCAGGTGGTTTTCAGTAGTTAGTGCTGTGGTCTCACTCCGTGTAATATTACCAGCAGTTTTCTTTTGCCGGGTGCCATGTGTCATCTGGCTGACCACAGACCAGGCTGTGATGTCACTCCTCTCTCCGCTGCAGAGTTCCAACCTCGAGCACCTCGTTATCCTTGGAGTTCAGCCACAGCAGTGTTGGGTTAAACCCACGCTGTGGGCCGGAGCCAGAGGCTGACTGACAGACAGACAGAGCGCTGAACACACATTACTGAACTGAATGAACTGCAGGACTGAGGGTTGAACGCTGTCTTGCTGTCGACTCCTTAGACAGATTCCCATTATTCCCAAGAGCCCATGTGCATTTGGGACCCTGAAGGTGTAGTTATTTAGAAATTCGATTTTTTTTTTTTTAAACTAACATTTCTTTATCAAATGCTGGCAGTGGAATCATTTTGAATTAAAGGTAAAGAGAGCTTCTCATTATATTTTCCTCTTGTGGGATCCCGTTTAAAAGAAACAAGTTTTTCTGCAGGAACGATTTGGGGTTTGCGTGCATCATTTTGTACATGCGGTGCATTTCATTGTGAAATGCTGAAGCACAAGGTAATATTTTATGTCTACATCAACTAATATTTTTGTGCTTACCCTGATCTTTGCCAGCATGTGTTGTGGACAATTTCAGAGCGGTAAATAATACCACAATCTGTGTCTATGGCTTTCACTGTTCGTACCCACAAAAAGACACAGCATGATCTGTGCCAACCCATCATGTCGGATGAAGTCACTCACAAGTTTAACCACAAAACATGAACTCATGGGCCAGAATGGGTTAGTCAGCGGTATATAGAGCCAGAAACTGCACCCACGTTTTCAAGCTTGCATAAACCATCTTAGCTGACATGTGCATTTATCTAAAAGGACCCGGAAACACTGATGTGTTCAAAAGTGACAGATTCCTTAGTCACAGGTTTGCAGTTCGCTTAAATCGCATGCAAGTTCCCTGTCGTGCAAAAATCACAAAGATATTGAGTTTATTTGAGGGAATAAGAAAACTCTCAAAATGGGTAGAAGTACATGGAAAGGAGAGATTCCCCCCACCCTATCCACCTCCCTCCCTTTAGGATCAGTAATAATAGAAGAGGGAAGATTGAAATGGTGAAATGGCAAGGTGGGGATTTCAGAGAGGGGATGAGAATGATGGGTTGAGGGCAGTGTGTGCAAGAGAGAGTTGGTCAGGGAAAGTAGATTGAAGAAAGGAGAATCAGTGCAGAGAGCACGCAAATGCATTATTCAGAGAGAGAGGGGGAGAGATTATTGCAGGTTCATGATTTTTATCACATTTTGCTCTTATTGACAAGACCTTTCAGGAGGGACCTGGGTTTTCCATGTAGATACACCCTTCCAGTGCAAGAACATAAAGGTGCAGCAATCGCTAAATGTAGTCTGCTTGTGAATTGTATGTGCAGCATATTCTTGTTGCAGGTGTAACAGTAACTGAGAGTGTAAGCAGGAAGCCTCAGTGGAGAAACTGCAATGTTGTGCTGCAGTCACTGAGCATTTCTCCCTAATTAAAACACATTTGGCAGTAACGGGGGAAAATGTTTGGCAGTTGATGTCCCTCTGATTTTAAAAAGAAGAAAAAAAGCTTGATTTATGTGGATATAAAAATTCTACACAGTCTGACAAATGCAGTATAATGATTCTGTGCATGCTGGTTGATAAGCAATAAATTTAGATGTATAGCTCTATCCCATTGTTGGTTTATATTATTAGTCTGTTTAATGTTTTTTTAATTAAACAGTCATTTGTCATCACACCACAGCTTCTTCTAAGACATTTGCGCATATAGATACTCTACCAGCCATATGGACCCCATAATCATATCGCTGCACTTTACGTTGTTTAAGCAAAAGTGTTTAATGCCTGTCACAGGCTATATATTTTCAGGTCTAACACTGTTGCAGTATTCCCTCATTCCTTTTTAGATTTCACTTGCCTGCTGCTGGAACAGAGCATAGATGTGTTAAAGTGCCAAATGTCCATCAATGTGATTCACTTGATTAGTTAATAGCTCGAGGTAGGTTTATCCTATACTTAGATAGCTGCATGTAGCCACTCCAGCTGGCATCCTCAAAAACGACAACAAAAAAAGGCATGTAAATTTATACCAGCAATAAAAGCCTGCTGGGCAGCTTTCTTGGCGTAGATCTCTCAGGACACATCCTCAGTATATGCCCAGAAAATGAGATGATGGGTAGTTTGACATGACTTTAGATTGTTCCACATGCAGCACAGTGCTCAACATCACCAGTATGTAGCTGTGTTCCAGTAACACAGTTTCTACCTCCAACTGATGGTGTTTTTCCTTCCTCTTGGCTCACGGCAGTATTGTTAGTTATAGCAGTAGCTACTGTGGAAAATTCTTCCATTCGGCATGCATTAGCACTGCAGAACTCTAAAACGATTACGCTTCCGGGCGGAGCAAAAGTCATGCAGCGGTGCAGCTTGTTTGAGTATTTTTTAGTTTAGTGAAAAATTTGGCTTAATTGAGCTATTATGGATATTATGTATTTATGGATAATTCTAGATATTCAGTGTTATTATAGCGATTGCTTACGGATATTAACCTAACTTCAGCAGGAAGATATTTTGGTCTTCTATGCTAGTCCCAAGCAGCATCATTGCTTTCTTTCTGTTTTTCTCCACTTTGGAAAATGCTGCAGTTTTTGCTCTGGCAGAGGAGGGAGTCCCAATTCACTAGAGCTCTGAGGAAGGTGGAGAGGCTTCGTTCTACTCCAGCTAGTGTGCACTGAACCTCTGTTTATAAAGCCCAGAGGGCTGAGCTTTTTCCCATTTATCACTTCTCTTTGATTCAATCATTGATTGGCTGTAATGATGACAGCTCTGCTCATAGTGATGCTTAATGCTGTGGACCTTGACTCATCTCTGTACCACGCCCGGCACTAGTTTTAAAGATCCAGGAATACTTTGCATTTATTTATGTGCCCCATTAGGATCATAAATTTGGTCCCATTTTAAGCAAGTCGCTCACCTTGTATTTTAGTAAATTTGCATGTCCTCAGTGTCCCAGTGACAGTGTTTTAGTCACACAGTAACTACTCGTGGCATTAAGATACATCCAGCACAGTGTTGCTTTAGCTGAAAAGGATTGGAATTTCTCTCTTTATTATATGGCATGACATACATGGCAGTGTATTCACAGATGTCATTTTGTCAGTACAGTATTCACGTTATAAACCAGCAAAGATCAGGTACATATAACATCCACCAACATGTGCTTTTACATCTTTGTAAAAATAGGACAAATGTGTGGGATAAGAAAATGACTTTCCTCACACATTCACACACACCATTTCACCGGTGTCATTGCACTAACATCGCCGTGCGGTATGCGAGGGCCCTTGGAAGCCCTCATTAGCCCCCAGGCAGCTCTGCCACACAGAGAGGAGAATTTAATAATGGAGGGTGTCATTAATCATGGCTTTCTGAGTGATTTACATGGACCAGTACGGACCATATATAAGGTCATACGTAACGGCATAAATTCAAGACAATTTACTTGTGTAAATGAGTATGAAACTAAACCCACGGAAAACATTAAGACGTTTAATTCAAGGGGGCAATTTATGTTTCTTTTGGACGGTTTAATGTGCAGGATGTGGCGCTAATACAAGCGTTCCCACGCTACTTGTCTGAAAACATCTGTGCCTCAGATTCCTCTTCGTTGACGTTGCAGCTGACTGCTAATGCTCCTGTGCTGTAAAGGGCCTCGAGAGCACTTATTGTCATGAAGGTAGAGAAACAAAGAGAATTAAGTATTCTCATTGGCTCAATGAAAGAAAACCGGATACATGCAGAGCAGGTCATCTTTGGCCTGCAGCCAAATTCTCCATTAGAGCCTCATGTGAAACGCTATTGGCCGTGTGTGTGTGTGGTTTGGGGTTTTCTGTTTTGTTGTTATTTCAGAGAGAGCCACAAGCAAGCTTTACCTATGGTTGTCTCAGTCTCTACTAAAAGCAAAAACACGAGGAAGGCAAATTCTTGTAAGCACGACAAGCTTGATTGCACATACTTAATGCAACCTTTATTTTTGGTACAGACTTACTTTCAGATGGTAGGCTCAAGCTTTGATTGGCATAGTTTTCCCCCAAAACAAACAACAAAAACAATACAAAAAACACTTGAGAATTAAATAAGAGAAGTTGAGATTTTTCAATTTTAACATTAGAGCGTGCAGGTGGGTTAGAAAATTGATGCCTGTAAGGGGAGTCGAAACTGGAGCCGTTATAGTGTGTTACAGTGTGAAGAAATAACACCCAGTGGACTTTTCAACCCTGTGTGTTTGTGTGTGCTCTTTACCGCACGGTGGTATGTTTGCGCACTGTGTGTGGCCTTAAAATGTCATATTTCACCCATAATAAAGGTTTCTAAGGTGCTCAGTTTCCAAAGCTCTGACAAAACATCATCGGCTCAGGAGATGTAACGCAGGTCCTTTTTAAATCACACATCACTTGTAAGTTGGACTCCTATTATTTTGTCATTAGAGAGACCTCCACGAGAGTCTGGCCCGCTCCTTGAGCTGTGGTTGGTGGTATTTTTAGTACAACTCTTACCGCAGGAGGATGAGATAATCGGTGGGTATTATGACCTTGGTTCTGCAAAAAAGAAGCGTGCAAGGGCGAGATGAGGTGCGTCTGTTTTGTCTGGAAAAGATAAACAACTGTGTGCAGACGAAGTCGAGTTGGACAGTTACACAAAAGTCGACTGCTATCGGACAGATTCTATTATATACGTTGAAGATAAAAGTCTGAGCAGTTGACCGATAAGGACAAGGGTGAATGGGCTCACAGTTGGAGTAAACAGATAACAGAACAGGAACTATTTCAGGGTGAGGAATTCCAATAAATGTCATTTTGTGTGGCGTTCACAGTCTTTCAATGCGTGCTGCTGATTTGGTAAGTGAATAGTGTTTTCTTTGGAAGCTGTTGAATGTAACCTTCGCTTACTTCTCAGATTTGTCCTTGAACGCCGCCCTCGTATTCCAATAAGTATGCACTCACTTACAAATGGAGCTTAAGCCAAATACTAAATGACCGTTTACCCCTGACATGTGTTATTCGGCAATTTGTGGGCTTTTGGCCACTTTAAATGCTCAGACTATCCTAGTCTGTCTTGAGCATCATTTGAATGATAAGGCCATCTTGAACCAATTACATGGGCTGTTAGCTGCATCTGAACCCTTAGTAAAGTCTGCTCATAGTCCTTTTGAAGAGCACACCTCAGAGTTAACGCATCATTTGGCCAATAGGCATTAGTTACCAGGAAACATTTACATGTGAACTCATCTGTGTCACAGAATAGATGCATGCTGTGTAATATTTAAATAGGCATAAGTGATTAGGAAAATTCATCTGTTTTTTACACATATGCGTTGGTTCCCCGGGTGGGTGCAGGTTTCCTCCAGTATGACTATAGTGTATATTTAATGCTTGTTTTCTCATTGAATTTTCATTTCAGCCGGAATAGTTAATAATCGCTATAAAATCTTGAGTCAGGGATGTGTTAACTATGCCCTGATTAATTAATTTCATTAATTTTATGTCAAGCATAAACACCACAGACATAATGAATGCCTGCTTGGCTTGATTTTAATCACTTAATAGCAGAGTGAATGCAGATGAATGAGATGTGCTTCACTGATTCTTGTAAACAGTCTCCCTCCTTCAGTCTGCAGTTGCTGAGTTTCTTAAAAGTTTTTTTTTTTTTTTTGCTTCATTATTATATTAGAGATTTCAGAAATGTGATATATATCGGTGACTGTACGTTAAACATTATAATTGCTTCTAGCTAGAGGTAATGGAGTATGTGATTTTATTACAGGGTGTTTAATGTGGTGTAGTGTATCTATTTTTAGCACGCTGCTGGATTACTGAGATTTGATGGAGTCACAGACTGCTGAGTTTGCACCAGTAGCACTCCACCTCAGAAGGACTCATTGCGGCATACAGCGCCCATCTGCAAGGACGCCAGTGCAGTGCTGCCTCCAGTGGAGGAAGAGGAATATTGATTGTGCTCCATGAATGAATGAGGGAATGGCATTTGGAGTGATGCCCAGGACAAGAGATGCTTAGTCTGTGTTTCTGCTTAGCTGTGCCCAAGTTACTCTCATGATTGATAGTCAGATGGTGGCGGTCCATAATGAGCAAGTGGCCTAGTTTTCCCAGAAAGCCAGCCAGTTCTCCTGATGACCTAATGGTGTAGGGAAACAGTTTGGATTTCATGCAGTGGAACCGCTAAATAGAAAAACAACTTTTGATTGATTATTAAATGAAAGTCTTCTGTCATGTGATGGGTTTTAGTATGTGGCGTTTTCTCTCTCACTACATGTATTAACTTAACGTTTGTTTCTCACACAGGGCTTTCTACCTCGATCAGTCCAACATGCCGCCTAGCTCTGCACCAAAAGCAGCCCTCATAGATAAGGTAAGAACGACCTTACACAGCCTCATAGTACAGTTGTGACACTATGGGGGGAAGCCGAAGAGCAGGAGTAGATGCTGCAATATGGACCTGTTTGCATGTGTTGCAACAGACAAGGGGGGCAACAGCAGGAAATCACACTTTAAAGTCAAGTCCAGTCACTTACCTTGAAACTAGAAAAGTGCATTTTCTCTTAATAAATTTATGGTCTTCAAAAGGTAAGAAGAGCAAAACTGTGTTCAATTTAATTAAGATGTAATTAGGAGAAAGAAATTACTAAGTATAAAGGAAGAGTCTCCTTAAGAAAAACCAAGTTACATCCAGCTGTTCAGCCATTTAAAACCATGAGTCTCTTCTCAAGCTCTGCATGGCTAGGTGCTTGACTTTTACATACCTGTGATAATGGGCTAACAGGTGTGGCCAATAGTTTTGTCCATACAGTGTAAATTGGTGCTTTTGCCTCATTCACACAACAACTTTTTTGTACGCCTAAGTGCTTTCTATCTAACATTCAAAGTCTGATAAACTTGTGGGAGAGCAACTCAGGGTTCAGTATCTTGCTGAGGGATACTTTGGCATGGGATCAAACCACCAATCTTCCCCTCTGAAGATTAAACGCCCTACCTCCTGAGCTAGAGCCACCCCTTGTCTTGAAGCTCCTTCCCTCAGATTTCTGAAGCTCAGACTGTTTCACAGCCTGGGGGCACAGTGGCTAAAGGCTGATTTCTTCATGTGTTGTTGCTGAGTTCTGTGGGACCAGTAGGAAGCCAGTATCCAAGGATCTGAGACATCTGCTAGGTACAGATGTCTGAGAGAGGCTGGCGCCACACTATGAAAAACAAATGAAGCAGCCTTAACAAGTCAGTCAATGCAGTGGCTTTTAAAGGAAACTTTGATCTTCATTTATGGCTGCATATTTTATTCTTTGAATCAAGCAAAGCTGCTCTAGTAGACTCCTCCCTTTAACCCAAATGTCTACTTGTTAGCTTTCCTTATAATCAGAAGGTCAGTGGGCTGTGTGCCTGACTATATTATGGATATCCCATCAGCCAACAACTAGATCAAGTTGTAAAAAGCTGGTTGGAAGCTTCACCCTTGAATGCCCAGCATTGTAACAATGTATATATGACAGCCTAAGACAGAAATGGTCTAACGCCAATGTTAACCTTATAATCTACTCAGTTTCTTTTCTTTTCTTTGTGATTTAATCCCACACTAACCTCTCTGCGTTGTTTCTGTCCAGTTAATGCGTCCCCTCAACGCTCTGGAGGAGCTCTACCGTCTGATGGAAAGTTTTATTAGTTGTCGCCGCACCGCTGCCTGTCAGTACACCGCCTGCGGGGCTTCTGGCGTGGGGCTGCTCTCTGTGGCCTCTGAGCTCTGCTCGCGTCTGGGAGCCACACACATTGTCATGTGCAACAGCGGCGTTCATCGGTAAGTGCGTGGGCACATGTATTGTGCGCATCTTCCACCTCACTATGGGCCGCCTCCAGTTAAATTATACGTTTTGCGCTCATCATGTTCTTTCTTTTGGCAGCGCACTTGCAATTTTCCTTTCTCTTTCATCTGTTTTGCGTTGACACTCTTCTCACCTTTCCCATTTCCACCGCAGTTTCTCCCTGCTCCCGTGCATCTCAGTTTATTCTCTAGCTACATCTCAATTTCATGAGCCCCACACTGTTTGCCCTTGGGGTTTTCTATTAATACACTTTTCTCTGCATTAATTAACAGCAGGATATTTTAGTTAATGACATGCTTCTCAGACCAGAGGAAGGCATACATAGGAGATGGACCAATTACTTCCATTCTCACTGATCTCTATATACAGCTTCCTAATTCACCTGCTGCTGAGGGCAGCATTCATCAGTGCATGAGGACAAAAATATCCAGATCGTTTGTCACCGCTGATCCCGAGTACAAGCCTTCATCTTCATCTTGTACTCTGCTCTTCCCCTACACCCACCCACCCACCCACCCGTCTCTCTGATACCCTCTTCCTTTACCGTGTGACAGTTTCCATATCTTTTTGTCTCGGTTATATGCGCAGGCTCGCACACGCTCGTTCATGCATTCACCGTATGTGACTGATGGCTTGATAAAGGGCTGCGGATGGAGCGGTCTGGTTGACAGAGCTCTAATAGAAAGTTGTCTGTGCAATGAGTTCTGTTTATGAACCTACAGCCTATATTTGTGTGTTTGCAATTACATTTACTGGCTACAACTCAGTCAGATACGCAGGCTAAGTGTAGTGACACATCAGGTGACGGCACCTGCCATATCAGAGGTTTATTTGTCAACAGGCTTTCTCTTTAAACACTCTTTTACCCTTCAAAGTTGGAGAATGTTGTGCGTATTGGACTTTGTATGACGGGAGATTGAATCGCAAATCCTTGGCCCGGTGCAAGTTTTTATATATCTATATCTAGATATCTAGATAGATAGATAGATAGATAGATAGATAGATAGATAGATAGATAGATAGATAGATAGATATCTCTCTATCTCTCTCTATCTCTCTATCTCTCTATCTCTATCTCTCATAACTGCAGGGTGCAAGATGCTAGCAGGCAAGGCATACATGGAACGCCATAAGCAAGTGGCTGGCATAGTATACAGGTATATCTGTGCCGAGTATAAGCTGGAAGTCCCGGGGTCAAAATGGGAGATGCCCCCAAAGGTGATGGGGAATGACCGAGCTAAGATCCTGTGGGACTTCCAGATACAGACGGACAAAATGGTGGTGGCTAACCAACCGGACATAGTGGTGGTAGACAAACAGAAGAAGACGGCGGTAGTGATCGATGTAGCGGTTCCGAATGACAGAAATATCAGAAAGAAGGAACACGAGAAGCTCGAGAAGTACCAAGGGCTCAGAGAAGAGCTCGAGAGGATGTGGAGGGTGAAGGTAACGGTGGTCCCCGTGGTAATCGGAGCATTAGGTGCAGCGACTCTCAAGCTAGGCGAGTGGCTCCAGCAGATCCCCGAGAAGAGCGCAGTCCTAGGAACAGCTAAGATACTGCGCAGGACCCTCAAGCTCCCAGGCCTCTGGTAGAGGACCTGAGCTTGAAGGATTGACCGCCCACAGGGGCGAGTGGGGAAATTTTTTATATATAAATAAATAAATAAATAAAACCCCTTTCTACTATTAACAGTGCACAGATTGTAGGAAAATGAAGCAATTTTTGCTGCTTTCTCTGTAGACTACGAATTGTTAAAATGTAAATGGTGAGCACGCCGGCTAAATCTGGAACAACTGAAAAGCCAGTGAAAGCAAGCCAGTAGATTAGCTACATGGAAATTGCATTATCAGTGTGACAGTCTTCTCAGGCACTATTGATTGGATTAGTTGGCTTGATGGATGAGTTTTAATAACAGTGAAAGCGTGATATTTTGGGTGATATCAGCAAACCCTAGCGTTTCTGTTTTCCTTTTTTTCCCAGTTATTCTGAGGATTCACTGACTGAGAGCAAAAAAAAAAAAGTTACTACTAATTCTATATTTGGCCTGTTTATGCTTTCCCCCCCTTTTTTTAAGTTCTCCTCTTAATTCTATCTTTCATTCCTTTGTGTCTTTCTTTCTCTTGTTCATTTATCAGTATGGGCTCACTCTGCAGAAACACAAAGTGTAAATGGGATATGTGATGGAACAACATAAAACAAATGGGTATAAATCATCTCATACTATCTCACCAGCAATAATCAAAAGGGAAAATGTGCAGGCTAACGCGCACACACACAGAACTGCACTTCCTTCATCGTGCTCCAGCAGAAGAGGTATTTAAAGATCCTCCTTTTTAGCTTTTTTTTTTCTCCCCACTTCTTTATCGGTGTGGGAAGCTCAAAGCGGGTGCTTAAAATATTCTGGGGTGGCCTGTGAAAGGACATCCTCTGCAATTCTCTCCTGGGATATCTTTCGGCACATACTGGAAATGATTGTTGGGTTCATTACTTTTATCGTATCGTGTTTCCCTGTAATAAAGTTATGCAACTGAAACTCAAGGGGACTTTTAAATCTTGATTTGATTGACTCAAAGTAATGGCTTCTGGCAGTGATAAGTCCCCCGTCTCACATCTGCTCTTTTTTTTTTTTTTTCTTCTTTTCTCTTCCGTTCTCCTCGGTCAATGTGAAACACTACCATGAGAGAAGGAGATATTAAACAAACAGCTCAGATTTCTTAGCAGCGTCATGGCAGTGTTGGAACTTTGGACAGTTCAATTTGCAGTGAAAAGGCTCTGGATCGATCTACCAGTACAGCTTGTTATCATAGAAAGGTCATCCAGCAGCCTTGATGCCCGTCACTGGCTCTCTAAGGATCTATCCCCACACTGCCATCTGTGTGTGCGTGTGTCTGTGTAAAGGCAGAAGAGGAAGAGGCTGGCTGTGTATGTGCCTGGGAACAAAGTTTGCTGCAACTAATGAATCACAGACTTGTGTCAGCACTCATTTTACACATATAGCATCCTTATGGTGGTGAGAGTATAGCGCCTCTGCCAAAGGAGAAGCACTGACTTGTCCTTGGACTTCTTTCTCTGGGCTGAGGACAAGAAAACCTGGAAGTCTCCTCAAGTCCCAGAGGTCTGCCACAAATTTCCCTCTCTTGTGCTTGTTCTAAGGCAAAGATCAGCGAACTTGTTATCCTCTTGATGCACCGCGTTTGCTCGCGGTGATTGACTTTTCAGAAGCAAGTGCAGTGATTCATTAGAGCGAAGACGAGCGAAGGTGAGGTGGGAAGAATGCGATGTAATGGCAAGGTGTCAAGAGGAGCAAAACGCTCTCATGGTGATGTGATTTATCTGAGCTGGATTTTATTCTCAGTTGATGTTTGTTTCAGTGTCAGATCTCACTTTCAGTCTCCGTCTGCTGCAAAGGCTGCTCGACTGCAGTCTTGTGTCAAACACGGACTGCATTTTAATATTGCAGTCATGGAATTGGGAAAAGACATTAAAAACCTTTTGTTTTAGGCGTCACAAAGTCCTAGTCCCAGATTTCCTCAGTGGATACTGTATTTTGATTGATGGTAAAGAAGATGATTAAGCATCATTGCACTGTTTGATGAGAATAAGCCTGACCGCATGTTTTCTCTCTAACAGCTGCACCCTGAGTGTGACACTGGAGCAGGCCATCCTGCTGGCTCGAAACCACGGCCTTCCACCTCGCTGCATCATGCAGGCCACCGATGTCATGAGGAAGCAGGTATGTGTTTCGCAGATGTCTGCTATAATGAGCCGCTGTCCACTTTGTAGTTTTCCCAGTGCCATACATTTACACACATGTCTCTGACATTTCAGAGGGAGTGTTTTTGAAGGTAAAATAATCATGCTTTGAATGGCTGTTAAAAAGCGCTTACCTGGCTGCCTTTGACTTAAACCCTGATTATATGATGCAAGGTGATTAATCACCACAGTGATCAGCTTCTCTTCTGTTTTGATAGGGAATGACAAGCTGCTCTGGCAGCCACCTCATTCTCTCGGGATATTTTTGTGGCGTCTTTTCCTCATCGCTTCTCCAGAAGCTGTGCAAACAAAGCAAAACTACAGACCTTCAGTTCAGTTTGTGAACACATTACGTAACCCCGTTCAAAGTAAAGCAGGAAAGCTAAAAAGTTAAAGACAGTGCGGCGAGTGGAGAGTAGAGAAAGGGTTGTTTTTAAAAGAGAAGAACGGTCAATAGATTAAAAAGGGAGAAGAATTTCCACAGAATTGGACTGCAAAAACTGGATCAATTCCAAATCTTTTTTCTGCTTAATTTTTTTCAGCAAGTAATGAGGGAACAGGACTCGCATTTCCTTTAGACATCTTGTCAATTTTGGGCCTCTGAAAATGTAAGACTGTTTTTAAAAATGGTTGTACTAAAACAGTAAATGCAATGCTTCTGTTAAACCTCTTGAATTAAAGCTGGAAGTCCGCATTTCAATCAACTCTCAATTGTTGGATTTTACAGTCCTCTGTTGTGTTGCACAGAGGGCTACAAACACTGCCAACTGTATATAGTATTGTTACACAAGAAAAATAAGTGCCTTTCAATTAAAGCATTTAAATCTTCTCAATCCATTTTCCTGCCACGATGACTTAAAAAGAATAACTACTGCGTTGGCGTTTATAAATGAATATGGGTAAAGTGAATGGAAGTTATTTGAGGTTAAAAAAATAATAGTAATAATAAAGAAGAAACTCATAGAGGTGGAAAGGAAACTAGAGAGCTAATTAACTGAACTGACACATTAATAGTCGTAATACTCACACTAACACTCTCACACACACACACAATACATTGTAGAGGAGAAATGCAGAATTCTTCCGTCTTACCTTCTGACGGGTAGTTTTTCTTCCCCACATAGACAGATATTGTCTTAGATGACTAAAAGAACAGCATCATGAAGGTATCTTTTAATGACTTACTCTGATTTTCACACCTGGAACGTACCTTGGCCTCTTTTGTTAAATTTCATCTCAGCATCCTGATGCTGCTGCTGTGTCTACTGCGGTGACATTTTCACACTCTGAGAAAATTTGTGTCTCAACTCACAGAACAGTTTCTGCATCTGAAGTCATCACATAGACCGCACGCTTCGTCGAGTGGAATAGAAAGAGTTGTGCCATTTTAACTTCTTTGGTCAATATTTCTCACAGAGTCTATTACTTCAGTAATAATGATATTTTTAAAGGGAACCGGCAGTAAGTATGCTTTTGGGTAATGAAAGAAATATTAGCTGGTGTCCACATGAAAAATCATTAGCTCCTGTCTACATTATAATTTGTTTTGCCTCTTTCTCTCTTCCACCCCCCAAACCTGATTTCAAACTGATCAGATATGCATTCGCTGCTACCAGAATATGAATTGGACCAAATGAGAGAGTAATGAGAAACTCAGCAGACTCGTTGAACGTCTGGGGCTTGTTTGTTTATCTGCATATGCATTAGGAGTCAAAGGAAGAAATTCCTATTAGTCTTTCAGTGTATACACATTATCACCTCATTTTTATTTATTTTTTTAAAGGCTCTAACCATGACCACAGCTCAAACTCTCTTTGAAAGTTGTGTCAGTTGTGGTTTCATTGCTATTTTCACTGAGAGGAGAGGTTGCCCAGTAGGCTCAGATCCTGCAGGACAAGAGGCATTTAATTTCTCCTCTCAGAGAAATGGGATGGCAGCCAGCAGGATGCAACTTTGTGCATCGTGTGACCTTGAGTTGTATAGTGTGCAGCTGGCAAACATTTGGAACCTCGTTGCGAGGGCTGTGATTTGAGGATATTTTACATCCGTTCTGAAAAGTGCAGGCACGGGGATTTATTATTTAGATTAATACAAGTAAACCTTATTCTGTAGTGAGACATTTTCTCTTGCCTTGTATCATTGTTAACCTGGACAGACACTGAGGAGATGTGGTTCAGCCCAGATAGAGAGCTTTGGGGAATCTGAGCTGCGTTGTGTGTGTTTGTGTGTGTGTGTGTGTGTGTGTGTGCCTACCCTTGCTCTCAGACATCAGCTGATGAATTTGGTGAATATGAATATCACACAGGATTTGAATGACACATCTTCTTTCTCGCTGTAGAGTCACGGTTGCTCACAAAAAAAGGTTATCAGCACAGAATCCAGTCCCAGCAGGATTCATCCATCAAGCCCAGACAATGTAATTCAGACTGAGAATGCTGCGTGGAGGTTTACAAATCACGCTGAGAGTAGACCTGCTTTGCCCAAATTGCATCAAATACATCCAATATTTGCTCTGTATACAAACAGTGTACAGCTTTATACTAAAGGTAAAGAATAACTTATAGCATTGGCCTTATGAACTCATGAAAAAAGAAAAATCTAGTCCCTTTCAAGTTTTTAAAATATCTATAAGAAGTTAATTTTGCGGAGAAGTAAGCGTGTACCCCGCCTTTCGCCCTATGACAGCTGGGATAGGCTCCAGTGCCCCCCGCGACCCTGAAAAGGATAAGCGGAAGCGAATGGATGGATGGAAGTAAGCGTTGCTTTTTAAACCAGATTGAAAATGCTGACAAATACTCATCATAATTAATTTTACTTTCAATTAAAGCTGGGGGCAAATATTACGTCTCCCATTTTTTTTAGAAGCTGACACAGTACATAAAGAGAGTCAACATGTGAAAAATGAAAACATTTCTACTGATTACAGGCAGCACTTTGCATGCGTGAGCGAACTGATGCTCATTATAAACCACCGAAGGACTGTGCATGCACTATTTGAACTCTGTTTCCTGGACAACCATATTTAATCTTATATTCTTTAGCATTATATGTATTTGAGCCTGTGATAATTACATGCTGGCTGCTTTATTGATGGCAGAATCTGCCTGCTTTTCCACCACTGTGGCCCAGACTACAATATCTTAATAACTGTAGTATAGATTGGCGTAAAATTGAAGATTATTTATTAGAAAATGTGATAATAAATGATGTGAAGAAGATATTCCAGAAAGCCAAAACTTTAACATTTACTAAGTGTTTGTGGGGCTTTAGCAATAGATAGGACAGGATAAACCTATTGTTACCAACATATTGGGTTTTGATAGCCTATTGCCATGATTGGAATTTAGATTGTGTGTTTAACAAACAGTTGAATAGGTGTACCTAATAAAGTGGATGGAGAGAGTAGATGCTGTGGATGTAGATGCCTGTTCTTTTTACTTACTTGTGAAGTAGGTAAAAACAAGAAGTGTAATATCCTGTTGGAACCTAATAAGATTCTGAAAGTTTCACAGATTTGTGGTTTAAAGTTCTCTTCGCTTTGTTTTTATCGTCTCCAGAACCATCCTTTGAGAGTATACATTCATTATGTTGGTCTGTAAAAGTCCTCGGATAATTTCAGAGTCGTGTAAACAAAATTCCACTTATTTAATTTGCTTTTAATATAGTTTTGGTGTCGTCTCTCTGTATGCTGTGTCCTTCAGGGACATTAGGGTTCATCTCTGTCTGGAGGCATCAGAATGGATGGCCGTGATAGGCATCGAGTAATTGCTGATGCTATCCTGTTATCATGGCTGTAACTCGAAACAGACGGTAAGATGGGGCACGGCAGAGTTGTAACTGAGAGGTCGGCTAATGCACTTTTGGCCGCTTGCTCTCTCTCTGCTCAAAGAGCAGATGCAGATCCGCTGATGACCTCTTTAAAAAAATGAAAAAAAGATTTGATTATGTGGTTTTTTTGCTTACTTGCATGCGGCGCAGATGTAGAGACGGTGTGTTTGTGAGCGCAGGTGTTCGTGCCTCTAAATTGAAAGCCTAAGTTGCTTCCTGCCCCCCTACAGTCATTTATCTGCCGACTCTGCGCACAGCCAGCAGACTAAAGGAACATTAGCAAAGAGCAGACATACTCCTGACTGGGCATAATCAAACTCTGTAACACACACAGGCAGATACCCTATTCATCTTCCAGATTCCTTACTACTGGTTTACAATTCCTTACAAAGACTAATCTGCATTGTTCATTTGCCTACACAGAAACAAAGAAGAGCTACACACTGGCAGCAGCAGCTTAAATTTAGACTCTATACATGCACCGTGCACCTCATATGCTTCATAACATACAATATTTAGAAAAGAACCTATAATTTCTCCCCTGCAGACAGCTGAAAGTCATTCAAGGCTGGAGATCCTCATGTTGTTAATTAAAAACTATCACTGGAGAGATGAAATATGAGCTTCTTGTGTTTTTGAATTTATGACCATAAATAAATCTGTTCAAAGATGAGAAGGGGAAACCAGAGATCCATGAAGAGCTATTCCACTAAAGTCAACACTGACTCAAAACTTCACAGTGCTCCTGATTAAATAAACATCAATAAGCTATTATTGGAAGAACAGCACATGAGATGTCAGATTGTAGACGGTTTGAATGATATTGCTCAGCATTTATTATGACTTAAGAGCTGACAAACCATATATTTTGTAGCTTTAGGAAAAAGAACTTCAACCCCCAGAGGGCAGAAATGTTCTTCGGCTTATTGTCTAAGCTTTGTTTAAGCTCTTCTCTCTGTGGTGTTTCATTCAGCTTCTGTTTGTGGCTGTTGCTTTTGGATTTATGTCCTTGTCCTCAATTATTATTATTATTTTTTTGTCTTTTAGGGGGCAAGAGTTCAAAATTCTGCCAAGAACCTGGGAGTGAGGGATCGCACGCCGTCGTCCGTCCCAAGGTAAAGCTACAGGCACCACTCGTTTTACATTTGGCAACATTAGTTAAAGGTCATTAGCTTTTCTTGTTTTTGAGGCCGCTCTTTTTAGGATTTTTCCAAACTTTATGTTATGGATCTTTCTTCGCACTTCTTTTCATGGACGACATAAAAAATGAATTTAACCACAGGATGTCGACCATTAGTTTGAAGCTCTGGGTTTCCTATATTTATTAACCAGACACGACTATATTTGGAGCACAGAGTAGAGCTGATTAGCTACTGCTAACTAACTAGATTGCATGGCAAAGGAGCCTCTGTTATTCATATGTTATCTTTTTTGTAAAAAATGGTGGGAAAAAAAATGCAAATCAAGCGTCAAGCCACTTCCTCATTGGCTTCACATTTTACACCAAAAAATTATGTATGTCTTTTATATACAGTCTATGATTAAATCCAATAATTTAATGAGGAAACTGACACGGAAGCTATGTAAGAAAATGAACTATTTATTTATGCACATAACATTGGCCAAAAAAGGTGCTTTTTGGAGTGCTTTTGGAAGAGAGAATTAAACAGCAAGACCCAGCAAGATGTTGTTCAGCATGAAAAAGGGCCTCCATAATGTCCATCTGAGTAGCTGAGAAGAATTAAGCGGAAGGACATGTACTGTAGTGCTATAGATCTCTGCCTGTGCTTTTTCAACAGGTCTGGAACCAAATGGTCATTTTAGGGATATTAGCAGAAAGATTTCTGTTGCTCAGTAGCTTTAACAGGAGGGCAAAGACTGCTCTAGCCATTTGGCTATGGCATATAGGTTTTGCGTGAGAGGCAGCCCTTTTGAACCTTTTAGTGAAATTGACAAATAAAATTTAGTGGCCGGATGATTAGTGTTGAGACACTGAGACATTGTGGTCATGCAGCAAAATTACTGCACTCCCTGCAGGCTTATGTCATAAGTGTTGCAGCATAAGTAGCTGCCACAACTGTGGGATATGTATGTATCTTCTGAGGGTCTTTACAACAAGGACTCTCATTCCTGCTGATCTGTAGATGGAAGGGTCTCTTACATTTTGCCCCGTAGTTACGTGTTGTTAACGCTCAAGTTGCGAGAAATTCACGTGATGTTGTGGAAAATATTACGAGACCGCGTTTTTACTGTGCAGAAATGATCTTTCAGGAGATGCAGATGTGAAGTGTAAAATATTAATGCATTTGTTATTAAAAAAATAAATAAAAAAGAACCCGGAGAAGAGATGAGCGCAAATGCTTCTCATATTCTCAGTTGGCAAAGAGAGTTTTCTTGATACCACCATTTAGATTGGGAACACAGTGCACACCTACACAATCAACAAGCAACTTTTGTTAGAGGCAAAACAAAGAAGTGCAAACAAGACGGCCAGGTTCCCGTGCTCCGCTATCCCTGACCTCCTTCAGACGTTTTTAAAATGTTGAGACCTGAAGAATAGAGGGGTCCACTCCAACAAATTCATCATATCTCATGCTGCTCGAGTTTGATCTTGGATTACAAGTGACCTATCACGGACAAGAGCAAATCAAACTGTTGCTTCAGCAATGTTTCTGTTCACCAAGGTGGCAGAAGAAACCATGCTTTGACTGGGAGAAGTATGGAAACTATTAGGACACTTTTTACATTTAATAATTTAACAAATGAATACGGATTTAACAGGTCATGGACTTATACATGAGCACTTTATATTATACATTACGATGTATAAAGGGCAGACTTATCAAGTGTAACAAAGATACTGTGCATAGTTTTAGTACGTACAAGTTGTTTGCTTGTTTTTTACTCTCTTTGCATATTTAATATTGTTTTACTTGGTAATACAGAGCTATTACTGCATGCTTTCAATACGCATCCTCATATCCGGTAACTCCAAACAAAGACCTGAAGCCTGAAGAATCATCGCTTTGGTTGAATGTAATTAAGCGTCATGTTGCATATGTGTTTCTCTGATCAGGTTGTACAAGCTGTGCCAGCCTCCACCCCCAGATGGTGATCCATAATGCATCGCACCCAGGAAGAGGTCTTGAGGATCTTTTGAGTCAGCAACGCTTTCCCTCCACCAATAGCTTAATCTAATTAAAGAGAGTTATTGGGTTCATTTTACATGTCCAGAGTAGCTGCCTAAAGTGTAAATAGAATTTCTAAACCTTGGATTGTGTTTTAATACTTTACATTTTTCACTGTTGTATTTGATACATATTGTTGATTTTCTTTTTATTCTGTGATGCATCTGACAAGACAATGTGTCAGAGCGAAGGGAGCGAAATTAGCTTAATGAATGAACAAAATTAATCCCATCAGTTAAGTGTCTGCATGTTATTCTTCTTGTTTTTATGAGGGACATTTGCATTTCATGGTATTAGCTTTATTTGCATATGAAATAAACGATTAGAAGGATACTGGATGTAATTTGGCACAGTATTTGTTCAAATTAGCCAGTAATTTGTCAGCTTCTGTTCAGCTCTGACTTCAGTGCTTTGTCAGTTCCGTGCTGTTTAATCATATGACTGTGTGTGTGTTTCTTGAAAAGATGTTTATTCACTTGTTAATATGCACAGCATTTAGCAAAAAGAAAGGAAAAACAAGGGGGGAAAGTGTTGATAGAGTCATACTGTCTCACTGGGTTCAGATTGTTAGGCATGCACATGAAGATTTTTCAGTGATTTTTATCAGTATTAACATAAAACAGCATAGAGTTAGGAGCTATATTCTGTGTTCCTATATTTTTATATATATATATTGACAATACTCAGGATTAAAACATGCTATCATTGTAGAGTGGATGACTAGCTTGCTACTATGCAAAGGGTGATGTTTCCTACATAGACCGTATGCCTCTGTATGATCAATGTAAAAATGAAGATGATTGGGGGTTTTCTGCATATTCCCTTCAAAATCCTACAAAATAATAATAATAATCCTGCCATGTATACAGTTTGTAAAATGTACATTAAAGCTGATTACAGGGGCCACTTCTGTAGTTGATTTACTCCTGAAAATGACCACTTTTCCACCGGCCCTGTTGGTTGTGGTTGGTGTAGAAGGTACCCGCCTTTCCACAACTCTTTATTTAGGTGTGCATGCAGTTTTACTTATCAGTGTGCAGGTAATGTGGTCTAATTAAAGCTACGAGGAGAGAAGTGCGCTTGTTTCCTTGTGGTAATTAGCGGAATGCGCAGTAACTGTGGTCAGTGCACGGATTTGTTGCCCAATTATCATGCTGAAGCGCGTGCACGCACACACCACAGTCTCGTTAAAGATAGTGCTAGGCAGTGCCCGGTGTATAAGTGGGAGTGGCCGTGGCGCGGTTAAAACTGGCAGCCAGTAAGCGGAAGATTTGTAATCCCTGTCACAGAGCCGCTGTGGCATTGGCTCATGCGGGGAAGCTACAGCCACAGAGTCAGAAAGGCGACAAGCTGGGGAAGGTCCCGGGCTGACTCTCCTCCAGGATGAGCCGGACTCAGAGTCACCCGCTCCGCACTTGACGCAAACCTGCCTGAACTTAACGTGGCTCGGTGCACATTTTCTACATTTCAATTCGCCGAGACGTCTCCTGAAGGACGAATGACAGCGCCTCACCTCATGATTTCATCCCGCTAAAAGCTCAACACAACAGTTTCTCCATGGCGTCTCTTCAACAGTCAAGAATTCAGTCGTATCTGGAGAAGAATAAAATCGGACCCTTGTTTGAGGTGAGTGTACGAATGTGCATCCAACTCCGAAGTTATTGGCAGCCGGTTTAAAGGACCACCACTGCTGTGCACCGGACTGCGTTATTCGCTTTAATTTACAGTTTGTGCCAAATGGCGAGCGCGCGTTTGCGTGAACTGTCACTGGCTTATTACTGCATTATTACTCATGCGGCGTATAGTTTAAATCAGAAGGACTGGTTTCAAATAAAAACATTTATTTTCTTGCACTTCTACAGCCGATGTCTTCCCCCTGCGCTTCCCTTTAAACGACACTGCAAACCCTATAAAGCAATATCGGCTGCTCTGTCTGCCCTCACATCTCCAAGCTTACATCCTTCTGCTGGTGATTTGCATTTAAGAAGACTGGGATGTAGCATCCTCTCTGTGCCTTTTACAGTTTGGTGAAGTTGGGGGAAGCCAGTTGTAATTCAGACTGGACACAGTAGGCTTAGCTTTTACTATACGTTGTGCTACAGAGGACACAGCCAGCCTCGCTTTGTGTTTGTCACTGAAACCGTCTGTGTGTTCTTCATCGGGGGTTATTCTGGGTGAGAGCTACAGTAAGAAACCCAGGGGGTTAGGAAAAGCATGACTTCATCCCTTGTTTGCTCCTGGATTAATTGCTGAAAGCAGGTCTGCACGGGTGTGAGACATAATCAGATTTATTAGAAGTAGCTTTTCTCTGAGGTGCAGAAGTCTGATTTCAAGAATCACTTATCACCATGAGAAGAAGGCAAGGATACAGAGGGATGGCTGTATACGTGAACTGACTCTATACGTGTGCTTCACAAATGTGCTGACGCTTCACTTTTCCCCAGCTGCATGTGTGGAAGAGGCAAACGCACAGAGCTTGAAGTGCATGGATTACAGGAGCTGCTGTGGCTTGTTTCAGCACCGTGGACAGTGAATCAAGCCTAACATGCATTTCACCAGCGTAGAAGAGAGAAAATCTTCCTACCAGGCTCAAAACCGCTCAGTTGAAAGGCCTCTGTAATCTCTGATTGTTTGTCTTTGCTCCCTCCATATTCCTCTTCCACCTGTCCCCCCCTCCCCACCCGTCCCTGCCGCCTGTCTGTGATTTCTTTTTCATTCCTTGCTCTGTGCTCAATTAAATTGTGTTTCCTTCATGTGACGATTGAAGGCGATTAAAGCCAAGGAAGTGCTCGGCGCGCTGATCAAAAATGCATTTGTTGCAAACATCTGTGATGAGACTTTATAGTGAGCCATTCACATCCAGAGTTGTCTCCCAAAGTTATCAAACAGACTTGTTATTCTGAGTTACAGAGACGGGGATCGTTGGCGAGGTGTTCACAGCAAATAGGCTGCGAATGGCGTGTTGTGAGGCTGCATTGTGTCGTGTAGTTTTTCTGGGGAAACTGCCAGGAGGGAGAAAGAGGTGTAGTAAGAGGGGGATATTGAAAACTCTCCTGGCTCTGTCGCTCTCCTCATGAGAAAAATGATGTAGCTGCTACCCTGCTGCTGCGCTTGAAAACCCTTGACCATTTCATTGTTGTCCTAAAGAAAATCCATCCGTGTGCTTTCAGTTGTGAAGAAACAAGTTCTTTTTTCTATTTTATTGGACAAGTCCTGAAGAGAGGTTTGAATTCTCGCTGTAATTTCTTTTCTTTTTTTTTTTCTTTTTTTTGGATCAGATGTAGAACATTGATACAGGTGAAGGAATGATACAGCTGTTCTGTGCTGCTCAGACCAAAAAAGGGGCTCGCTGGAAGCTTGATATCCAAACAATACAACACCTACAGGTAAAATGAATTTATAAATGTACTTGTAATTAAGGTACTACAAGAGCACAGTGTGGACAGTTATGGCAAAGTGAACTACAAAAACAAAATGTAGTGATACTATTACAATATAATGGTCTTGTATTACAGAGATTCATTATAAACAAGAAGCCATCGTGATCACAAACACTTTAAAACTTGCCCTGTTAAATTACAATAATGTGCTGCCAGCCAGAATTGCCTACATCAAAGTGCTGCTTTTATAATATGCATTCTATAATCTGCAGCACTCTTACTGTGAAAGATATTACACTACCACACTATATAATAGAGGTTTTATTCTCTAATACTGCCAGCTGTAAGGTTGCCATTTTACTCTTTCTTTTTTAATCTCCATAAATAGTTTTGTACAAAAATATATTAAAGTGTCATAGAGCTACAGTCATTGGACACTATTATTATTTAAGATGGGTACACTGTAGTTATGAAGGGATGGACATGCTCACTAACCATCCTCATGTAGGCTGTGGTGTTTAAATGATGCTCAATTGGTACAAAGTGTGTCAACAAAATATCCCCTACACCATTACACCGGTCTATGCCTTTGAAACAAGGCAGGATGGCTTCATCCTTTCAAATTGCGACCTCAGTTTGCTATTTTCAGCTGACAGGAGTGTTGCGTGGTGTGGTCTTCTGCTGCTGTAACCCATCTGCCACAAGGTTCAATATGTTGTGCAGTAGATCCAGAGTTTCTGAAGTAGACCACTATGTCTGGCACCAATAAACATGTCACATTCAAATCACTTTTCTTCCCCATTCTGATGCTCAGTTTGAACTTCAGCAGGTCGCCTCAGCCATGTCTACATGATTAAATGCACTTAGTTGGTGACGTGTGATTGGCCAATTAAAGCGTTAATAAGAAGTTTAACAGGTGTGACTAACAAAGTGAGCATTGAGTGTAAAACCACTAACCAGGTTCTCAAGCTACATGTTGCTGCTATGAGGTTAGTTTTTATTGTTTTTGAACTATGCCCATTTGGATGTAACCGCTGTGATATCACCTGTTGGTCTGTGGGACCCTGTTTTGAAGGTGAAGGGGACATTATCAGTATGAGCTGTCAGGCTACATTAGCAAAGCAAGAGGAATTCTATGGGTGCAGTGCACATAAACAGACATCTCCTAATGACATAAAATGCTAGCAGGCTTAGTGATCAAGCAACAGAATGGGACAGTTTGGAGAGAGAATGTACTTTGAAAAGGCACCGACACCACAAACACGACTGAGAGATCTAGTTCTTTGAGTTGATGAGAAGTAGCAAAAACTTGTAGCGGGCTTTAAAGTGGTTTCTTTCCTCGGTGAGGTTTAACGTGGCTGACTTGCTTGTGGAACCAGCCTCAAAGGGCCACTAAAGGAACTGCAGTCTTCTGCACTCGGGCCCTTGATTATGACAAGATAGCAAGCTTAAAAACATGGTATTCATTTCACTGCACTGTCACAGGAACACTGATGAATACTTGAATACTAGCCACAGGTAATTAATCTCTGTTGTGGTGGCTCGTTGCTAGCTAAACTTCAACACTGTTCTCAGATACACAAACAGTGGAAAGTGGATCACACATCCACACAAAAAAAGTCCAAACGCAGCATAACCGTCACAACACCACTAAATTAATGATGATTGAACTTAAACACTTGTATTCCCAGGAGTCTTTTAGCTCATTAGTGCAGAAATTCTGTGTAGCGGTAGTACTCTGTAGAGACTTTCTTTAGCGAACGATCTAATTCGTACAGAAAATATAAA
Organism: Haplochromis burtoni; assembly: GCF_018398535.1. Lineage (NCBI taxonomy): Eukaryota > Metazoa > Chordata > Actinopteri > Cichliformes > Cichlidae > Haplochromis > Haplochromis burtoni. The sequence continues at coordinate 3,279,223 of NW_024582362.1, forward strand.
TGGATTGTCTCCTTCAGCTTTTACATAACTCTTCATAGTAAAGGCCGCCCTTTGTTTGCTGAAGGATCTGCCAAAATATATTTATTGAAGAGCCTTTCCGAACGCAAGTGTACAAGTTTGTTATGGAAATAAAAGACGTCCTTTGTCTCCATTAAGAGTCCTCTTACAATATTGGCTATGTATGTTTAAGTCCTCCCTCCCTCCTTGAACTCTCCGATCTGTACCAATCTACCCTTGGCTTTCATGTTGCATAAAAATCCAACTTCAGCTTAATTTTTTTCCTCCTAAGGCAAAGCGCCATCACTCCTTCCTCATACCCAGCTGCAGTCTTAAACAGTGTGAGTAGAAGCGAGGGTTCATTTACTCGCCCTGATGAGACACAGCTTATGATTTGCCAGAGAATCGATCTCCCACCCCACCCCACTAATGAAATGGTTGCTTTGCAGAGATAGCAAGCTGAGTCAACACAGACATAATATTCTTCCAAAACAGTGAAGCAGCCTCTCATAATAACTGAAGTAATTGCTCTCTAACGTATTGTAAAGTGTTTTGGTAAATTGATATTCTTTTCAAACACCTGCCCTTTTCCAATGCTTTAGCAGTTTCACTGCAATGTGACAAATCCCAGTCAGTGTTAGGCATTAAAGCAAGCTGAAGGTCACATGCTCAGGTTTCGTTGTTATACTCGGTATGATACTCCATTGTAAATGCCACTTTTTAAAACTATAAAAGCCCCCCTTTCCTGACATTTGTCAACACACAGGGCTCATTAATTGAATGAAATAATGGGTCTAATTCTTTAATCTTTGCTTTATCGGAGGAGGATCTGCAGAATCTACCTGCAAGCTTCTGACATTTAAACTCGTGTAACACAGTTGGTGTAAAATGGTGCATTCTTTGCCTTTATCAGCAGACGGTGTAAAAAACCCGCTCTCATATTCCTCCCCGCTGTGATCTGTCAATCATGTCTTAGCCGATATAATGGTTCTGTTGGAACTGTGAACTGATGGATCATGTAAATGTTGCCTGGATCAAAAAAATGTCACAGCATTGAACTGGAAACTGGTGTAACAGTCAGATGTTGAAATACAGCCCTGCTCTGTGAAGCAATTGGGGTCTGACTTTTTCTCCTTTGTGACTTTAATAAGCTTGAATACAGGTTTGACATGAATTGAGTATTTGTTATAGTTTAGAGGCTGCTGTGATTGCTCGGCGATATTAATGAAGTTCACTTATGATGTAGACTGTATTTAAAGTGATTTACATACATATTTAATTAAATTGAACAGGTCTGGATTGTTCACAACAGTGTTTAGAAACTTGCGAATGAAAAATACTGTTGCTTCTAAAATATCGGCGCAACATGAATGCATATAATTTCTTTGAAGTTTGTGTATGTATTGCTTTCATCATTCATATGCCTTAAAAAAAAAAGAAGATCAGGTTCAATTAGTTCTACACAGTGAGAATGACAGATTTGAAATCGACGACTGGGGAAAAAAGAACACCTGTATTGAATTTGCACTTTCTTTGAGCCAATGCTTTGGGTCGAGGTGTAGGAATTTAAACGAGTAGGCTGCTCAGTTTCTACTTATTGGTGTTTCTGCTTCGAGTGAAGTTAAATTACTTTGCTTCTCCCTCAAGATTTCTCTGAGTGAACTGTTTATCCGTTCACGTAGAAAAGCTCCACTCCAACTTGCTCAGCTGTGTAGTTCTTCTAATGTGCTGCGTCCAGGGTTTAAGAAGTCCAGCCCTGCAGTGCTGTTAAGAGGTCAGGTAGGGCTGGGAAACACACGTATATGCACAGACACACACACCACCTGACCTATTGATCCACTTCCTTTGGAGATAATTTACTGGACTCTGTGTGATTGAGTGTTTTGCAGCTTATTTTCACCAACATTATTACCAACATCCCTCATATTTCTGTCTCAGTGAAACTTTAATATTTCTTGTTGGCCATAAACATACACCTAAACTTAATAAATATGTGTTCACTGTGTCAGACCTGCATTTACTGTGATTTCTTCCCATTTCAAGATTATCTACACTGTATAGGAAAACCAAATGGCAGAACTCAGGTAGATAATTACTGTTATAACATGTTAAATGTTCTGCTTAATTGCAGGTAAATTAAAGTGCTGGACACTTTAGAGCATATTATTTATGTTATTGTCCAAAATTGAGTCACTACAAACCTGGAGTCCTGCCACGCCCACTTTAGACACTGAAACAATGAAACCGTGCATATTCACACAATACAAACAAATACTCTGAAATAAGACTTAATAAAATGCTTAATAGTTAAAGACCTAAAATATTGAATTGATTCATGTTAATTGAGAGCCATCAGTCAAAAAGTAAAAAAGTCACATAAAATTTGATAAATTACAATATTAATTTACATTGCTTGAGCTTAATTACTTTGAGCATTTGACTTTACAATGGAACTAGGACTGTGAGATGTAACCCAAACCTCTTTATCCTCAAAGTCGATGTGTTAAAAGCAAAAAAAAAAAAAAAAATAGGCAAGCATAAAGATTTGTTTGACAAGGGCCAAATTGCAATGACTAGATGAATGGATCAGGGTATCTTCAAAACTGCAGCTCTTGTGGGGTGTTCCTGGTCTCCGGTGGTCGGTATCTTAAACTGGTCCAAGGACGGAGCAGTGATGGATGGCCAAGACTCGTTGATGCATGTGGGGACCAAAGGCTAAGGCTGAGTGAGTTCAATGCAACAGATGAACTACTTTAGCTCAAATTGGTTAGAAAGGTGTCAGAAAACACAGTGCATCACAGTTTAATGCATGTGGGACTACTTGGTATTTGAGTTGACGTAAGTCATAATTTGCAAAGTACAGTTTTCTGGTCCATGTCATACTTTTCATAACCAAACAGCATCCGTCCTACAGAGGTAGAACCTTTGTCTCACCTTCACTCTCTATGCTGATATCCACGTTTCTGCCTGCATCCATTTCTTGTAAGACTGCAGAGCTGTCATTCAAATGATTAGAAAATGCCATTAACAGTATATTTTGTAAAATCATTAAATTAACTATAAATTAGAACACAGAAGAACATTGGTCTTATTTTTTAGGAATGTGTATCATAGGTCAGTCAGATCAGGATTTAATATAATTGATATTCTTTGAACTTGGATTGCTGTCTGATTTCTTTTCTTTCAACTTATTTTTTCCCTTTCAACAGGAAATAAGGTCAGTATTTTCTGCAATGTAACAACGAGAGGAAAGGACTTGAACAGAGAACACAGGGGAGGCTTAGTAAATGTCCAAAGTCTATATTTTTAGTCAAAAATAAGCAGTGATCATAGGAACAAGGAAGGCAGCAAAGTAAACAGTCCAAGTAGGGAGCAGGCAAAAGGCAAATCCATAAAACAGCCCAAAAAGGTCATACACAAGAAAATCAATGACTAAACATGAGAAATAACAAGAACACTAGAAAACAAGAAAAACTAAGAAATGCCTGGAAATCTTGACATGGTGAAAGTAAGACGATCTGACAGGGAACATACAGGAACAGCACATCCTGCAGTGAGCAGCTCACTGATGGGAGATGGGTGAGTAATTGGCAAATAGGGAACAGGTGTTTGGGGGGCGGGGGGGAGACTAATCAGGATGTGGCAGACAGGAGGGAGAGGGTACCGTCAAATAATCCAAAAAATGACCTCCTACCTCCTTTTCTAATCACTTTGAGCGAGAACGTCATGGGGTTAAGCAAATTTGTGAAGAAAAATTCAAAAGGACTTTCGGTGCTCAGAGAATCTGACTAGACTCCTTAATCCTTTATCATCCAAGTATCATACAGGTCACCTGGATGTGTTTTGTAATTTTTGCTGTAAAATTACAAAATAATTCTCATCTTTCAGGGACAATTTTAATTTTCTCCTTAGATTAAAACTGTCGAGGAGTAAGATCATGTGACGAGCTCATGGTAAAATCCAGGTGGAGCTGACTTTTTTACAGCAAATTTCTTCTATTCTTTCCCAAAGCTGTTTGCATTTCATCTCTAGCACAAATGATAACAGCGTTACGGCCATTTAACGAGCACTTGTAAAATAGGCCAGTGTGACATATTGAAAATGTACTACAAAACATAAATGTTACTTCATCCATTACAGTGTTGTTTCATCTAGGTCGAATAAACAAGAACATCGATGATCCAATTTAACTCCTTTTCTTCTCTTTATTTTGGATTTCTGTAACTTCATTGAAACCTCTCCGTCTGTCACTTAGCCAAACTGACCTGAAGCAAAAATTAATGAATGATCATCCTAAAGACTGGTGATGCAACAGTGGGCATTACTAAATATTTAGCATTAATTATCAAAAACACTCTGTATATCATATTGCATACGGTCCAGTATGAGAAGTGAGTCGCTTTGATCATAAATCCAGATAAGCTCGTTACCTTACATCTTCAAGACTAAGTATAGCTTCGGGTTTTCTACGCTTGCTCTTTTGGTTGTAGTTTCAGCCATTTGTATGCACACATGTTGGTGGGTTATTACAGCATGCAGACACAGATCTGCTCACTTTGAATCCTTTTAAGCAAATGTGTAGGCTTGGTAAATACCTGTCAATTAGGAATAAAATGATTTCCTTTGGTAATTTATTACGACACCGTGAGAAAATTGAAACAAAGCCTTTTTTCCCTTTTGATGTCTGGCTGGTAGGGTAAGTGATTCATTTACAAATGAACAGCATCAAAATTCAGGGGAGAGAAGGTTAGGATTGGTTAAATTGCATCATAATGTGCCAGAGAAAGTGCTGCAGCATCCGTATCAATTAGACGTTATCTTTTTCTTCAAACTCTGTGATGGTCTTGAGTTTGGTAACTTGGTGTGACAGATGTGTGGTCATGCACGGGTTAACACGGCTTCCCCTCAGGCACAGTTAGAGTAATTACTGCGAGACAGGCGGCTCAACACACGGCCCAAGGCCAGGTTGGTCCTGAGGGAGTGCAGGATGGGGACAAAGAGGGAAGGTAAAGCATTTCTGTGGTATCTGGAAGATCGAGCAGGGACACGATGATTGAAGTCCAAAATGAGGAAGACTTAAAGCGTGCAGTGTTAGGCAGGGGGAAGGAGTATCCTTGTATTTGTAAGAAGACAGGAAACAATCAGGAGAGAGAGAGAGTACAGTGGCTCTGGTGCATGCTAATAAAGATATCACGTCCATTTCCAGCCCGCTGATCCTGGGGGCTTACTGATGTGTGAAGCTGATAGTCATGCTGGTGGTGTAGGAGAGCTGATCATGTGATACAAAGAGCCTTGACAGTTGCCCTCTGTTTGTTCAGCTGGTGACTAATGACCATGTGTGTACAGTGTGCAGACACTATCATTGCTCATACTGTATGTATTTCTATAATGTGTGTGTTTTTAAAGGTTGCAAAGACAAAGTTCATTTGGCTGTTTGTCCATTACCTTTCCAGCTCAGCTTTAATGTAAATGATGGCGGAAACAATCCACAGTGCTCATTCTGTGTCTTCCCAACTTTAGCTCTAACTAGTATTAGTTGTCCCAAATTGTATTGTGCTACACAGTATGTTATTTTGAAGAGGATAATCTACACACTGTTGACGTAGAGCTGGCTCGTGGATGAGATCCTTGAGTGATGGCGATAAAAAAGTGGCAAACTTGGGACGATACTTAAAGAACAGCAGTTCTTTGAGTGAAAATGGCGTGTTGATGCCAGAGATCAGCCAAAAATGGCTGAGGTGATAGGAAAGCAACAGAGAAGACCATCTCTGAATGAAACAGATGGGCTACAGCAGCAGAGGTCCACACTGTGTCGAAAAACTGACACAAGAGCTCACCAAAACTTTTGAACAATAGAAGATTCTGCTGCAGCATTCAGCTGATAGAAGCTTGTCTAACCAAAATCAAAGCACGAGTCCATCCTGGCTTTTCTTACGAGTTTAGGCACATGGTGGTGTAATAGTGTGGGCAATATGGGGCAAAGTGTCCCTAATAAAGTGTTCAGTGAGCGTAGTAAATAAAATTCAGTTTTTCTGATTTTTCAAATGCTAGGTAGTCTTGTGACTGTGTGAAGTTGATGTGTAGTTAAAAAGATATACAAAAGATACCCAAGAAGTTTGCAAAGAAGAGCTTTGTGAAGAAAAAGTGTTTCTCATATAGAACACAAAATACATTGAATGCAGTGATAGTCATAGCAAGGCCTCTGTGCGTTTCGTTTTCTATTTTAATTACTTGATTGCTGTGCAGCAGAAAGATCGTCATGTAGGTTTTGAAAAGGTTAAGTCACGTATGAATGTTGTGAATAAATCTGTTCCTGTGGAACACAGCAAGCACCACAGATAATTACCAAAAAGATGATAAGCAAATTAGCATTTACACGATTATTTTATTGTTATTAATCCAACAGTATCGGAAACCATACGGAAATAAATAGAGGGTGATAATAATTGCTCTCCCTAGTTGCAGAAGTGCAGAAGTGACAGAGAACAGTAAATGGCACAAATTAAACTGCAGGAGAAACAAATGCAAATGGAAAGGGGAAAGATGTGATACTGGAAGATGTTTGATTGAAAATTGCTTTGGCAAATTTTGTCAATCCAACAGCGCCCTACAGTCAAACCGGTCAAACATAATCAGCAAATACTCCGCAAGGACAAAGCAAGTGAAGGGTGCATATCAGCGAGGAAGACGAGAGCAGTTTTATCTGCTGGTGCCAGTCTGGCCAGGTGACATTGCCTCTCCTGTAGTCTCCTCTTCCACATGATCTCTTCTGCTCTTGCCTTCCTGCTTATTCAGGGTTTGGATGTCTTCCACCGGCACATCTCTTGCTCTCCCTCTGCGTGTCTTCATCTACGTTGGCTCTGAACTATAAAGAAACTCACATGTCACCTTAAGTAACCTGTGATATGACTTTGCATTGACATATTTTATTAACAGAAAGAATAAGTAAATCATTGGCAGCCATTGGCCTCTTCTATAGGTGACAGGGACAGGAAGCCCTCCAGGGAGTATTGGAGGAGCTGTTTCTGCAAGTCCAGAACATGCTGAAGGTGACACTGATTTTATTCAAGCAAGCCTGAAATAAAATGTGTAAATGTGCTCTATACTGCTGAAATCCTCTTATGTCTACCCTCATACTTGCAATACAGACACACTGCGCTTGTCTCAGTAGATATGTGAATTGATATACTTCCTCTTTGGAACACAGACATCACAGAAAGCCGACTCATGCAGAGTAAGTGTTGTGTGCTGCAGGCTCAGTGTCTCCTCGTATCCATAAATCCATAGCTCAAATAGTCCACCAGGAGTCTACAATGGCTGAGGAGGAAATTCATCAGCTCACAGGTTGACAAAAAAGAACTAAAGCTTAGGCAAAGTCGCTTAAATCACAGAGCTTGTGAAGCAGCGTTGGCTCTGTCGGTATCTGGTGTTTTTTTTTATTTTTACTTCAGCCTTTTTTATTCTTGTCCGTGTTCTTTGCGATTCCGTCTTTGATTTGCACAAGAGAAATCATTATCCAAGTGTCCAAGGTAACAAATGGAAATGAACTCCTTGGGACTGGCAAAATTTATTATACTGCAACCGACACTTGAGCAGGGTGGATACTCTGTGTCACCAGAGTTTGAAGATTTGTCCTTACCCACCACCCTGGTAGAGTTCTCTCTTCCTGTCCTCTTTCAATGCCACCGTCAAATCTGTCTCAGCCTGCTACTCGTGCACCACCTCCAGAACTTTCTCTTTGCCCTCCTCTCTTATTTTCGACTTCTTTCCACTTTTAATTCAGGGAGTTTGTTTAAGTTGTGGGGTATCAGGCATCAGTGAGCGTATCATGACTGCTATTGTCCCCGGAGGGAGTCCTCGAGAGCTTCCAAGGACATGGGTGTCTCTTGGCTGGCTGACAGCTTGTCAATTACTGTGACCGAACGAAACTGCCTGGGGCACGCAGATATCCCGCCAAACGACGCATCTGCACAGATACGAACTGAGTCTCCACTGTCTCAGTTGCTTCCGCCACCTGTTGGGCTGCTTAGAGATCACCGCTTCACAGACCGAAACTCTTGGGCACTCTTTAAATCTCTCTCACACATATAAAACCATACGTTAAGGATGATGTTCTGCTGGTGCAAGTAAGTCCAAACCAAATAGTATTAAAGTCAGCTTGCACCGAAAAATGTTGACCCAAATTTGAGTCTACATCTTATTGTGGTTCCTGTCGAAGGAAATGTGATTACCCGTCTAACAGCATGTGCTTATCAAAACAAGACTGGTGTTATTTAAAGCAGCTCATTACCATAGAACGTGAAAGTGTCAGACACGGTTACTTTGCTCCGCTGCATACGTGAGCAATGCAAATGCTTGCATATCCACCGTGCAGATTTAGTGGGATCTGCTGCTTACAGTGTGAGGTTTTGCCTTATTACAATTGTCATTGTAGATGGTAAAGGACGAAGAGGTGCTTTAGCTCATTAAACAGCCATGTGTCATGCTGGAAGCAGAACACTGTAGTGCGTGCAATCAATACACGTTGACACAAGAGTGCTGTACAGTACAGACGTGTGCAGAATGCACATGTAGCTGCAAGCTATGAGATCTTTTCTTTCTTTGCATCATTGCTTCCTTCTCTTGTCTGTGCATCCCTGTGAACGCACAATCGCACTAAGAACCGTCTTCCCTTTACCCCTTTCCTGCAAAAAGAAATGAACACTTGGGGCACTTAACAGAGTTCTCATCATTTGCTTCCAAATTACAACCTTCAGTAATAGACCTCCTGTTGGTAAGTTAGTTAAATTACCCACAGGAACTACTAAGCAGTAATTACAACTTTTGCCTTGTGCCACTTTTAGAGGTTTTAAACTGTTAGACTATGGTGAGGAGCGCTGCTTTGCTAAACTCTCGGTGCGCTATTCTCTCATGTGGTGCTACTCCTGCAAACAGTGGCGTGAGTTGCCTGTGTTGTTAGGCCTTTACAGAGAGACATTTCAGCATGCGCCCTGTTTATCCATTCACATGCTGTTTCCTGTCAGAGCTGCTGTAGACACTGGGGCAGAGCAGGAATGTCCCCCTGACCAATTACCTGATTAGCTTTCTGAGCACACATAGTGCAGCCAAGACTAGCCAGCTGTAATACACACACAGGCAGGCTCTCTTTATCCTGTCTCTACCTCTTAAAAAAACAACAACACGCACATATGCAAATAAACTCATATTGGCAAATGCATACCAGCCATCAAAGCGTAGGAAAATACAATTCTGCTAGGTATGCAACTCTACAGTGTATCCTATTACAAATACTTAAACACACACATACACACCGACGCACTCATTTTATCCATACATTACTGCCAATTCACTGCAGTCCACTAATGGCTTCTCTGCTTCACTGCAGTAGTCATCCTGAAGTCAGCCTGAGCTCTGCTCTGACTGGCTTAAACTGGTCAAACAGAGTTCGTTCTCATACCGTATCGCAGCGGCACACACAAATACACTGACAGGAGCAGACATATGCTCATTTCACTGCACCCATCATCTTCAAAGGGACTGCTATTCCCTATAGCTGTGATATAAGAGTTTCGCTCTGTGGTTTTCTGTAGGTGAAGAAAAATAAAACCCACTTCTGCGCTTGCATTTGTATCGTAGCTAGTGTATTAAGAAGTGTTTTGGGCAGTGTTAATATTTTTCTGTTGTTGTGTTTTTTGTCAGTGTGTGTGTACAAGGAGGGAATGTGTTGTAAACGGGTAGGACGTGATTAGTTTGAACATGATCGTTCGTTTGAAGCAGTTCCCATCATGCGTTTGAAGGATTTGAAATTAGCATGCAGAGTGAGATATGGCCTCCACCCTCAGCACCTGTTACTGTGACTCCCACCAGTGTGTTTTTCTCTCTTTTTTTTCTGAGGTACACTTCTTCATTTTCTGCTGCTTTTTTCTCAAAATGTCCTTAGTCAAAAATGTGAGTTTATCCTTATGCTTACATGTAATATCTGGGCGCTCTTTCTACGTGAACAACCATCCGCGGAAGTCTTGTGCACGCCACTTGTGTCCGTGCGGTTTCCATTTTTAACTTAAGCTGTGAGTAAATAATTGTTTCGGTGTCAAACTGATTGGAAGAGCCTGCAGTGCACCAAGTCAGGAGCACAACTAGGAGTTGTGCACTTTTGTGACATTCACAGGGTTGTGCATCTTATATTTGTCAGACTGCCAATGCCAAGTTCCTCTCTAAGTGTCAAAACTATCTAGGCATGGGTGATATATTGAATTTTATAACTGGCTGCCATCATCATATCCGTGGAGCTTTGTGCAGCACTGAGTCAGGTCTCCGTGGCGCTATATACGCTAGTCATACTTTAAAAATTTCTATTAGTCTGTGTACCATTGTCAAATGCAGCTCAAAAAGAAAGGAAGGGGCCACCTTCTCATACTTATCAGAGATTACAAATATATACTGAGTTATTGGCAGACTAATAAGTCAGTAAAATGAAATCTAACCCTCAGAATACCTTGAAAAGTCCCATATGTCACTGTGGGCCTGCTGAAAGTGTATTATACACAATACTAACACAACGATTGCTCAACACCTTCTCAACTGTGCAAGTGCACGTGGTCAGAATAACACTTTCAGGCTGCAAACTTTGGAAAATCACCAGATGTGATGCTGGAGAAAAACTTGCGCCTTCTTTTTGCTTTCTCTGGTATTCTAGAGCATTTTTAAAAAATTGCCCTTCATATTTCAAATGTTACTCAGTGAAAAGGCTGCTGAAGAACACCCTTGATTCCTGCAGTGTTTATTTACTTGTATACTTATTTGCCTCATCTGATTTTTAACAAGCTTGCAGACATGTTTTATTAATAGACACGGAAGGGAACTGCTCCATGTCTGTAAGGAAAAACTAGTACCATCTTTTATTATTTAAAGACTGTGATACCGGGCTTGGTATAAATCTCCACTTGCTGGACGCGCACACTTGCTTTGAGTGATTTCAACTCCAAAAAACTCCTGGGATGCTTCTAGGGATTGATTGTGTTTCTCAGCATCAGCATGGCCGATACTCCGCTTGCTCGGACCTGCTCTCTCACTCTTGTTGCAGTGCCACTTTTGCTCTAATGGCTCTCTGCTTTGCCCTCTTCTCTAGGAGTTGATGACCAAATTGATAACTGAGACTCCAGACCATCCAATCCCTTTTCTCATTGATCACCTGCAGACCAAGCAAGACAGCCCTGGCAAGCTACACAGAGCTTTCTCAGGTTCTGCTGCACTTTGGGCACAGAGCTCCCCAGGTTGGTGCACACACACATGCAAACACATTATACGTATGCTGCATGTCCCCTGCCTTTCTCTCGGACCTGGACGAACAAAACTCCCTGTCTACCCCGCAAAAAAAAAAAAAAAAGAGTTTAATATATTTGCCCTTGATTCATTTTAGCAAAAATGTCTCCTGTGCTTTGCTGTCATTTATGGTTGCGGTAGACACACACAAGAAGAACAAAGTATTTGCCTTTGCACATAGTACCCCCAGTTCATGATAAATAGTCCTATGATATGCTGAACATAAATTCAGACTCTTTCCTGACAGAAAACAAAAACACTCGGAGGGAGTACATCAACTATGAAAAGCCGTGGCAAATTCACCCAAAGAAGCCAAAAAAATCAAAGAGCGACCTTGCTGTTTCAAGTATCTCTCCGCCTTCACCAGAATCCAAATCCCGTAAGTTTAATTTTTATTTAATCTTTACTTCTTAAATTTTTTCCTGGTTGTGTTACTTACACAGGCACACCCGGACACACATAATCCATTTTTAAATGTGAAGCAGCACTGTTTTGATACCTGTTGATATCGGTTGTTTCCCAATTACACGCTCCATTGACTTTAATCTCCATTTTAAATTTGATATAATTATGTCTAATTAAAGTTAGTCACACTGTATAGTCCAGTGTCCTCCTTCCAGCCTTTCAGAGCCCTGCAGACGAGTTCATTATTAAGGACCACCTATTATAGCCTACACTTACTTACAGCCGTGCACTTCTACGCACTCTAAAGAGGGATTCTTCACAGATTTCTTGGGTTCATGCAGAATATATGAAAATGATTTTCCTGGGTTAATTTTAGCTGTGGTGTTAGAATGAAGTATGGCAATTGAGGCAATAAGAATAGGTCAAATGGGTATCAAGCGGCGCCACAGACTTCTTCAATAATGTAACGCTGTGCTCTGTCATTGCCAGACCGAGTCTATTTTAGACTATGTTAGGAGCATTGCTCACAGTCAAGAGGATGAGGGTGTCACGAGAACCTCGTGAAGTCCATAAAAGAGGACGAGTGAACGGGAGAACTGTGCATCAGCATCGAGGTTTGGTGTGTTAGCAGCATTCCTGTTGCCCCCTTCAGAGGAAGAAGCTTTCAAAGCTAGATTTAACGTCAAATCACATTAAAAATACATGCATAGGTGTTTTGGCATGCACAGCTTATGAAAAATTGAAATCAAAAGAACTGTCTCTCATCATTATTGCACAGTTTGTATGCAGGAAGCTGGTACAACAGCTGTCAAAAACATACTAAAGGTCCACTCACACGCTGATCAAAATGAATCCCTCTTCCTTTTCTGTGCACTGTTTGGCAAAGGGTTTGGCCTCACTTGTGCCTGACTGATAGTTTAATGGGCAGATCCAAAGAGAATTGAATTCTTAACCCCTAATCTAAGCTATTAAGATGCAGCGTAGCCCTTTGCTGGGGCAGCACCATCACACAGAGCCACGCATAGGAGAAAAAGACACTCGTTGCCAGAAGTAATGATTCCCCCCCCCATGTCTGTGTTTGGCAGATGAATTTGCTGTGTGTTTACAGTTGTTAGAATGCCAAGCAGCTTAGTCAGAGCGAACAAGTGTAGGGGAAGGCAGATTGTAGCTGCAGCGCTGACAAATATTCGCCCTCGAGTTTATTTGTGGGGAAACAGACCACTCACTTTCTGCACCTGTCAGGACATATTAGTTTCATTCAAACATGCATCAAGTTTAATCCAAATTCCTCTCTATAGTTTTCAGTGTGTTTTCAGAGACTGAAGGCTGGTAGATAACCGGCACATTTTTGGCACGTCTTCACTGTTACTTGATGTTGATTTTCCGTCCAGCTGTGTTTGAGCATAAGAACGTTTGATATGGATGAACGAGTAATCCGTCCTCTATAAAACAATATTGCTCCTTGCATGTCTGAGTGAGGCCGCCAAAAGCTTTGGAGCGCTGCTAGGGGACGCGAGCAGGACATCAGTAACATATGTGGGTCATTTCCTGCTCCTGTTTGAGTTATTTTGTTAATCAAAGAGACTGACAGACACTGTCCCCTGGCCTCAGTCCAGTCAGCTCTCTGCCTCTGGAAGCCACTCTGTGACTTTTCTGCCAAAGTTTCCATTTCACTTCATCCTGCAGTAATTCACAAAGTCGTGTTTGGGCAAATAGAAAGTCAAGCAGGGGTGTTTGCAGAATGTAGTATGGTTATTTGGACATTTCATAGGGTCAGTTCTCATCCATTTCATAATACTCACACAAAGTGGATCTGCGATGCTTTCGGATGTGCTGACGTAAATTGCATGTTTGCTTCTGTGATGTCCAGTGCCTCGGTCAATCGAGTACCCGCCCTGGGACTGGAGGGAGAGCAGGGACTTTGATGAGCTCAACCACATTTTGCAGGAGAGCAAGAAGCTCGGCAAGGCCCTGGAGAGCCTGTCGCGCAGTGAGTGGCTGCAACTCAGCAGAATGCATGCTTACATCATACTCAGCAGCGTTTAATACATCTTAACATATAGAACTAAAGTCTAGACCTTTCTGTAAATGTCACTGTTAATCCCGAGAAGGAACCGGATAGAGCAGCTTATCTTACAGGCTCACCACTAAGCTTAGAAGCAGCCTAAGCTGGGATGTAAAACCGTATTAGATGCTTCTGTGCTTTAAACCATTTTCTTCTTTCCTCAGGCATCGCCATCTCTGATGAGCTTGACCAGGTAGATATTAACTAGCCGGGAAAATAAAACACTCCTATATTGACACTAGTTTGGTCTTCCTCTCATCACCCCTGCTGAATTACTCATGCTACATCAAATAAAAGAGCCAGATTTCTTAACTTTCACTTGCTCAACAGAGCAGCACAGACATCATCTTTTTCTGATGATGAACTGCTATCTCACGGGATTGATATTCGAGAGTGATACTTCAGTAAAGCATGTCCTCCATCTCCCTCTCCCTTGCCCCTTCGTTGTGGATCTTACTCGCAAAGCTTTGTCTGCGCTCTGCCTTTGTCCTCGCCTGGCCCAAATTCCCTCCCGGCACAATAGTGCAGCGGCTGCTCAGGTTGGAGATGCACAGATCGATTTTGAAAATCTTGGCTCTGGATGAGAAATACAGCATATGTTTTGACAGGGAATTTACTTTTTGCTCAGCGCACCATGTCCAACATCCTTGGCTTATAGTCCAGAGATTTTCCCTCTTTTCTGTGGAACAGAACAGGGAATGAATACTAAATACCTGCTGAGATCGTGCAGAGACAATAGAATTCCTTCTGGATTTTGTGAAAGATGAGGATAAGTATTTTTGCTTTTTGCTCACTGAATCGTGCAAATGTGTACAGAGGCTGCTTGGGAGGCAGATATCAGACAACACTCTGCTCTTTTTCTGAACTTTATTATTTTAAAAAACTCCATTATTATTATAATTGAGGGTTTCTTTTTGAATTAAAAGTACACAGTGTTAAGATAGAGATTCATAGCCGTTCTCTGACTCCTCTCACCTCTACCTCTGCTTCTTTTCATTTTAATCTTTCCCTTTCTGTCTGCTACTTCCTGCTGTTTTAATATGCATTTCTGTTTTAGAACTTGGTGGGATATAACGCAGTTCTGCGCCCTCGGGTGGTGGGGGAGTGGGTTGGTCGGGACGAAGATGACGCAGACCCGCTGGCTGCGGAAATGCTGCACCCTCCCGTCCCTCGGTCTAAAACTGAAGTATGTTGGAGTGGAGACAGCAGCCCTGCTGGGAGGTTAGTGATTGGGAATATAGTATATTTGTGACGTCATCTATATGAGTGTATGTGTGCGTCTGAGTCACTTAATGCAAAAAGTTTAAAACTGCAGAAACTTCACAAAGCTCTTGTTGGCTCTTTAAATAGGAGGAGGTAGACTTCTAACTCTGGCTGCCTGAGGAATGCCCATCTGAATGGGTTTGATAATCCCATTTCAAAGGCGCGATCAAACATGCTTGCCATGATACTGCTTCAACCCAATTTCAAATTAAAGCTAACCTCATTTCTGTGTCCTCAAGGCCAAGAAATTTTCTGCTTGTTATTTTAAAAATGGCCCGTTTATGACAGTATAACTGTGTCGTGCGTTGCATTGTCAAATCATTTGTCATCTTTAAAAAAAACTCTTTAAGTTCCAAGTCAAGTGGACTATTGCCCTCTGTGTGTGTGTGTGTGTGTGTGTGTGTGTGTGTGTGTGTGTGTGTGTGTGTGTGTGTGTGTGTGTGTGTGTGTGCACTCATGCGTATGTTTTTCTATCTGGTGGGGACTTTTACCTAACTGCTCACTCATCCATAAGGACTTTTGTCACTAAGGGGACACAAATTATGGTCCCAACAGAACCAGATATATGTGTTTGTGTAAATGAGATGTTATGTATTTTCCTATGAGGAGTGTGACAAACTTGTGGTGCTGTGTGAAAGCCACGGAGAGATGTGTCACTGTGGGGACAAATATTCTGCTTCTGGGAATGCATTATGCCAACAAGTTACCCCCCACATGGATAAGACAAGGGCTGCGCATGTGTGTTAGTGCGCACACACAAGTGCATGCATGTGCTTCTGATATGACAAATTAAAGGAGGAATGGATATAAAACCATAAATCATGTTCAGGCCTGAGCTGACATACACACAGTGTTAATCTCATTAGGTTACTGTATGGGTGGATTATAGGGAGAAATCACTTAGTTTAAACCCTGAGCTGGGAGATAGGGATGTGTGTGTGGGCTCACTGATGAGCTCTGCTCTGTGTGTGTGCGTGTAAGTGAGATGTTTTGTATTTACCTATTAAGACTGTGAGAAACGCGAGCCGCTGTTTGTTTGGGGTGGTGTCGTGTCCCAATATAATCACAGCCTCTTCTCTCATTAACTACAGGAGTACCTGGCTCATCACATAGATCATTTATATCAACTCTTAATTGCATTTACTGGGAACTTGCTCCCTTATCACATTCTGTTTGGGGATCCACATCACTTTCAATTATTCCAAGCAGTTTTTTGACCCAGCCTAGTGTCATGTTTCTATTAAAAGTCATAATACTAAATGACATAAAATTTCGTGGCTAGAGATTTTTAAATCCACTGGTTGGGTTTATAATTAGAGAAGCTAAAAATGACCACTGATGTAATGGAAAGCTGGCAAAGACTAGCAGTGCCCTCGCTTAAAATCCCATGTGAACTTTAATGGGGCGTCCCTTCATGGTGCTCATAGGCGTTCAGTTTCTTCTTCTTTTGGCTGCTTCCTTTAGGAGTCAGCGGTTCATATGACTTCATCTCCCCCACCCTGCTCTTCTGTCACACCAACCCTCTGCATGTCCCCCATCACGACATCCATGAACCTCCTCTGTGGTCTTCTTTTTCCATGCTCACCGCTCTCTAACCTCTCCAACGTTGTCTGCTCAACCTCCCAAAGAGCTGTCCTTCTGATATACTCATTTGTACTCCTGTCCATCCGAGACACTCCCAATGAAAATTTTAACATTTTCAACTAAGCTCTGCCAAAAAAATGAATTAAAACTTCTATCTGCAATCTGAAAGCACATATGTTTTTATTTCTTCCTCATGCATTTGACCTTTTTCGTCTAGGCAGTCCATCTTCCTCCTCTGACTTTTGCAAGTTTACTTGCTTTCACTTACAAACTTTTGCTTCTGTCCCTCATTCCAGCCCACCTGTCATTTATGACCATAAGAGATAGTGACAGGTTGTGTCCATTCTCTGTATGATGGGCTGCAGTTTCCAGAGGGATAAGTGCAAAGTGCACTTGGGAAATCAAGAACGAACTGTGGCCAAAGTTTATTCAAGGAGTTCCGGTGGAGCGAGGCTTCCACATTTAACGTATAGCAGGAACACAAGTTTTTTTCTGTTAACAAAAATATAAAGACATTAGCTTCTATGGGTTCTGATTACTTATTGGTCACTCAGACAGGAAGAGAGAGTGCCGTAAAGCTGCATTTTTTGTCATATTTATTGTGTTTAATGTTTTGGCTCCTGTGGTGAAAAAGAATTGCTGACTCTGGGACAGCTACAGGGAGGCACAGTGGGCCTGAGATTTTCATATTAGATGTGGGCCCATTATACAACACATAAAAGTAATAACACTGTCTCCACACAAGCTAGCCGAGCAGCCTCTCTCTTTTTTTGTTTACTTCTATTTTTCACAATTATTACTTTCCTGCTTTGTTTGCTGTTCTCATCTTAGATTCTCGCCGCAATGTTGGAAAGTTTAGCCTCAGGTTAAACCTGACTGTTTGCAATCACAGCGAAATGGTCCAACTTTTTTTTTGTTTTTTTCTTCATCCAAAGACAAAAGCTGTAAAAAACACCCCATACCAACCACACTACTCGTATTAGCAGATACTATTAGCATAAATACCACACGGAGGGTATGAAGAAATATCTTTTGACCCTTTCACATTAGCTGTAAATAGAAGTCATTAAACTGAGATTAGCATCAAATTAATTCTCTTCCACCCCTATAATCCACGCCCTCGGCCACTGGGATATGAAAATTAATTTCGCCAATATAGAGGTAAGAGGAAGCCAGCCTTCAGTGTGGTATGTGTATCTCTTAACTGTAAAGGAAAATGAAGACGCTGTTGTGTGTGGGAACAGAAATATGAAGAAAAGCATTCTTTTTTTTTTTCATCCAGTTATTATTTTAATTGAATACAGTCTCAGAACTGTGATCCTCTTTCCACAAATGTTGACGTATGGATGGCTTTATCGTGATTTCCATGGATAAATCTGTGGCAATCAGCACGTAATGTTTATAAATTACCATGTGGGAAATGTTAGCGTACGCCTTTATGATAAAACAAATAGTGGAGGCTGAAGACAATGTTGAAATGTAAACAGAAGCCAGACGTGCTGGAACAAAGCAGTAATACTATTGGCTATTATATAAGAAGAAATAATATTAGAAATATAGTATTCAGATTTTATAAATATTTAACGATCCTTTAAAAAAAAGATATATCTTTTCCATTCTTGAATATTTAAAAGATTCAAGCAGTAAGTAACTCGTTTGGATTTGATCATTGGCTCCCCCGTTGGGTAAAAACTGCAGGGGGTGCTTTCAACACCTACATGCTTATAAATCCTGAGCTTAGATTCCCTTTTCAACTTGACATCCTCTAAACGCCTAATGGTTTGTGGGTAGTGTTTAACTTTTGCTCTGTTGCTCACCTCAGAGCAATTATCTTGTCTTATCTACTTCCTGCTACCCAGGTATAGCAAGGTGCACTGCACCTACATGACACTTCATATAACTGTACTCTGTTTTGTCTGTGCCAGCCATGGAATGACTACCAAGTGCAATGATTGGTGAAACACCTTTTTAAGTATAGTCATGCATGTGCATAGCACTGGGGCAGATGCATTATTTTGTTTTTGCTAGGAAGCTCGAGTCTGCTTAGATACAACTCTAACAGATTAGGATGAGAGTATGTAATTACTGTCGGAACACTGTTATTATAAAACACGTTATTTTTCTCCATGTGTTTCCCAGAAACTCAAAGCATATTATTGCAGAAGATAATAGCTTCAGATTCATGACCTATTCAACTTTAAAATGCTTTACAGAAGTGAGCGACAATGTAATTACTTGCTAATAAGTATTTAATTGTGATTCAGTTTGTATGAGGGTTGAAAAGTATTACTTTATGCTATTTTTCTTGCTAAGACTTTTTTATTTCACTTTTAGCCTGAAGATGGAAGCGAAGAGCAAAGGGCTAAAGGAGCAGCAGCATCATCATAAGAAGCTTCTGGCTGCCATGCTGTCCCAGGACTCCTTTGATTCAGTCCACAGCCCCACCCCCTCTGTTGTGGAAGAGGAGATCGAGGACGAGGATGATGCCATGGAGCTTCTGGGTAATCTCACAGCCCGATACGACTTACATACAAAGTCACAAGTTACAAATCTGTGAAAAATTTGTTGTGTAATAGAGCAGAGTGAACGGTTTTCCGAGGCAGATGCAGTCCATTAGTTTTTCCAGTGTAAAACTACCATTGATCCTACTGCTGATTATGAGTCTGCATGTATGAGTGTTTTTATGTGATGCATTTGGCAAACCTCTGAACTGCAATTTCAGATAACACTAAAATGAAGTCTGCAGATGAAACTACACATTTTTCACTATATATTTTTTTAGGCTATGTGGAAACAAAAAATATGCATATTGTGTATTTTTGCACAACTGGAAGAAACACCTCGTAGCACAACTAAAAAAATACTTTACTTTGAAGGCTTATGGCATGTTCAGTTGATGTTGTGCCTCCTGCTTTTTTTTAGGTGGGAAAAAAGGGAAATTGGTTCTTTTACAGCACTACTATTACTGCAGCTGCTTTCTTTGGCCACCTGCATACAGTCAAATTCACTGTGTTCTGACACATTTTCTATGAGTTGTAGGGAAAAAATGTTGCTAAAAGTGGGAAAGTGCTTAATGGCAAACATGGATGGATTATCATGGCCATGAGCCCTGTACACAAATTTCCCACAAGCCACCTACCTACTCATGCAAAGAGCATGCACTACATCTGCCCTTCCTAAGCACACACAGTTTGGATGCACAATATCAAGGCGTGTGTGTTACTTGGAATTTGTATTTGGTGAATTAAAAATAATAAATGCCTCAACATCCATAATGTGAATGACCTGTTTCACCACATCCCAAAGGTGCTCCATTGGACTGAGATCTGGTGACTGTGGAGGCCTTTTGATTACACTGAATTCAATGAGAATCTAAGTTGAGCCATTAAAAAAAGAGTTGGACATGGTCTGTAACAATACTCAGGTGGGCTTTGGCATTTAAACGATGCTCAGCTGGTACTAAGGAGCCCAAATTGTGCTAAGAAAATATCCTCCATATCATTAAACCACAAGCAGCAGCCTGAAGTTCATCTAAGGCAGGATGGATCCATGCTTTCATCATCCTTTACAGCAGATTCTGACCTCTAAATGTTGCAGCAGAAATTGACTCTCATCAACCAGGCAATGGTTTTCTAATCTTCTATTTCCAGTTTAGCGAGTTTGTGTGGACTGTAACCTCATTTTGACCGAAGTGGCACCTAGTGTGGTCTCGGCTTTGTTGTAGCCTGTCTGGTTCATGGTTTCATGTGTTGTGCGTTCAGAGATGCTCTTCCACATGCCTTGGTTGTAAACCAAGTTATGGTTATTTGAGTTACTCTTGATTTCCAGTCAGCTCAAAGCAGTCTTGCTATTCCCTTCTTACATCGTGCATCAACAAGACCCAGAGAACTGCTGTTCACTGGATAATTTCTCTTTTCTCTTATGGTTGCAGAGATTCTGTTGCCCTAAAGTTAACTAAAGATATAAAAATGTACATTTTCTTCAACGTGTAACAGGGTTGACTTGAACTGATGGAAAGCATTGTATATACGCACACCTGCAGAGGCATGCGTTGTGTATGCAGTGGAATTTGGTTTGATTTACACTAAAGAGCACTTTAGTAGATGTTAAAAGAATCTGCTCTTCCTGTTTGCACTGGAATGCCAGATGTTTTCAGCTAGCGAGTCTTGTTGTTCTCTCTGACAAGCGTAGAATCGCAAAGTGGCTCATTTGATTTACTTCGCCTGTGTCAGGAGTGCATGTGTGTGTTTACGTTCCTCCACGCCAGTTCTGCCACCATGACTTGAGATGGATGAGTGTCAGTGGAAAGAACACCTGATGTAAAGTTTAATTCAGTGGAGGCTCTGAGAGCTTGTCATTCTGTACGTGCAGATGCAGGATGTAATGCCTCTTTCTAAACTGAATGTGTTGTCTGAATATTTTTTGTGATGAAGCATTCCCTCTGCTACCGTCTGTCACTTGTTCCTCGCAGTTTGTCTGTGTGTTGTAGTAATGTTTATCTGCGTGGTGATTCTCTTGAGTAAAGTACCTTATGGTCACACTTGTAGATTTAAAGCATCACGTACACCGTTTATGTCATTCAAATCTGAATCGCGACAGTTCTGTGTTACAGCTAATACTACAAAAAAGTTTCATAGCTAACAAATGATTGTCAAGCAGTACTTCTTTGAGGAACGGCAACCTGCAGTGCAGTCTTTTTATTTCCTTGTGACAAACATGGTTTCTAGTAATAGTGCTTCAGTCTCTCTTCGGTCTCCTTAGAGCTGTTGCTCTGTGGTGACACACACATCTACGCAAGTCTGTGCTCTCCACTCTCCTGTCACAGCAGTGAGACACTTCTGCTTGTTAGCAGGATCCGTTCACCAGGGTCATTCAGAGGGTCGCATTTCTTTTTCACTGTGTGTCAGCGATTCCCGCGTGGTTACACAGACTGAAGCTGCGACATTTTAGGTGTTCGGTTTCAAAGCTGGGCATTTTATCAAATTAATTGCTCTTTTAATGTAATTTTTCGTCACGGCAACCGTGACGCTGTCGCCTCACTGCAGGAGGGTCCTGAGCTTGAATTGGCTTTTGTGAGTCTGCTAATATATAAGAGAAATCTTTAGAAAATATTATTTAAACACAAAGTTTTTCTTTTCTTTTGTGTTGCAAAAAATTTCCAATCAGCTGAACAGCGTTGTCAGTATAGTTTTAATACCGTTTGCTTTTAATGATTATTAGATATTTAGAATCAAAATACTTGTCATTTATGGTATCTTTCCTTCACTCAAAAACACTTTCTTTGCCCTCATAACATGACATGACATAATATTTGTTTTACTAAAATGCAACAGAAAAATATAAATATTTGTCTGGTCCAGTAATTAATCAAGAAAAATATGCTTGATATAAACTGAACGATACCAACCAAGTAAATTTCTCATAGATATTACAGTATAATTATGTAACAAAATTAGATGGAAACTGTATATGTTTTAGGCATACTTGTTCCTTTTGTGTCTTTCTGAGTGTTTTCAGGCAAGAGCTCCTATATTAAATGAGGCAGGACTCTGCATGCTCAGGTAGAAGCTTCAAAGGTGCGTAACAAAAGCACAAAATTTAAGGTGCTTAATTTTGAATTAAGCACCTTAATTTTGTGCCCAAATGTGACGGACTGGTTCTGATATAACACTTTTTTGCCCTATTTGAGCATTCAAGGTAATTTCTGCCACAGTGGTCATTTACCCATTCACATATATATGTTTTCTTTATTCTATGCGTACGTGTTTTTAACCTAACATCCACAAATTTACAGTCTAATACAGGGGTGGCCAACTCCAGGCCTCGAGAGCAGGTGTCCTGCAGGTTTTAGATAACACCCTGGCTCGACAGACCTGAATCAAATGATTAGTTCATTACCAGCCTCTGGAGAACTTCAAGAAATGTTGAGGAGGTAATTTAGCCATTTAAATCAGCTCTGATGGATCAAGGACACATCTAAAACGTACAGGACACCGGCTCTCGAGGCCTGGAGTTGGCCACCCCTGGTCTAATAGATACATTAGGGGCAACTCAGGGTTCAGTATCTTGCTTAATCATACTCTACAGGAGTTTGGAATCAGACCACCGACCTCCCGAGTTGCAGACAACCCATTCTTCCTCGTGAGCTACATCTGGAGCACAGTGGAAAGTGAAAAGAAAATCTGAAAGAAAAACGCCCTCACATGGTAGCTGATCCTTCATCTGGTGTATGACAGTCTTGTGCTAGAGAAAATGGGTCTTCTTGCAAAGTAATTATGAATGCAGTTTGGTTTGGGAACACCATTTTTAGAAGGCAGAGTTCAACAGACATGACCCAGGAGAGTAGTAATAAATATAACCAGAAAGCAGGATGCTGATGGTCTGTGATGACCCCTCACAGGCTCTGTGGCTTGACACTTTGGTCTATGGCAGTAATTCAAAGAAACGAATGCATTTCTGATCCTCTGTCGAAGCCTGGTCACGTAGCTCTCCAGAGACCGCCGCCTCTGAGTTGACTGCCTCACTACTGTAAAGTTGATTAAAGGTGATGCTAACACGTATCATGTGGTGCCTTGGTGGACTTTGTGAAACGAAGGACCCTCGTGAGGATTTTTTGGGCCTCAACTAGAAAGAAGGTCTTGGCAAAAACTCTGTAGCTATGACCAAACGCATGCCAAGATGACTGATGATCTTTGGCAGGGCTGGTGAGCTTGTGATAGTATATTGATCCCTAAAGGAGATATTCATCTTTTTTCCCTGCTGCTGTCCACAAGGGTAAAACATGTGGTCATCTGTTCAGAGCTGCTCCACAAGCCGATAGGGATTTGGAAACATGTTCAAGGACTTCACAGCTGAGAGGTGCTTGCTGTCAGATAAGTTGAATCGCTGGAATTAAGTGCTCTCTCAAATTTGATGACACAGCAAAAGCTGCTGTAACTTAACCTTGTACAGTAATGGGTTATTACATAAAATACCTTTGTTTTTGTTCATTTTTCTAAACATGCAACATTATCTTCTCATTTCTCTTGATTCTGCTTCACCAAACAATAAGCTGTTGACTGGTAATATGCTAAACATGGTGCGCAGTGTTAAAGGCCTCTCACATGCAGCAATGCAACTGCTTCAGGAATAGAAATTGTTGGGTGCTATGTGTTTAAGCATTAGGTCAGTCTGACCTCTAGTGGCTAAATGCTTGAATTACAGTTGCTGTGTCTAAAGTTTATTAAGAGCATTGTCCCAGATGAGTGCATTGATGAGTGCAAATGATTTGAATTTAGGTAACCTGACAGAAAATTGTCTATAGACTTTAATAACTTTTTTAACCTTTTTTGCACATTACCTTTATTTACCATGTGACGCTAATACATCCTATGTTAGGTCCACATGCACATCGGAGCCTCACCATGTTGTCAGGCAGATCGGCCATTGTTATCTCGCCTGGTAACTTGCAGTTTCTGCAGTTTCTGCATACAAATGAAAGCAAATGTATAGATGAGAAATAAACACTTGTGATGTTGCTGGGAGCGATCGTGTTTAGTGTGTGCCAAAGTTTCTGGGGAATGAAGAGAGGGAGGTTCGGGGAACAATGTAAATGTAAAACATACTGCAGATTTTCCACTGGGAGGCAGGAAAGGAGCACTGCTTTGTCCTACTGTGGAACAAGTACAACTTCTGCAAGAGTGTGATAAAAATGGACTTAGAGGATACAACAGTTAGTTGCAGTTGCAACTTCTCTGCATTTTTATAGTAGGAAAGAGGTTTTTGCAAACTGGATGTTTTTCTTTTCTTTTTTCTTTTTTTCCTCTAGTACCTGGATAAGGAGCTTATGAGAAAATAATAGGATCGCCTTGGAATGGCTTACAGTACTGCTAGCCAAGGTTTTCCCGATGTAATGCAATTATAAAAAACCAAATACGCGTGACTCGAGTTTGATTTGTTTTGTTCACATTGTTCCAAAAGGAGAAAATAAAATCAGCTTAGAGGTTGCAGTCTTGTTGATTCTCTGGTAGTTCTCAGGGATGACACTGTGTTTTCCCAGTTGTTTTCATTAGTTCTGCGCTTAATATTCACCACAGTCCAAACCATATTTAAAATGAATATGACTCACATGTTATTGTGTAACCATGGAAAATGTCAAAATTCTAGCTTTTGCTAGGCAGTGGAACCGCAGCAATATAGTGAACCCAAGCAAGAAACAAGCTGAGTTCAGTGTGTGGGGAGAAACACCCTGTTTTTTGGCCTTGCAGTGTTATTTTATGGTAAGTTAATGAGACGCGTTAGCCAGTTCCCCGCTGTAAGGTTACTGTTGTTGTCATCCGTGGTGGAAGTATTCCATTTCAGGGGGCAAGCTGATTGAATTCTCAAATTCCATTTTTATTAATATGTGCAGAGAATATGTTTGATTTACATGAACTCAGGCGATGAAAAACAAACTTTATTGTAGAAAAAAAGGGAAAAAAACATTTTCAATAGGACGTATTGTGCATTTAACTCTGCAGCAACATAAAGTCTAAAATACTTTATACTTAAAAGACTGTAAGGCTGTTTGGGCCAGAATGCATTTCACACACATACACGCTTCCATTGTTGCAGAGGGTAACTGAGCCTCTAGTGTAAAAAAAAATACTAATATATGACATATCATCAGACCACCCCTTCACGAGCCAGCAGACCCTTTCAGTATGTGAACCCGCTCTGGCGTGAATCCTGAAACGGGAGAGGAGAAGAGTAGCTTTACCTGCGCTCGCCGAGTTACAGCGACACTGAAGATTTGACGCTGACAAGATGAGCGCATGATAAAGCTCTGTCTGATCTTTGATACACATAGACTTAAGCGCAGACTGGTGGATGAGATACAATAGCTGTGTGTGGCTCTTTTGTTGGTGTTACAGCTTCCTTTCATGAAGTGCTGCCTGCAGTACAATAGCTCAGTGTTTTGTAGAAAATAAAATAGGTGTGGAAAAGTGAGCAATGTTTTTCATTATCTCGACTTTCTTCCTGAAATTTAAGGGCTGATAGCAGTTAGTTGAAACATGCACAGATTCAACAAGGTGCTGGAAATATTTTGGTTCATATTGACATGATAGCATCACAGTTGTTGCCGATTTGTTGGCTACACATACAGGATGTGACTTTCCCATTCCACTACATCCCAGAGGTGACTGGATCTGACAGGATCTGGTGACCATGGAGGCGATTTGAGTACAGTGAACTCGTTGTCCTGTTTCTTTGAAGCACTTTGACATGATTTGAACTTTGTGACATGGTGTCTTATCCTGCTGAAATAAGCAGTTAGTCTGTGGTGTTTAACTGATGCACAGTCACTAATGAGTCAAATGTGTGCTACAATATCCCCAGCATCATTACACCACCACCACTAGCTTGAACCATCGACCGGCGGGATGGATCCATGCTTTCATGTTGTTTACACCAAATTCTGAATTTTGCAGCAGAACTCTCACTAAGCTAGACGACATCTTTCCACTCTTCTATTCTCCAATTTTGGTGAGCCTTGTCAGTCGTAGGAGTTGCACCCGGTGTGGGCCTCTGGCTTCAACGTTTGACGTTTTGTCCTTTAAGAGATGCTCTTCTGCGTACATTGGTTTAATAAGTGACTTGAAGCAGCATTCTGAGTCACTTAAATCACCTTTAGCCCTCATTCTGATCTTCAGTTTAAACTTCAGCAGGTTGCCTTGACCCCGTCTACATGCCTAAATGTATTGAGTATATATTGATTACATTTTTGTGTCAAAAAAGAAGGTGAACAGGGGTACATAATAAAATGGCCAGTGAATGAATGCTAGCATGGCCAGAGCAACAGTTTTTTTTGTATGTTTTATCCTGGAAAAAACAAACCAGTTTTTATTTTATTTATTTTATTCTGGTAGTCTAAATTTGTACATTGTACATTGTATGTATGCAAAATTAACATTGGTGTGCATTAAAAAAAAAAAGTATTTTCTTTGTATAAGTACACTACTTTTAGTTACTTTCTATGATTTTTAAAGATCACCGTTAATATCATCCTACCCATGTTAATACAAGTTGCTGTACTAGAAGGACTGCTGTGTTGACTGAGGTCAGTTAAGATTTCCAGTTTCCTGATACCATCAGGAAAGACCTCCTGCAACGCACACCACATGCAGACACACTTTAATCACCGCCATTTGTTATGTTGATTGAAAATTTCAGGACCCCAAGAGGCAAGACGCACACACTGAAGTTGGCAATGATTAAAAGTAGCTTGTTGTGAATAGTCAGGTAATTGGAGTGGATGGATCTTTGAAGATGGAGCGTGCAGCCCTGAGGGGAAAACTGAGTTGTCAGGTGGGCAGACAGAGGACTGATGGCAGACGGAGAGCGAGCTGAGGCTGAATTCTCTTGTAGAAAACGACTTGTGAACTGGAACAGATATACAAGATGGGGATGAACTTATAAAAACAGTCATACACAATCACTGGCGAATAGTCCGGGACGAAGGTGTCGTGCATAAAACTCACAAACTGAAGGACAACAAGAGAGACTGTAAATAAACAGGAGACATAAAAAGTAAGAGAACAAAGAGGAAACAGAGAAAGAGGAGGAGGTACAGCCGGTTCATGATACCATTGCTTCCCTCATCTTTGCCCAAACAACTAAAGACACAACAGTTGCCCTGGACACGGTGTAAACCAACAAAAACAAAGCTGTATCATCGCGGTGCTTCGAGAGGAGGAGGTAAATGAGATCATATATGTCAGTAGCATAAGCTGCTTAAACAGTAAATCTTTCGCTTGGACGCTTGAAAGGACTGTGCTCACCTCTGAAGGTTTTGCTGGCCTGATGGCGAAAAGAATGTCCCCATTAAAAGCGTAACTGCGCCCAATTTGATGCCTGTAAAAGTCTCCACAGTGCAGATGGATACGTTAATCGAGGGGCAAATTGCTGCGGTATTATGGTGGTATTACTGGAAGCAATTACCAATAGGCAAGTAGACTGTTGCGATTATGCCATAAATCTAGAGGTAGTCATTACGCAGAGCATAGCCTAATAACAGCCAGCGTACGTACCTCCTGTGTGCATAAGCGCCTTAGATGAGCAGATTATTCGAATGGAAACAAGCTGAACTGATACAGTGAAGCTGTATTGTGACTACTGTTGCTAGACGGGGCCAAAAGATGATAGATAGGTGCGCAAGTATGTAATCTGTAGAAAGCGTTGTTATCTAGACTGGCAGATAAAGCAGTTGTGTGAATAGATCCATTGTGTTAGTAGAGGCAACCGGCTAAACACGCCAGCGTTTTCTGGCTCATGCTGAGAAGAAGTTTACCTGATAGAGTTATAGACTTGATGACACTGTGCAGTAATTATTAGAGTGTTAATATTTTAATGACTGAATACAACTGTGTCTGTGCATTTCTTGGTGAAGTTATTTAAAACTATGTTGCTGTATCTATGGAGTTATCAAAAACAAGCAGTGATCTCCAAAAGGAGCTTCCAGCTCAAATGAATGTATTGCCTGTATGGTGCTACCTACCACATTATTCCATCACTCATCTTTGATATTTTATTAGCTGTTTCTCAGTAATTTCTCCTATTTGCTTCTTGCCTAGGCACACTTCTCTCTGAGTGATTAACGTCATTGTTTTGAGCTGTAGATGGCAACCTTGCTCTTGGCAGACAGATGTTTCCATGTATTTTTATTATGTAGTACATGTGAAATGCTTTCTTGACGATCAAGTCCTGTTAATTTTGAAATATGTGTAATAAAACACCAATAAAGAGTCTTTATCCCAGTATAATGACTGGGATCGTAATCCATCAATACATCAAGCTTGGCCGTGTCTACGCTGACGTCCTAATCTCGGCGATATTTGCGGTTAGAAAGCGAGTTAAAAGGAGGTTTGCACCAGGTCTGTGATGAGACTTTCCACAGGCCTCACTGAGCTGTGATGTTACCCCGCTCATGTGTGTCCCCCATCTGATTCTGATCAGGGTTTTTACTGCTGCGCTCTGAGCTGCGAGGGCTTGGAGCCTAACAGGCGTATTTTTAGGCCAGGAGAGGAGGGGGTCGTGGGGGAGAGGGTGCTATTGAAAGCTGAGACATAATTATAAAATGTAAGATGGAATATTGTTTTTATTACAAAGCCAAACAAATGTGTCTTTGTCGCGAATCACATCAAAGATGTCTGTGTGACGACTAACCACTGAGTGGAGGCATGGTGCTTGAGGTTTAATGAAACACAAATGCTGGCTCTGTGTGTGTGTGTGTGTGTGTGTGTGTGTGTGTGTGTGTGTGACTTTGTGTGTGTGTGAGGCCAGCAAAAGTGTGGGGTCTGCAAGTGTCACTGTATGTGTTGCCGTGCGCCTTTTTTATCTGTAAGTCTGAGTATGTTGCTCACACATGTGCGTCCCCGTCTGTGAGTAAGCGCAGCTTTTCGACTGCGCACCGTAAGGAGCGAGGCATGTGTCACATAGAGACTATTAATTAGAGCCCAGTGTTTTGTGGTTACCTGTCACCACTGCTCATGAAAGAATGGAAAATTCAATTATTTCACATCGATGAGACCCAATAATTCACAGCACTTGATGAAACGCCATGGATTCTATGTGGGAGATGGAGCGTGTGTGTGCCTTCCCTCCATGTGTGAGGTTGAGCTGATTCCACCCATTACATCTGTCAGCGCATCATCTGAGAAGGTGTATATTATGTTATTTGTGAAGCTAGTGTGCTAATTATGACTTCAGCTCTTTTTTTAGCCTAGGAAGAGTAGGAAAGAGACAGCCAGTCCGTCGCTATCCAAACAACATGAAATTACATGGAAACTTAGAGCTAGACAAGTTCTCTTTATCTGCGTGCTTTGCTCGTCTCCTTTCCTTCCCTACTGTAGCGCAAGTGAGTGATTGCGGCACGGAATTCCTGAGCGCTTGGGCCTTTTGTTGGGATTGCATCGCTTGAATAGTTTCTGTTCCTCTCCCACCATACTCCACCCCAGTGTAGATCCATTTTATTTATCTGCCGTGTCATCGTCAGACGAGGGGGGGGGCACGCATGGCTGCCCTGGTGCCTGGGGAGTGAAAATGTGACAGGGCTGACAAACAGGCGAGTGTGGACAGACGTTTGTTGTGTCTAGACTGAGGCCCATGAGGCTGTCCTGGTCTTTGGGTAAACTAGTCTCACAGGAGGCGCATTGTAAACTTATCATAGTGTTATTGTGCGGGATACATGCTGGGCTCTGCTGTGAACGTGGGGAGTACCCATGTCTTTTACACTACACAAGAAAATAACATTTACACGCACATAATGTACTATTCTTTTGATCTTCAGCTTGAAGTTGGATATTAACTTAAGAAAAGTTAAAGAAGTATAGCTTGTGTGATGTGTAATAATCATAGACTGTATGTCAAAGATGGACACAACCACTATGATGTCACCAGTTGAGTAATTTGTTACACTAATTGTTACGTTGAACTGAAACACATTGACACATAATTACCAGTTAGCAATATAAATTTACAGGTCCAGACACTAATAGAAATCCCTAATTGTAATGAAGACACAGATGGGATGTTTTAGTTTTTATGTATGAACACAAAACTGACAACACAAAGCAAATCCTTGGCTAGCTTCTTGTTAGACTGCTGTTTGTGCAGACAGACAGTTTTGTTAGCAGTATAATGCAGTTGTTTCACCATCATTATCTTGTCCTTCTGTGCAATAAAAATAAAAGTAAAAAATAAATAAAAAGAAAAGTTTAAAATGCTAAGTTATCAGCTAACGCTAGCAAGCTAGGTTATCAAGCAGCATCCATAGACTGAAGGGGTGTGGTGCACAGACATGGAAACAGGATAATTAGCGCTAATTAACAGTCTAATGAAGTACTATAATTCCAACATGTTGGGCATGCTGTAATGCACAGCAAGCATATTATTTTTCAGATAATTGCATTAAAAATGCTCCAGAAGGTGCCAACAAAACAAACACAGCTGCGAGTCCTCTGTTCAGTGACTCTAATTAGCGGAGGTGAAGCCTAGCAAAGGGTTACTGGTGCTTTTCTGCTTGGAGTTTGCGTGTTCGTTGTGTGCCTGTGAGGGCTTCTACCACATACTCCAGCTTCCTCCCAGAGTCCTAAGACATGTATGGTGTTAGTTTAAATGGTTCTATATTGGTCGTGCAGTAGATAAGATAAGATAAGATAGAACTTTATTAATCCCTCGGGTGGGTTCCTCTGGGAAATTCGATTTCCAAAAAAAGCACAGCAACGACCGAAGTTACAGTTACAGAATTGTTAATATATATATACACACACACACACACACACACACACACACACACACACACACACACACACACATATATAAATACAGAGACAAATATAAATAAAATATACGAAGGGGATAAATAGAATAAATAGGAATAAAAAATAAAAATACAAGTGAATTGCACATTTCAAGTATTGAGTCTATTGCACTGTTGACTATTTACAAAAGTATTGCACAAGTATTGTACAGTGAGGTGAAGAGGCACTACAGCTTAGTTGTTCCCCCCTCCTTTGTCCTCCTGTTTCCCCTCCCTCTCCCCTCCAGAGAGGAGTTAAACAGTCTGATGGCGTGTGGGACAAAGGAGTTTTTAAGTCTGTTAGTTCTTGTCTTGGGGAGAAGCAACCTGTCACTGAACAGACTCTTCTGGTTGTTAATGGCCGTGTGCAGAGGATGCCTGGCATTGTCCATAATGTCCATCAGTTTCTTTAGTGTCCTTTTCTCTGCCACTGTCACCAGAGTGTCCAGCTTCATGCCGACCACAGATGTGAGTGTGAGAGCGAATACAATAGACTGGCAGCCTGTCCAGAGTGTACCCCTCCTCTCATCCTAAGACAGCTGGGAAAGGATCCAGCTTCTTTGCATAATTGCTTTAGAAGATAGATGGATGGATGCGTCTTTTAAAAAGTCACCCATTGTATGAGTGTCGTATTGTAAACAATTAAATAATTTATAGACGCTAAAGTAAATTTTCTATTCTGGCTGTAAAAATGTTACAGCCTCATGTGGCCATTAGAGGAACTGCAGTTTTTGGCACTTTTGTTGGTTTGATGATAATTCATTCAGTGTCACTTGAATTTCTGTGTTAACAGTATAGGTGGCATATGTAACACTTTTTTTTATTTGTGTGTAGAACAGCTGTTACCGTTAAATACAACTTTAAATGTTTTCATATATATTGTTTCCAGACGTGCTATTTTTTTTTTGTCCCAACACAAAAAGTCCTTTTGCAAATTAAATATTAATTGGTGTCATACTCTATGAGTTTGCGTGCGGGATGACAAAAATCAAATTTTCCTGACTAATAAACAGTTTCTGCTGTCATCTTCAGACCTCAAGCCCAGCTTATAAAAGGACTCATATATAATGTTAACACCCAAACCTTATCCCACGGGATACAAATTCATCATTTTAGCACTCCATGCACAGGCCTTCCTCAGAGATAGGATGGTGTCAACACAGAAATCTGTCACTTCTCTCCACGAAAAGTTGGATTCAGCGTGAGGGCCGACATGGATGCAGTTCAGACTGCTGTTGCACAGATGAAGGGAAACACCCTCCTTCAAAGCCTGTTCCTGGCAAGACAAAACTTTAAGTCACGAAAGAACTGTTTGTTTTCTAAAAGCCATCTTTGTCATTTATGCAGTTTATTTCTGAGAGCTAATAAGGACACCAAAATGCGCACCCATAGAACAGCTACAGTCGGGGCAGCTAGCGGCAGGTCTTCACGCTGATTCAGTTTTGTAGTAGGTCAGCAATTTTTGCTGCTTCACTTTCATGCACGCACATGCTCATAAACGCAATTAAAAAAAAACTCTTTACTTTCCATTTGCAGTTCTTGATATTGTCTGCATATGCTAGTTTCCTGTGCTTTTGGCAGGTCAGGTCAAGTTCAGGTTTGGTGACTCATTTCAGAATGTTTGAGCTTCTCTTGCATTTCATTTAGCCGCAGTTTAATCAGTTTTTTTTGTGTGTAAGATGCAGACAAAAATTTCGTTTATCTCAGTAACCACTAAGTGCCTGAGATAAACTCCTCTTTCTTCAGGCAGAGGTCTCTCTTCCTCACTGTGTCATGTTATCTTGACCAGAAGGAAACAAGTTGAAAAGACAAAATGGGAGTTGAAGTGACAAGCAGCTGTGCATACCGAAGTCATGTTCATTTTTCAGGGTCAGAACTGGTCCCTGTTATTCTTTTAGTGTTTCATGAAAGCTGCAGTCTCACAAGTGAATATTTCCAAGTGTCAGCTAATGATTTGTACCACAGGCTGTGACCCAAAGAAAATCCGGCATGCCATGTTAGTCAGTTGCCGAAAGAACGGATGGAAGTGTGAATGGATGAAGAGAAAATAGGAAAAGAGTGAAGACCCAAAACGGAGCAGTTCCCACGACCAGAAAATTGCTCAAATTGCTGGTGGCTCTCTTTGTCCCCACCCCTCCAATGCATTCCATGATGAATGGGACATTTAATATTGCGCTGCTTAAGGGTATCGCTGGAGTGTATCCTATCTGTCCTTCACTAAACACTAAAACAGCCCTTTTTCTCTGGCAGTGTGGAATTGAGCAACATATTATCAAATGTAGAAGAAAACCAAAAAACTTTGCAAAAGATTTTAACATAATTTTAGACAAGGGTTTTACTGACAAGGTAACTTTAAAATTGCTTTGTTTCTTTGATGCTGGGACATATTTTCAACACATTCTGTGCCACGACCAACACATAAGTTCTGCTTCTTAAGAGAATGTGGTTGTGTATTTTACATATTTCTGAAACCATGAAAACATTTACTTTTTATGACGGCAAACAAGTGGGAATAAACAAACCAATAAAAGAGAAGAGAGCTCATAAAGGCTACTGGTTATACAGTTAGACAGTCAAAGCTGGCATGTGCAGAGGAGGGATAGTGGACGAAGTGGACAAAGGATGCTAAATGTGGAGCTGCCAGACAGGAGAAGAGGAAAATCTCAAAGGAAACTCATGGATGTAATGAAGGAGGAGATGCAGAGGGATAGGGTGAGGTGGAGGCAGTTGATCTGTGTGATTTCAGTAGCGTTTCTGTGGATATAAATATGTATTTTTGTGTGCTAAAGAAATGCTTTGTTTTAACCAGCTCTTAACAGGACTAACTATGGCCACTGAGGCTGTAACAATGTAGTGCTGTGGCACGCTAATACATGCATTGTTGGCTAATATCAGAGTGCAATTCAAAACAACAAAACAGGTTTAAAAATTGAAATGAATATTCACAGTATCACCTTTTCCCTTTTAGTCACTCGCAGACAAATGCAGGAATACAAATGGCTTAACATGCCAGAATTCAATCCCTCTTTATTTTAGTGTTATTTAGCCAGTATTTCAATATTTAATTTGAAATGGTGTCAAAATTCAACAGTTTAAAAAGATCTGCAAAATACGTGCAAATGACTCTACTCTGAATACATTTTACAGCATTTGGACTAACTGTAAGTAACTAAAATGATACAGTGAATGACAGTCAGGTTAAGTTTGATCTTTTCTCCCAGGAGTATGACTATTCCTCTTTAATGGGCCCCTTAGTACTACTGCTCCATCACTTGAAAGGCCAACAAACTGTGCATGTAATATTTCTTGAGGGGCATCCTTCATAACAAGGCTTTCTGACTACAGGATGTCACAGACAGCAACCCCAGTGCATAACTACAATTAAAGTTGGAAAAAAAAAAGCTGCAGAATTGCAGATCAGGCATGTAGTTGACAGTGGGAATGTTTCTAGGAATTGTTTTGTGAAAGGTGATGCTCTGAATACTTTTCATTCCTTTTTAAAATGTAGCTAGCGGTAGTTGTTTGTGACTTATAACACAAAAAATCTATTAACTGCCATCTGTCCTGACTTTCTTTTACGTAGCAGGTCAGGATAGGTGGATAACAAATACGACCGAAGGAAGACTTTTAGCCGTCTTGTTGCAATGATTTCACACAAAGGGGAGAAGAGACAGATGAGATTTTCTGGCTTTGTGTCACGCTGATGGATGGAGCGAGAGAGTTCTCATGAGCAAGTGTCATCCAATCTAATCCAGGTGATTAGTCATGCATTCTCCTCTTTCAAGGTGTGAGGCCCATTATTTCTCCCCCCCTAAACCAGGGGCCAGGTAATGTAATCGCAAAATGAAAAGTATCACTGTTGGTTTCAAGTAACTAGACACACAGATACGCAGACAGTCAGGCACGTACTGTGCTACGTGTATACGAGCAGAAACAATGGCAGCGAGAAGCTCGAGTACACTGTCTGGCCTGAAGGTGACCTCCGCCCCCTCACCCCAATTGGCAAAGCTCAGATATTCATCTGGTCTGAGAAAAATAGGAGAAATATTGTTATGGTGACTGTTCAAAATGTTGATTTAAACATTTAAAAAACTTGAACAGCACATTTCAGAGAGGAAGACGCCAAAACACCCGCACGCTATTCGTTCTCACGGAAAGGACCGTGACACGGAAAATACTGCAGTATGTTTTATCTCTTGGGGATGCACTCAAAACCAAAATGGACTGGCTGATTCAGACTCTTCCCTTTGATACTAGAATTGTATTAATGGACAGTTTAAAGTCTGTAACTATTCAACATCACCACTGTTTTTTTTTCATAAATCATGTTACTGGTGTGATTTATTCCTCTGTGGTGTTTGTCCTCTGTCTATTAAAGACATTTGTAGTGTGCTCTGTGTCTTATATACTTCTTTAGAGACAGAGGGGAGAGAGTCTATGTGTGTGTGTGCTCTGCAACTGTTTGCTCTTCAGGACACAGTAAGAGATCAGACAAAACCCAGTTTTCCACCTCTCCGTCACCCTTTCCTTCCATCTTACCACTCGTTTTTTCTCCATATTGTTCTTTGTCCAGTTCACCTTGTTAACCTTCCTGTTTCTGTGCAGGAATAATGCGGTCCTGTCATCACCTTGTTAAAATCATTCCTCATAACAAAGTGTTATTCATGTGAACTTTATGATTCTGCACTTTTTTGTGGATCCATGCCTATGGAGTGTGTGTGAAGCAGCACAGCAGCAGGGCTAAGCCGAGTGTCTATTTACTGTGATGTGCTTGCTTGCTCGTTTGGCTCTTAGCAGACTGTCATCACAGGGGATCGTCAGTGGAGGGAGATACCAAAGTATGATTAATAACTGTCCTTTCTGTCTCTTGTTTTCACTCCATTTTCTTTGCTTTCCTTTCCCTGTCGCTGTCTCTCTGTGTTACTCCCTCTCTGCTCCCAGAGGACCTGGATGACCTGCGGATGGAGGGTGTGACAGGGCTGGTTCTATCCGGCAGTAAGTTCAGCCAAGGACGCAGCTCCTATCAGCCTGAACCACAGGCCAAAGTTACACTCAACATCTGCTCTAGGTGTGCCAGGTAAATGTTTCTACCTTCTCTTTTCTGGCACAGTGGACGGAGAATATACGCACAGTTCTGCCCCAAAGTTTGAAACGTCCGTGTTTTTACCTCTATAAAACATTAGTACTAATATGTGTGTATATATGTCTGTATGTACTCTGTCTTCTCAACAAACCTTTCACAAACATCTTCACACATGCAGTGGTTAATAACATGAATATGTTTTTAAAAGCATTTAATCGTCTTCATCGTTCTCCGTTTGCATTTGTTTCGCATGTCAGCATGGAGCTAGTCAAGTGTCTGGATCGTTTGTAGATTCCATTACAGTCTCAAAATGCCGCTCCATAAAACTTTTTTTTCTGGTAGCAGGGATGAACGGTGTTCCCTGTGGGAGCTGTCAGACAAGTAAAGATTTTAAGCTACGATGTGTACTACTCTATTACAAGACCAAATCAAACTGGTTCTCCTTAGAACTGAAAGAAAAAGCGAGGCTCAAGGGCACAACTGAGCAAAAGAACAACACAATCATTATAATACATCAGAATAGTTAGTTTGAAAAACAGACATTTCATTTTTTTCTGCTTGCAACTTCATTTAATAGAACCAAATAAGCCAGACTGTAGGGGTTGGTGAAAGGAGTAGTATACACCTCTGCATGAAGTCATGTGTTTTTGGAAATTTTCTTCTTTTCTTAGAAAAAGAATAGGCTGATGAATTTTACAATGATAGATTATTTATGACTAATGATAAATGATAGGATTGATACTTTGTTTCTATCCTCTAAGTTCAGTACATAGCCTGCTGAATGTGTAAAATAATTGCCTTGGATGAAAGAAATATACCTCAAACATGAACTATGGAAAAAAACTTCATCTCATAAATCATGACACACTGCTCTCCCGTACATAAGGTGCGGCATTGGTATTGGTACGACATGGTCCTGGGTCTGTGTTTGTGTTGCTGGTTAATTAATATTCTTTGATTTAGTGTTATTCATGGTTCAGTTTCCTTGCTTTTCCATTTGTATTTCTAGTTCTCTTAGTTATTTTCTGCTTTGGTTATATTTATACATTCTAGTTTTTAGGGTTTTGTTACTGTGTCTCACACCTGAACATCCTTGTCTTTATGTTTCTCCTGTGTCTGTTTTGTGTGCTCTGTTTCTGTCTCCCCAGTCAGTCATGTTCCCATGTCTGTCTTCCCTGGTTCCACTGTCTAGTCCGTGTCTTAGTGTATGTTTCATGTTTCTTGTTTTATTTTGATAGTCCCTTGTCCAGGGTTCAGCGTGTTCAGTTTTGCGTGTCTTTGCGTCTGATTAGTTCCAGCTGTGTTTCCTTCCTGTTTCCCACCGTCTCGTTATCCACTGTGTATTTAGTCCTCTGTCTTCCTCTGCCTGTTGTTGAATTGTTTGTTCAGCCACCCTGCTCATCTTCCCCCATGTTTACAAGTCTCAGGTTTTTCATGTCTCAGGTTTCCGGTCTTCACGTGCCATGTACTTAGTGTTTAGTTGTTTTCCCAGTTTAGGTGTTTGTTGGTTTAGTCTTTGTCTCCCTTTTGCTTTTTGTTTGCCTTTCATAGAGCCGTAAATAAAGGCTCGCTTTTAGTTCCTGTCCATCTCCAGAGTCTGCCTTTGGATCCACTCTCTCTCCACTCCTCGTCTGTCTCTAGTGTTATTTACAACATTTTTTGAGTTTTGTAATAATATAAAACAGCTTTCCTTAAGAAAGTATAACCAGTTGAGAAGACTTGTTCTTTCTAGTAGTTAGGTAAATAGATTAATGCTGTTGCGATAACTGCTTATCTTAGCTTAAAGACTGGAGGCAGTAAATAGGTGACAAATAGCTGTTTTTCCAGGATTATGTTAAATTATTGCCCAAATCCAGGAAATTGCTCAGCTCTTAACCCCACGCAAAGTCACAGTTACTGTTTTTTCCACTAGATAATCTCCTCATCAAAGTCTCAGCAAGAACTGAAACAAATTCATCTCCCGACTGAAATGCTAAACAATTTCTGTAAATTTTCCTCTACAGTTCATTTGTCAAAACTATACCGTAGCGCCTGCTGCATCCATTTTTTTCTTTCAAACATCCAACACTTCTTTCTTATCCTTTTCTTACCCTCCATTTCCTGTCTCTGCATTTGTATCAGAGGTAGCAGAGAATAATATCATATCTGAAGTCCATTCCAGTGTTGCTTGTTTTCACAAATCAGCTCTAGCGAGGATAATTGTCTCCATTATCACCCTCTCTCTTGTTATCACAGTTTTTCTCCTCAGACACATTTCCTGTTTCCCTCAGATTCACATCGTCAGTCTGGTGCTCAGATTTCTGAGTTTTGGGTGTGATACCGTAGGCAGGTGTGGGCAAAACTCTTCCTTGATGCCAGTCAATGATAAACGGTATCTTCTTGATGAGACGCCAGGCACAAATCTGCCTGCACAGCCTCCACTGGTTGGGGTCTGGAATTTGTTTGTTTCAAACTCTTCTTTCATTCATGCAGCTTATCAGTTTCGTTCCACACGCAGGCTGCGGGTTGTTGTCAAAGGTTTGTGCAGGAGGATGAAGGCTATCGCTGGATTTTTGTTGGCAGTTTATCGACTTGATGTTTTTAAGCTAGTTGTTTATACCTTTTGTCCCATGGTGGAATTAGTGGCAAAGCAAAGCAGCATCTGTATCTGGAGTCATTTTTGGCTCTCTTGAAGGGTTTTTTTTTTTGTTACTGAAATGTCAAACATCTGTTCCCTTTCTCTGTCTTCCTTTATCCTTTCGGCTGAGGCCAAATTCTTGTTTTGTCCTCTTTAACCTGACCACCGAATCTTTCCCAAGTTTTATTGGCAAAGGAGCTGTGGTCTTTCAAAGTCATTTTTGGGTAGTCTAAGGGCCATAAACAGATCAGTAAGCTGGAAAAGTGCTGCACGCATGGCTTGCCCTTTGTGCTGTTTTGAGAAGACAGATTTCTCAAATTAGGGTTGTGCAGAAGTTCATACGTGCACAGACTCAGGTATTCATGGATGCACACATAAGGCAGCCTGGACACAGGTTTCAAACTGTCTACTTTTACCTTGATGAGATTCGCTGAAGCTTTAAAATTGTTCTTCAGAAAACTAACACGTGTGGTAATGCATCTGTCCTTCAGCATCAGTGAGACTTATTGAGAGATGTGACCTTGCAGTACTGCTCATGTTAGTTCATTTTAATATTGACATGACTGAGGGGAATCTTTGCAATATTTTATAACTCACACAAAGATACCAGAGGCTTGCTTGGCTCAGCAGGGAACTGTGAACACTGGCCCAAGCTGGATAAGCATTCCTCACATACCCGTCATCCCTCAGTCAGACACATTCGAATCCAGCTTCCCTTGTGTTTTTTTTACAGGTCAGTGAGGTCTATCAGTCTGCGCAAATGAGACCGAACCACTTGGCTCTACCATGCACTACCCCAAACCAGGAAATAGTGACACCTAATTTCACACCCACAGTGTGAAGGCGATAACTCCGTTCCCATTTGGGCACCATAATAAGAACAAAATGTCAACTTTGCATTGCAGGATCGCTTTTCTCTTTGAACTCACTGACCCCGTATTGAAACCGATCCCTGACTTCTAAGACACCTTCCCTTGCCAACGTCCTTTTCCGTCCCTTCTGTCCAGACACTGGCCACACCACCAAATGCTCCAGTCAGCCAGTGTGCCTCTTAACCAGCAGTGGCAGGTCTGAAAACATTCAGCTTCCAGTGGCTCTCTGCTGGTTGGTTGAAGTGCAAAATGCTGTGTGGCCTGTGTGTTGTGGCCACGTTTCTGCCTTTTGGGCTATAACTGTGGTCACACCAACATTTCATGCACCTCCCTTATTGGCCTGATCAGTTCATTTAAAGAGCATGTACTCCCGCCACAAAATCTCCTGTGTGCAAACGCATCCCAGATCTTAGGCCTGCTCTGAAGTAGCTGGCAGTGCGGTTTTAAGGAAATGGATAGATTTCCACAAACTTCTTTTGGACTTGTCGTTCTCATTAAATTAATTGCTTTCATATCAGGAATGCACTAGGGGAATTGTAGTCAAGACTTGCGGCTATGAGTAGCTTTTGTTCAGAGAATGGGAAGGCCTTTTGATAGTCATCTTGGGTACTTTTAATGGTCTTATAAAGACCATTAAAGAGGGGGGAGACAAGGAGAGGGATGTCTAAAGAAGGAAAGAAATAGAATACACTTTAAGAAGTTGCGCTGTGCCTTTAGTCTCGATGTAGAGGTAGAAACAAGGAGGCCCTGCAGCTGGGAATGCAGCTGTGCCATAAAGGCATAGGGATTGCTTTCCTTTCTCTTCAGCTAATGGTTGCTCTCATGACATGGAAACAGCATGAGGTATAAAGAATTTGATGCCAACGTGGTGCGTGCACAAATTTGACATATGATGTGATTTATAGTTACAGCTATAGTGAGTGTATAGAGCATTTTAGAAGAGCATAAATGCATTTAAATAGCATTTTTCTCTTCTTGCTGAAAGGTGAAACGAGAAAAGGCTGTTTGTCTTTCATTTGCAGTTTACTTCACTATCTCTGGGCAGCCCAAATCTTTTGCTACCTTAAGACAGCCAAATCTGTCAGACCCACTTCCCTTTCAGTCCACGGTGTTATCTTTAAAAAAAAGCAATAGGGGCTTGGAACACATTCTGATAAAAAACAGTAACTGAATGATGTCAGGGAAAAATAGTAGCTGCGTGCGGGTTTTTATTTTCTCTTCTTCATCTTCAGTTTTATGTTTTTATAAGCATAGGGATAGTGGAGGTGCTGCTGCCTGTGTACACATCGTCTATTCGTGCATTACTGTCGTTTCTTCATTATTATTCATATTTAATTTCAGCAAAAACAAAAAAGTTTGTGACTTGAAACCGACCTCCGTGCCGATCCAGATTTCGCCGAACGTTTCGCTAAACATTTCCTCATTGTATCATCACCTCAGACTGATTGAGGCTGGCTTGTTTTTTTGTTATCTGACTTTCAATGTCCAAACATGCGCTGCAGTGCAAGTTTATGTTGTGTGTTGTTTTCCAGGTTGCAGGGAGACACACTATCAGACAGCAGATCAGAAGAGGAGCATAGGCCACACATATCTGAACAAGCTGTACCTGATATATCTTGTAAGTTGCAGTTCATACTTAATATATAAAATCTTTATGCCGTTTCATTCTGCTTTATCCTTCCTTTTTCCCTCGTTTGTGCGTATCGTCTGGAGCAGCTCCTTTGCCCGGGTTGGACACGGTGGCGGGACGACTCCAGGAATGCGACACCTTATCTCAGATGTCAGGCTCTGTAAGTGTCCTCCCTACATCCATCACCAAACAATTAAGATCGCTTTACAACCATCAATTACCTCGTCGCTCTCTCCTCCTCGACTGCTATTGTCTCAAAACCACCTCGAGCCCCTCGTTAACAGAACAAGGCCCGAGTTAAAGTGATCCATCTTCATGTGGGGATTTCAGCTTACACAACAGCTGATAGCGCTAAACAGCCCCAATTAAAACTCTCCCTGCATCACTTTGCTTGCCTTTCACAGCTCTTGTGTGCAGTTTGAAAGGCATACACGAAAAGAATATCGAGCGACGTAACAGCCGCAGGAGATTTAGATGGGTTTGATAATGGATCTAAATATTTCTGGGTTACAGTAGGTACACAAAGGTTTGTTGAATAGCAAAGTGGCGTGATAAACCTCAGACGCTTCAGGGAAGAAATCTATAGTGGCCTTACGTGGCGCACACCAGACTCAGTCAAAGGCACATGCTGTTAATAAAGCGTTCAGCTAAGACGCCGGTACCTTTGTATAATTACCTCTCTGAAAAGCCAATACCTTTTTTTAAAAAATATAATTGCCCAATCTAAGTGTTAGACAAGGCTTTTTACTGCTTTTTTTTAAGAACGAAAGGAGCCAGTGCAGTGCTCCGTGTGTGGAGCAGATGCAGAGAGGCTCCAGACTAACTGGGAGCAGACCTTTAGAAACTGAAGGACTAAAGTAGTCGGAGCTCTGACGGATTTAGCCAAATACAATAGCCTCCATCCTGAAACTGTAGACATTTGGACCTTAACATGCCAGTCACACTAATTCCCAGCATTTTACAAGTGTTTTCTTTGACACAACGCACAGAAGGATTTAGAACCGAAAAGCTGAGGCTTGACCGCAACCAGCACAGAGTAACAGAGTTTTAATAAATCTGGAAGAGTTAAGTCGATCAATTTAGCCTGTGCCTTTTATTTCTCCTTTCCAATGACCTTCACATCCACATTTAACCACTAGTTTGTAGCTGTGCGCAACAAGGGATTAGACACTCCATCCTGCCGCCACACCGCAATCTTCACAGGTTAAGCCTTGTCTGGCAACTTAGAGAACAGTGCGCTAATAGGTCCCATATGGACTCTGCAAGTGCAAATATCTCCTGTAACCTATAGTGCTGCAAGTAACCGTGCTTGTTTTGTGCTTAATTGCTTATATTTGGCCCTCTTCGAAAGGCAAATGCAATTTGTAATAGCTTGTAAGTTCAGCTAGTCGTCCAGGGGCTTGTGGAGTAAAATGACTAAGCAGTGTGGAAATTTTTTTTTTTTCTTTTATGGTTTATTCGGCGGGAGGTGGGGGGTAGGAGTACAAATAACTCGAATAAAGTAATGAATGAAAGTGTAATGAAATCTTATGTCTTTGCACAGAGTAAAGACATAAGATTTCATTACACTGGTAGAAAAGTGTCTTGGTGCTTCCTCTCTTGTCGCAGTGGTCATTGCATTTTTCTTTACTTTTTTTTTGCGACTTTTAAAAGTTTGAAGTCATATTTTATTATTAGCATTTACAACTGTCCATAAATAAAGTAGAGCCCTGTATTGTAGACAAGCCCTGGTTTGGGCAGTAAATGCCCTGGAGATGTTGGAAAGTAAACACTCTTAACGGTTATCATTATTAGTCTCTTACCTCTGCCAGCTCCCTTTAGGTGATAATTGCCCCATAAAGACAAATTCTTTCCTAAAGCAATAGCCAGGTGTAAATTCCCCCCAAAATTCTCCCACTTTCCTTTGTAATTGTTAAGTGATATGTGTTAATCAGATTTGCTCTGAGTGGTATGGGTGTTACCATCGTAAAATATGCCAAGGGAAACTGCTCACTTGTATGCTGGAAATAAGATAATTAGTGTGATGCAGTGCTGTGTGTGTGAGAGATGCGAAGCAGAACCGTTATGAGGGTTTATTTCTGTTTCCGAAGGAATCTTGGCTGTATGGCTTTTTATATTTGGCAACAGTCTGCTCCCCACACCTCCACAGACACGCATGTATGGTTGTCATCTGAGCAAATCGCACAGCGTAGCCACACGACGCAAGTGCTGGTGTAATCTGCCAAAAGCTTTGTTTTGTATTTACAGGATTTTTTGTTTTTCTTTATTTGCCTGTGCACTAAAATGATTTTCGCTTACAATGATGGAGAGATTTCTGTTAGGGAATTTCTTGTAATAGATCCATCTATCTATTTTTCCTCCATTTTTCCAGTTTAGAGTCATGGGAGATGCTGAAACCTCGCCCAGCATCATAGGACAAGAAGCAGTGTACATCCTGGAGAGTCTGTTGCAGGCTAATACGTTGAAGCACTTTCACATCTTTAACATTTTCTTTTTTAAAGTTTTGGGAAATGAACTCCAAGATGTCACACATACAAAAACTAATCTTTTGTGTTATGGCACACTGATTCTAAGGCTTCAGCTAAATTTTGAAGTACTGTGCAGTAAAAATATATTTTTTCCCGCAGACTCTTGTAAAGACTCATCTCATTTGCACTTCTATTGACACTCGTTGTTTTTCTCTGATTTAAGAACAGGCAGTGTGTCATAAAGTCGGTCTTTGGAGCACTTGAGTAAAAGCCTAACTGTGTTATTGTCAATATCCTGTCTGCTTTTGGCTGTGGTTGGATGAGTGAGCCTCTGAGCTCTGTATGCAAGTCCATAAAATCCAGGAATTCATTAAAAGTGTGAGTGCTAACTCTCACATCCCATATTCTCCCACAGCCATGCAACTTAGATGGGGCTGCAAAAGCAAAGTGAGTTATTTAGAAAACCTGTAATAAATTCATTTTCTTAGTGTTAAGCTTAGCTGATTAATCCATGTAAAGATATGACAGAATATGTGACCCTCTTTTTGTTTCTTTCCACTTCAGATAATTCCCCAGAATACACAAGACTTTTCAGCTGTACAGCACTGACGCATCACTACACCTGATTCTATAAAAAACACAGGACTGGCTGGGTACTCGTCAGTATTTAATGCACTGGCTTACCAGAGCTTCAACCCTGAGGCCCGATGACATAAAGGGTTCATGAGGCTCGAGATGAAAATTCACAGAGAGAAAAATGTCATGCTTCACTTTATGCTGAGTTTCTTTTGGCATGTGATACCCGTTTTAAGTCTGTATGTCAGCTCTCACTATGCCCAGATTAATCTCACACCAAATAAGGGTCCGCAGAGTGTCTTTCATGCAGCAGGTCTACTTTACACCACCTGGCACACAGTTTTTTGTGCGAGCGCACTGCAGAGAGAGCTCAGGCCAAGCTCCTCATTGTTGGCTTCTGGCAGGAGCTCGATCGTTGATGGTTATAACCAAGGAAGCTTTTTCAAAATTAAAAACGAGTATGAAGGAAACGAGGTACAGACAAGGCTAAAGTCGGTGGTTATCTCCTGCTGCTGCTGAAGTAGCAAAGGATGTGACTGATCCAAAACTTCATGTTAGCAAAGAAAAGGGTGAAAAGAAGAGGGCTGTTTTGTAGGTTGCTGCTTTATTGCGTTATGAGCTTGTAACAGCTT
Organism: Haplochromis burtoni; assembly: GCF_018398535.1. Taxonomy (NCBI): domain Eukaryota; kingdom Metazoa; phylum Chordata; class Actinopteri; order Cichliformes; family Cichlidae; genus Haplochromis; species Haplochromis burtoni. Next base: position 3,324,054 of record NW_024582362.1, read on the forward strand.
TTTGGCCTTTAATCACAAGACTAAACCTGACACCCTCGGTGATCCCGGCCTGTGTGTGGCAGGAATTTTAAAGATG
>NW_024582362.1:3324688-3446348 GCF_018398535.1 Haplochromis burtoni
CATGTCTTTGGACTGTGGGAAGAACCCACGCAAACACGGGGAGAACATGCAAACTCCACACAGAAAGACCCCGGCCTGATGGTGGAATTGAACTCGGGAATTTCTTGCTGTGCAGCAACAGTGCTAACCAGAGCCATTCATATTCATTCATTCATATGTCATCAAGTAGCAGATGGCAGCCGACAAAATCAGCCTGCAAATAAATCAGTCAGCTTCAGCTTTTTATGACACAGAAAGAACTATGATATATCTCCTGATGATTAAAGCTCAAAGCTATATCATGAAGATAAACTTTTGTTTTACTTCTTAAACATAGTAAAGTTATTGCACCAAAAAAAAAAGAAAAACTGATTCTAAGGTGGTTTGGTGGAAACATTTGACTTCAAATTTAGTAGATTTTATATGGAGTGATCCACTTGTGTTTAAGGAGAACTGCAGTACCTTTAGTGCAGTCCACTAAAGGTACTGTGGTAGTGACGTACACTAAACACCCCAAACACTCGTAATAGCAAATCCTATCAGCCAGAGCATTTATAACTCAAAGGAGCCCCAATACTTCAAGTGAAGCAGTTAAAAGCCTCAAATAATAAGCTGAAATGAGAGATGATCAAATAGAGTGTGTCTTGGTACAAGGTCCTGTGTGTGTTTTGTGTATATTAGTCCCTATGCAACCCAGGCCTGACCACAACAAGAGTCCATCAATTGTGCTCGCAAAGCCAGCAGTACGCTCAAACCCCTGTGACTGCATGCACACACCCCCGGCAGTCCTTGTTGTGTGGAGGGGCCATGTTGGACCAAACCCCAGATTGCGGTGATTATTACTGCTGACCACACACGTATAGCTCCACACATGCAGGCTATAAAATATTTGACTCTAGACGTCTATCCTCTCTCTTTCTGTCTTGTTTGCTCTCAACATGGAATCAATTTTGTAAGAAACAAGACCCATGTTTGTTAGTTAGCCAGAAGTTTTACCAGAAGGGTTTCCCCTTTTCTCTTTAAGCTTTCTTTAGTTTTATCATTGTGGGAGGGAGATCATACCAGTTTTGCACCACTGACATTAATACACTATAAGTCATTGCAAAATCACTTTTTATTTGGCAAATGAAAAGCCATTCCTTCCTGTCTTTTCGGCCGCTAGGATTAAAATATCGCACGTCATGCACTGTTTGTTATAAGAACAATAGATGCTCTAAACCATGGCTAAATGAAACCACTCTCCATCATTCTGTTGTATCGTCTCACCGTGTAATCAAGTCCATTTTGTGCCCCAACATCTCCTGTGTAGCATTTTTGTTTTGTACATGATTTTCAAATATGCCATATTGATACACGATTACATCTTCCAGGTGACTTTGTTAGTATGACGTCACTAAACTCAATGAAATAACAGTCATATTTTCATTGCACTGTCTGTTTGTTTATTGATCTTGTCTGATGAGGTGAATTTCTTACAGGCTTGCTTGGTTTTCCTGGTCTTTGGGACTGTGGAGTCCCATCAGCCTCGGCCTCCAGTCTGCTGTCTCCAGGATATATGGTCCTGATTACCGCAGAGCTTTAGAACTCAATGCAGATGTTGCGTTGTAGATGTTGCTAATAATAGTTGATCTATTGTATATCAAAAGCTTTTATAAAACCGAGCTCTTTAATAAGGCACTACGATAAATTTGATCTTTGATATAATCAACTTGGACTCTGGATATCCGAAGCACCGGGGCTTTAAAATGTAACGACGTAAAGTCCACTTAAAATTGGGAATCTGTTGGTGGCCTTGTTTGCCAGAGCTGAGTATAAAAGGCAAGAGGAGGACAGTGTGATGTCATGCTGTTGGATTTAGGGAGATACCACCAAAGAGAAAGAAATAAAGCTGGGGAGGGGATTCACTTGTAGCACTCAACCCGCCTTGCTGCTTTATGAGGACTGTAATTAAAGATTGGCTTGGGTGTTGTGGTTCTGCGACCACAGAAGGCCTTATGTATCTGACAGGCATGAAGATCAATGCCATGGATCCTGGGAATGATCTTCTGTCATTTATCAGAGGATAGCAGCTTCCCTTGTTTTTCACTACACCTACTCTTTAAGCATTGCAGTCCTCTTTGAGGGGAGCTTAACTTGTTACTGTAGAACAAACTGAGTTAACCTCCCCTTTGTGCAAGAATACTAAAATGTTAAGAGAGTCTTCTTATAATAGAGTGTATTCCTTCCTGTGCATATACTGGGATTTTTGGCTGCTTGTTACCTAGCAGGTCGCCACAGCCCATGGATCTGCATATTTTTATATTTCTGATTTTGCACAGATTTTACAACAGATAACCTTCATGATGCACCCTTCCCATTTATCCGGGCATGGGACCTGCATTAGGAGTATGGCGACCCCCTGAGTTTGTGTTCCAGACAGGGGATTTTCTTTTTGCAAGACGAATGTGTTAAGAACTACACCTCTTAACCCAAAAGGACAATCCCAATGCCAAAATCTGATCAGTGAAATTTTTTTTATTTTCTTCTTCTTCTTCTTTTTATAAAAAGGCTATTTTGTCTGCCCACCTTTATGTTTGATGGTTGCCAGTTTTTCACTCCTTCATTATTCACACAGTTCTTCTCAGTCGCTCTTTGCTGCAGAGGTTTTATCACTGAAGATCTCCAAAGGATCTGTTTGATTTTAGTGAGAGGACACGCTTATCCAGCTCATAGTTTTCCCCGTAAAGATCCTTGTCCCCTGTGCGTTTGTGAACACCGTCGTGTTGTAAAATTCCTTTCCTCTCGAGCTTCTTGTGGCTGCCCTGAATGAAAACACCATTTAGTATTCAGTTGCCCTGACCGTCCATGCACCTTTGACATTCACGCAGTCCCATAACATTACACTCACACATCCTTGTTTCATGCACTCCTCTGTGGTGTTATTGGCCAGGTTCACACCAGACATGCTGGAAACCATCAGATCCACACAAATTTATTTTGGTTGTAACTGACCAAAGCGTGTTCTGCACTTCATCAGGCTTCTTTTCTCATCCTTCGGCCAAGTTAAATCTTGCAGTTTTATGAGTAATGGCTTTTTTGAGGTTGACTTTATCCAGTGTCCGTCGCGGCGCCCGACACCACCAGATATTCTTCTCGCTGAATCAAAAGCATTTGCTTGTCTTTTTTCCAAATAGGTTTGTGTGAGGTCACCAACTCCATCTTCCGTTACTGGTAACACGGCTCTTCCTACACTCCCATTCACACTGTTTATTTTTTACCACACTCAGCTATGTTGCATTAGATATAACCCAGGAGGAAAGTGTGTGTTCACAGGTGTTCTTTTATAACCTTGTTCAAGCAATTATCCTCAACTAGGATTTCATGTGGAATCGGTTTGGTTCCAGTGGTCACAGGTGTTCTGACATTTGTTCTATTAAAGTTGGACTTTGTGGCTTGTGTTTTATGTTCATAGTCTGTCGTGCATAGGATCAAGTACCTCGCACTTCAAAATAAAAATCATAAAAATTATAGCAAGATGTTTTCATTTTGAACTATTTCACTGTTTTAGTGATATTGCGTAGTCGTGTGTTCGGGTTTTGCTGTGAAGGGATTATCCCAGGATTGTCTTTAAAGACCGCTGGAAGCCTCGCTCTATGTATATCACCAGATGTCTCCAAACCTCACCCTGTGTCAGCACTTTGTCTAGTCAGCTCTGTCTCCCATTAAGTGCTTAGCACATCAAATGATGTAAGTGCTGGCATCAGAGGTATCATAACTTATCTAGTGTAAACCAAACTTACAGGAGGTGGAATTACGGCTGACAGGTTTTATTGTTCACCTGTGCTTGGAGCTCATGTACGCTCGGTCCACTGACTTAACAGATCATCTGGCCACTTGTGTCCTATCAAAGGAAAAAAAATAGGAGGATTAAGCATGCTGCCATTAAAGAACTTGGCAAAGTTTAGACTGTCTAACAGGTCTCTTTCCAAATCACACACTTGGCCATGATTGGTACGAGCAAAATAGGCCAAACACAGCAACTACACATAAGTGATCCAATCTGCCTTTTTATTTCTTTCATTTCATATGCTTTAGAATATGATCATCTCTATTTTAAAAAAAAACAACTCTGGAAACTATTCAAAGTGGCTGATTTATTGCTCCGTAACTGGCAGCGCGAGATTTGCTGCTGCCAGGCTCGCTGCCAGCAGACTGGTGTGCATACACGCTCCTATAGATTTACTGATAGTTACACAAAAATGCTCTGAACCACTACTGACTGTCTAGCACCCTGCACTCAGTTAACACAGTGCACTCCATGATGTATGCTTTCATCTACACTTGCTGTGGTTTCTTGTGTTTTTCTTGAGCTCGTAAAATAATAATTGGCTCTTTTTTTTCCCCCAGCAGATATGGCTCAGATATTTCCAGCAAACGCTGAAAATTATATAAAGAGTTAATTGAAGGGTCTTTCTTCTAATGTGACTTTTTCTCTCTTTCTGTTTTCCTTGCTAACTAGCGTCAGGCTGTCTGGGAGGCTGATCTGAAGGCTGTGAGAGGTGGGAGCTCTGTCGGGCAGACGGGCCTGCTACTGGGCGACTCCCTCTTTTCTAAAGAGCTGGAGAACATGGGCAAACAGCTTGCTGGTAGGCAGTTGTATGTGTATGTTTGCATGCTTTATGTGTGTGTGCGTCTGTATGTGATATTAGCTATAATGATGAATTGTGAGACTGAGGCAGATCAAAAAGCCTTCTTTCTTTGAAAGCAAAAACACTGTGCCCGCATGCACACATGCAGGCATACAAAGCTATAGAGTCTTATATAACTGAAGGGGATTTAGATAGCACTTGAGGGGTGGGGGGGCTATCCAGTAAAAGAATACACAGCTTTTGGTGGAAGGAATTTCCTGGTTAATTAAAAACTAAGACTTATGGAGCCCTGGATTAGCCAGAAAAAGAAAAAATGAGCCATTTTATTACATCGTATAAAGGTTTTAGCATGTTTTGATTAATTCATTCTCTTGCTTTAATAGTAAAATACAAACGTCAAAGATCGGTAACTTATATGCAAAGTGTTAAAATTCAAGCAGCGACCCTTTTCCATATGCAGTTTCATGAAACAATTCACCTTCTCTCAGTGGCCAGTGATGAAATGAGTGCACGGGGATGGTCACTCTTACATGAGGTAGTGTCACCAAGAAACAATAATAATTGGCTGATTATACACTACTTTATATAAGAGCACTTTCCACAAGGGTGGTCTGAACATGAAGCTCATTGCAGTTTGCTAGTTTTTTAATGAAATCCACACTGTGACTGTGGACCAAGGGCATCGACTGCGTATGAACCACAAATCCAAAGAGAAATCTGAATCTGAGAATAGCATGTGAAGGCGTCCGTTACCGCTGCATCTGTTTACTTTGTCTTTAAAGAAATGCACAATAACTCTTGGAAAGAAATTACCTTGACTTTGGATCAATCTCTTTCAAATGTATATAATGCATATGTGAACAGTTAACTGCTTAACAGTTAGTTAATAGCATCTACCCATGATATTTGCAGCTGTCTATATCCGCATCCATGTCCACAATGATGGCGTAAGAGTGGAGAATATGAGCATTCGTCCTAATGAGAAAAATTACTTCCAGTAAAATTAAAACCCCCAAATCCCCTACTTAAAAGCCCTGTAGTAAAACCATCCAGACATGTGGATGTGGACTGAAGTTACTGAATATTTTTTCATCTCGGTGTAGACTCTCTGTATGCACTCAACTCACCTTCAGCAAAAAAAGACTGATGGTATTCATCCAGCTCAGGGGAGAGATTGTTCTGGCAAAATTCAATTGTTTATCTTATTCTCTGTTTTGGTTTAAACGTTTTTCTTATAAGCTATTGATCAGGGAAATTATAATCTATTTGCACAGGGTGTTCTGCTCTTTTGGGACACTTATATAACTCACGCACACAACCAAAACGTGAGGACAAGATGTATCTTTCGGCTTTGAATTATTTAAATCACAGGAACAAATGAATCTATAACACGGGAATGAATTATATAGCATTTTGTGTGCTTAGTTTAGTAAGATATGTATATTCTTATCTCTCTCTGCTCCTCCTGGGCTTTATGGAGAGTAAATAGAAAAACTAATTAAAATGTTTTCTACATGCCAGGAATCCTATTGAGCTTCAGTTTTGACAGGTTCAGTTAATAACTCTCACTCCCGCTGCTGAGTCAATATGAGCCGATCGAAGGCTGACTCTGTTGGAGTGTTATTTGTCTGACGAAATGGAATTTGTGTGGCAATTTGGAAATGATTATTCTTAATGTAGTCCAAGGCTGAGCTTTGATATATGTGACGTCTGGGTGACTCAGAGACTGCTTTTGTTGTCATGAAGATCAAGTATGAATCAGATGAAAGTGTGGAATAGAAGCCAGGGAGAGACTTGCCATTTACCGTCATGTGTCACACACTTGTTTGTATATGCACGTCCTCTCACTCTGTTTAACAGCGTCACAGTGTGTAAAGATTTCTTTGCATACCAGATATATTAAACACATGCTGGTCACACTGAGTGAATTCGTTTCTGTCAAACAGCAGTGGTCACAGCTGGAATGACCTTCTAAGCTCATCTGTAAATGACAGTAAATACACCCCAAAAAAGAAAAAAAAAGATAAAGTTTGTGTTAAAAATGTACCAAATTTTCAGATGTTATTGATTTCTAGTTTTATACTGACTAGTCAGCCTGATGATTCCCAGCAGGCCTTTCGTAGAAGCTGTTAAACAAGCTAATCCAAGTCTTTAAAGCCTTTATTAGCTGTTAAATCTCTTCCACGTTATGAGCCAGAGCCTCACTGTTGAGCTACTATTGTTTCCCCAGTTTGTGTTTTTATTTTGTGACATTTTCTTATGCACACTGCTCAAAAAGTTAAAGGAACACATTGAAAGCACATCAAATCTCAATGGGGAAAAATCACGCTGGATGTCTACACTGATATGGGTACACTGGGTAATGTGTTAGGAACGAAAGGATCCCACATCATTTTATGGAAATGAAAAGTATCAACATGCAGAGGGGCTGAATTCAATGATTCAAAAACACCAAAAGAAGCACAAAATGAAAATATGATGTGGCAGGCAAGTCTGTTTTGCTAATATTTCATTTCAGCAACTCAAAACGGCAGTCAGTAGCCTGTATGGCCTCTACATGCTTGTATGCATGCCCAAAAATGTTCCTGGGAGACCAATAAGCCATAACTGATTATTAACCCCCTCTGCTACTTGACCGACCAGATCAATATCCCACAAGTTTAAGTGACTTGATGCTATACTCTTATTAAAAAGTGTTCCTTTAATTTATTTGAGTAGTGTATGTATCCAGTTAGTGCTCACTGAGATTCTCAGTCAGCCAGGTCATCGTAGTCTAAGTAGCTTGGAAAGAAAAGCGTCTGGACTTCTTTAAGTTTCTTGAAGACAACTTTTGGAGAGTCCAAGATTTTAAGCCCTATGGGGGTGTCCCCCAAGAGGGTCATACACCCCCTATTTCGAAGATGCCTATGTTCACATATTGCACAGAAAAGAAGTAATGATGTCGATTGTGAACAACCATCTTTGAACAGAGGACGACGGCTTACAACACCAACTGTCTCCCATCTATAATCCAGTTTTGAGATCCCTTCCCAGAAGCCTTAATGCCCACTCACATCCTGGGCCATTTGACCTCAGTAAATCACATAGGGTGGGGCCAGGTTTCACAGTGACTGATTGTGACGCACACCCGTTGTCACACCTTGGTTCGTGTGATTAGGTAGAGGATTGATTGGGGGTCCATAACCCTCTTGGGGACATTCCCATAGGGCTTAAAATCTGGGACTCTTTTTTTTTTTTCACACAGTTGCGCAAGAGTACATTTTGGAAATATTGCAGAGACAGAGGTTTTTGGACAGTTTTGGACAGTTTTTGTTTGTAATGTTGCGTCTGTACACCACCACGGGGTATTTTAATTCAAACAATCAATATATGATTGAATTGCAGACTTTCCGTTTTACTCTAATTCAACAGATTTAACAAAAGCATTGGATTAATCGTTTAGAAATTACACAGTCACCCATTTTAAGAGGTTCAAAGGCAATTGGACAAACTAGCATCATTTTTACGGTTTACAGTTGCGTTATGGTTGCTGCTTGCTTGTGGGTCCCTCTGCCTTCAGTTTTGTATTTAATAGCTGAAAAGCTATGCTCTGTTGGGTTGAGATCAGGTCAGTGACTTGGCTGTTGAAGAATATCCAATTTCCTTGTCTTAAGAAACTCTTGGGCTGCTTTTGTAGTACGATTCAGGCCATTATCCATTTGCACTGTGAATCGCTCTTCAATGACTTTTGCAGAATTTGGCTGAATCGCAGCAGAGAGTGTAGCCCCATACACTTAACAATTCATCCTGCTACTTCTATCAGCAGTCACATCATCAATAAACACGAGTGGCTCGGTTCTGCTGGCAGCCATACATGACCATGCTACAATACTGGCTCCACCATGTTTGACGGATGATGTGGTATGCTTCAGGTCATGAGCTGTTTCTCTCCTTTGCCACACTTTTCTCTTCCCATCATTGTAGTGCAAGTTAATCTCAGTTTGGAGGCATTTTTTTCCCCCTAAAACTGTCCAGGCTCTTTTCGATGTTTTTCTGTTCTTGATTGTGACCAGTGGTCTGCACCTTACTGTAAACCCTCTGTATTTACATTAATGAAAGCATCTCTTGCTTAAAGACTTGAAATTTAAATGATACACCTACTTCCTCAAGAGTGTTTTTGACTTGGCTATATGTCTTTAGCCGTTTTAGTCATCTTCTACCTGGTATTTTAGTATTGCTGAGCCTGATTGCTGATATGTCCACTTCTAAAGTTTTAATATTTAAGGTTTATCACCTAATACTGACCTCCTTTACTTGCATCAACATCTCTTTGGGCCCCATATTGAGAGTTTGTGCGAATAACTAGTTCAAAAATGTAAGCTCAACACGAAATCAAGTTCAGATCATTTATTTGCCTAAATTTAGTTTTGGGCCTCTGAAAATGAGGGTCTATGTATAAAAATGTCTGTAATACCTAAGTAGTTAATGTATTAGCACACTTCAAGTGTATAAGTATACATAATTTTGTCGATTCGTGCAAAGATAATCCCGCTCAGTTATTACCTTGAAGTGTGCAGATGTGTATTTATATGCAGACACCCTTTCCTCTGTCTGTATTTTCTTCTGAACTTGCTGTGTTTGGGGCATTTTTTTGGCGGCAGTGGTTTCATTGCCCTCCAGTCATGAAACATGCACTCCATCGGCGTTTGGCCCTTTCTCTTGAGCTGGTGCAGAGGTGTGACTGTTTTTATTTGAACAAAACCACCCTGAAACAATCAGGAAACAATCCTTCATCTTCCTGATTCACCGCTTTGCCTTTCAGTCCTTAGCTTGCTTGACCACATTTGCTCCCTCACTCTCGCTTGTTTGAGGCCAGGGAGGGGCCTGAGTCTGAAAGCTGTGTTTATATAATACCTATAACCTCCTCATCCGTTGTACAAAACATCGCAAACTGCTCAATTCATCAGTGACAAAGGCTTTTGTAAAAGAAAATTTCCCCCATTTAGAGCCAGGGATATCTCGTCAGAGTAAAAGTAAATAATCCCAAGAATTTTTCCAAGACCGCGTTGCCAACTTTTAATTTTACTTCCATTCACACCGTGTGAGGAATGTGCATTTCTTTCACATTATTTGTACGTTATCAATCCAAGGACTAAAGGGTAGCGTTTTAATTTCGTCAAGCAAACAGTATATTGTATACTTGTAAGCCTGCTGACAAATGACATGTCTTTAGCGCACTTGTTTATTTTCAGTGGAAGGATCCAATAAAGATTTCATGAGTTCTGAATGGTCGTATAGCGTGCTAGGGCCTTGTACTCGCTCACCACATGCAACTGCTTTTGGATCAAAGACTTTAATAGATCTGTTTCTATTTCTTCTTGTTTTCTTTCTGTCCCCCTCTGTCTCATTTTCTACCCTCTTTTCCCTGTTGTTGTTACTTGCGTTTGGGTTCAAACTCAAGGTTCATAGTATATGAATTTTGATGGCATGTCTCTTTATATCAGTGTCACTGAGATATGTTAAAGTATTCCTGTGTTTAACAAAGTCAGTTTAAAAATAAAACTGCCTTTCATAGGCTACTCTTTACTGTTAGGTAGCTGGAGTCGAATGTCCATTTCTGTGTGTGTCGGTGTGTGTGGTGGTGGGGGGGTATTTAGAGCAAAAACATGTGGTGTTTATCATTATACTGGTAAATACCTCAAGATGAAAATATAAGCTTTATGGGAACTACGGAATACATCCTGTTTACAGCTTTTTAAAATAATATCAGCCATCAGTGTGGGTGGACATAGTGTGTGGGTGATTAAGGACTTAAAGCGGGAAATCATTATATCCTGTACTTTACTTTGCACGTTTGTATTATTTATTTCACTGCAGTCTAAAGGTATTCACTTATTTATCCTTTGGTGTTATGGTCAAGATCCAGCTGTGGAGGTTAGCACATGGTTACAGTGCATACAGCAGTGTTGCCACTGCCAAAAGCTGATGTCAAGACCTGCCTTGAACAGCACGCACGGTTGAGTGTTTACCGTAATTTGATTGCTTCGTCCTCAGCAGTGACCAAGCTACTCTCAACTCCACAGATGTCTTTCAATATTAGCCTCTGAGGCTGCCACCTTCTCCTCTCCCCGTCTCACTTCCTCCTTCATCCATTTCAGCTTTCGCGTTTTGGCCCATTAATAAAATTTGCCAATTTCTGCCCATTAGTTGTTACTAATGTGTAGAACGTGTTGAGATTCATCTGACCAGGCAAACTTTTTCGAATCTTTTTTGTCAGATTTCTAGTCCATGCGAAATATAGCCTCAGTTTCATGCTCTTAGCTGACATGGGTGGTCTTCTGCTGCTGTAGCCCATCTACTTTAAGGCTAAATTTGATGTGTATTCAGAGAGATTTTATATGTTGGTTGTAATGTGGGGTTATTTGAGTTACTGTTGCCTTCCTAAGAGCTTTAATAGTCTGGCCATTCTCTCTTGACCTCTGACATTAGACTGAGACTGCTGCTCACTGAATATATTCTTTTTTTCACGGCACTCTATGTAAACTCGAGAGAGTTTCAGTTTCTGAAATACTTAGACCAGCACATCTGGCACCAACAGCCAAACCAGGTTCAAAGCCACTTAAATCAGCTTTCTTTCCAATGCTGATGCTCAGTGTGAATGCCAACAGCTTGTCTTTACCATCTCTACATGCCTCAATCTATTGAATTGTTACTATGCAATTGGCTGATGAAACAGCTGCAATATAAGAAACTGAACATGTGTACCTAATGAAGCGTCCTCTGAGTGTGTGTTGGCATTCAGGCAGTAAAACTCTGAGGACCCGCTGCTCTTATAATTTAGAAATTATTACGTCTGTAAAGTTTAACGGTTCACAGACACACACATAACATCACGCAGGACACAAGTTAGTGAACACATAAAACCAACAACAAGCAGCATATGTTCAGCATTGTGTCTCAAATGAAGGTTTACTTCTATGCACGCTGAGCTGCTTAAGCACATAAACAGCAATCCACTCAGGCATGTCAAATAATTATATGCATTTGATCCCCAAAGGATTTTGTGCAGCACTGTCTGATTTTAAACAAACAGAATCTTCCGGAGTAATGTCCAAAAGCTAAATTTAGGATAGCATTACAGGCATTTTCTGTTTGCATACTAAATGGATATTTGTCAGTGAATAGAAGCACATGTTTCATGTTTTCTGCAAATGTTGTTTGTAAAACCCAGGAAAGCTGAAATTTGCTCAAAAACATGGAAGTTTGAGTTTGTGAAATAATTGTTGCTTGCTCTTGTTATTTATCTAACGTCACACATACAGTTTTCCAGAAGTACCCTCTACCTCGAGTGAGTCATTACTCTAAATCATGCCTCTTAAATGATAACTCCCAGTTTGTTGAATCCCGATTGCCAAGATCTGGAACGAAAGCAGAAAACATGGAAAAAATGACCCAGATGTTGATCACAGAAGTTGGCAGCGTCGCGTTTTTTTATAAACAAAAATGTTTTCGAGACTACCAGAGCAGCAGCCTAATGTGATTTTGTCAGGAAGAAGGGAAGAAATATAGCCATGCTGCACTTACTGTATCAACTTGGGACATTTTCTGACAGAGGAAGCTGGATTCACCACAGTTTATAAGGTCTATAAATATTGTCATCATTGCCGAGAAAAGGGATTAACCCAAGCAGTCTCGCCCACAGTAAAGTTTGTGAATCATTAGTCAAATCAGTCGATGAATAAAACTCAAAGTAAGCCTGCTGGTATGTTAAAAGTTCCTTTTCCAGAGTTATTTGGGAGAGTTATCTTAAAAATTATTATGGGCATTTTCATGGCTTTAAATAAAGTCAATTTTATTTCAATGTGTGTGTATACCATAGGATTTAAATAGGAAATTTACTCCTTAAGCGTTTGGATACTGACTTGGATTATTGCCTTTCTTTCTCCAGAGGTTGAGAAGGACCTGGCAAAGCTGGCAGAAGTAGGAAAGATGACCACCCGAAGCTCCAATAATCCACATAGCAGCCTATACCACACCCCAGTGCGCCACAGAACTCTACCTGACACACTCCCCCTCCCCAGCCTCGTGTCCAGGCCCCAGTCTCCAGCTGGTAGCCTTACGGGGAAGTCTTGTGGTGTGGGCCTCCCCTTGCTTAGCCCCAAGACCACGACCCTCACCATGGGTAGGACTCAGTCTCCTAGCAACCCTGGGAGCAGGACTCAAACCCCCAGAACACCCAGCAGGCCCATAACCCCAAATAGTTTGCTGACACGCTCCACCTTTAACTCCGGCTCTTATAAAGAGGTGACCTTCAGGAGGTCACGGAGCCGCCCTGTTACACCCACAAGTCAGCCAATACTTACCCGACCGCTGCTCACCCCTCCAGGGCTAAGCAGCACAGATACCCTTGGTGCCAGCCTACGGGCCTATCTGTCTGAGGTAAGACCCCACACTGAAACTTTTGTTTTTTACAAGTCATGCAAGCACTTAATGAGACATGTAGTTCTACATGTTATATTTCACATTGCAAGGATAAAACTGTCATAAAAATTGGGTCATGGTCTGAAAAGGTTTTAGCATCTTGAGAGTGAACTTGTGTGCTGAAAGCCAAAAAAGTAAAGCCGGGCACTGAAGCTGAGAGCCTTTCCTCAGAAAGAAATATGAGCGAGATCACCAGGAGCACAAAATATTACACGTGCAAATCCTTTGCGGGCACACACCACTTCGTGTGGGGTTTAGCAGAAAGTCGTGGAGGTCTGTACAGTAGGATGTCACTTCACTGTGGAAAAATGAGTCTGGCATAAAAGGGGAACTTTCATTGGGATTTCTTTCTTATATTCCTTTCATGATCTACTTAACAGCAGGACTGTTAAATATGAGCCTTTTTTTGAAGGTTTTATTAATGGTGGGGCAGGAATTTTACATTGCCTTTGTGTAATCTGACAGTTATGCCAGTTGACACCTAGTCACATTATCCAAAACACTACTGCACCCAGTCGGCTTTTATTAAGGCCACCTGGTCCCAGGTAGAAGAACTGAAGCCTTAAAGTGAGGCCAGGTTCCAGAGTGAGAGAATCTTTAACCTCTTAAAAGAGAAAACAACGGATATAAATGCTAGCTTTCTTGTGTTTTCTTTAATTGGTATTCAGGAATAGTTCTCTAGGCTTCTTGAAGGACATTCAAAGCTCTTTTTTGGATGTTTGCTATCTTTCTATTTTATTTTTTTGTCAAAATGATGGTAAATGGCCTGTATTTACCATTACCATCCTGTAGTATGCTTTACTAGTCCCTAAGGACCCCAAAGCGCTTTACACATCCAGTCATCCACCCATTCACACACACATTCACACACTGGTGATGGCAAGCTACATTGTAGCCACAGCCACCCTGGGGCGCACTGACAGAGGCGAGGCTGCCGGACACTGGCGCCACCGGGCCCTCTGACCACCACCAGTAGGCAACGGGTGAAGTGTCTTGCCCAAGGACACAACAGACCGAGACTGTCCAAGCCGGGGCTCGAACCGGCAACCTTCCGATTACAAGGCGAACTCCCAACTCTTGAGCCACGATCGCCCCTGATGATGCAACACTGCTTTATTAATGTTAAATTCTGGCTCTGGGGAGGCCAATCCAGGACTGCTAGGGTTTCACTGTTTGTTTTTTTGTTTGTTTTTCATCTAGGTATGCTTTTACTGCATTGCTTTCATAATTGGATCAACTTTGCCAAGGTCCCTCGCAGTCACCAACCATTGCAGAGCCTCCAATGTGTTTCACAGATAGGATATAAACGTTCACCGTTGTACCTCTCTCCTAAAGTCCTCCGTACATATAGATGATGATTTGAACCAAAATGCCAAATTTTATTCATTAACCCTTTAAGACTACCATAGAACCAAGTCCGCCAGAGCTTATATTATATTTTTACATGCTGTAGTGCCATTTTTGGGAGCATTTCAAGTTGCTATACATCAATACAACCATTATAGCCCAAATTTTAATAATATGTATGCATTAAGTGCATAGTAATTACATAAATTGCAAAAAAGTGCAATAAACTACAAAAAAATTGAAAATCGTTTTTGTTTTTTAACATATATTTCTAGTTAGAGAAATTTAAGAGGCTTATCCCTCAAAACTTAATACAAAAATTGAGTCCATGCAGCAAATATAGTTTCCCCTCTTTAAGAATGGTTTTTAACAGCCGCTCTTCCACTGAGACCATTTCTGAGGAGACTTTAAACAGTAGATGGATCAACTGATGGGCCAGAAGCAGTTTTTGGGTCCTGTGTCAGGTCTTTTCTGTTCCCCCCCCCCCCCCCCCTGTTTTTGTTACTTCTAAGGGGTACAACACTGATTCATCCCTTGAGGGGGCTTCAATGACCTTTTAATATAGGTCAGTGACTTAACAACCAAGAGTAAACATTCCTCTGAAAATGGTTTGGTACAAGGACTGGACTGAAGAAAGTGAAAAAGCAGCCAATTTCCAAAGAAAACTTTGAAAGACCTTCAGGAATGCTCGACAACTATGGCTCTTTAAAACTGGAGAGAAAGTCTGGCTCCTTAGAAGCAAAATATGAAGACATAAGCAGTGGCTTCTTGCATATAAAGTATATATTTCACCGTATATGTGTGCTCATTGTGGTAAATGGTAAATGGCCTGTATTTGTATAGCGCTTTACTAGTCCCTAAGGACCCCAAAGCGCTTCACACTACATTCAGTCATTCACCCATTCACACACACATTCACACACTGGTGATGGCAAGCTACATTGTAGCTACAGCTGCCCTGGGGCGCACTGCCACAGTTGTTGGTATTCAACTAGTTTTGTACATTTTTATTTCTTGACTTTTGCACTTTTTGATGGGTTAGGGTTCCAAATGTTCAATATTGAATACAATTATGAATACATAGTCATTAATACAATGACAACCATAAGCCGGTTGAAGATTTGTTTCCATTTTCAGTTTGTTTAAGAGTTCAAATTTGCTAAACGGACAGGCTGGCCTAGATTGTCTTTTCTAATCTTGTTTTCCATTTCTCTTTTGTTCTGTCCATCTATCTGCAGAGTATATATTTTACCATCCTCTTTTATTTCTCTTCTATTATGATCTGTTTTTCCATTTCAGGATGAGTTTTACCAGCAGTTACAGGCCATCAGACAGCCTTGGCATATTCCTAGTGACACAGACAGTGACATCCTGGACCCTCCAGAACAGGATAAAAGTGAGTTACTTTTCTTGCTCTACCTTTCTTCTTTCTTTTTCCCCCTCATTCAGGCGAGACCAAACATCCACAGTGCATCTCAGTTACTGGGAGTTTTTTTAGAAGCTTTCATTTGCACCGTTTACAAATCTGGCCCTCTAATGTTTTTACCTTTCCACTGACTTTTTTTTTTCTTTTTTCTTTGTGAGACGTGACGTTCATTTCATCACTGCGCAGTCACTTTACCACAATGATTAACTGTTGGATTAAACTGGCAATAGAAACATATTCCTTGTAAAATTCTGCAACGGAGCAAAACGGCTGACTCATGCTAATTTCCATATTTCACCACTGGGTGAAATCCTGGAGAGGTTCTGAAAGGGTGAGATGTTGTCATGTACAATTTCCTTTCCTGGCACCTGTAGGAAATATATCTTTATCAAAATCCAACACATAGATGTGTAGGGTTTTTTGTTTTTTTTGCTTAAAAAGTCATAAATCGAGTCAAAGTAATGGCCTGGCTTGGATGCGGTGCAGTGTGTTACTCTGGCTTTGAACATGGCAGAATTAAATCAGACCTCCTTGAAAGTTCTGGTCCATAAATCAAATGAGTGCATGTGGTGGTATGGTCTGATAATCACATGCTCGCCGGAGTGAAACTAAGTACTTTTCAATTCACTGTGATCCGCTAAGAAACTGTCAGATTTATACTGCCTTATGACTGATTAACATATGGATAAATGTCTTAGGTCCTGAGAGACTTTTAAGTTATTGTAGCTGCATTAAATGACAAATCAGTCATGTAAACATTACATATTCCTGCAGGTCTGCTGTATCAGAAATATAAATGGACTGGACTGAAACGCTTCAAATGTTATAACAGCCTTATCAGTAGAAGACTTTATTTTTGGCTGCGCAATTATTCCCAAGGGGTCACCACAGCGGGTAGCCCTGCATTTTTGATTTGATGCCCTTCCTGAACTAACCGCAAATGGATTTAGGACCTTTAAGTTGGGCTATACTATAGAGCCACTCAGTAAGACATTCTGATACCTATTCCAATACAGGCACTGACATAAAGCGACACGATCAAGACAAAACCAGTAGGGTTTATGTCACTGAGAGCATGAATATGCTCTCTGAAGATTTCCTAACAGCGCATGAAACGAACAAATAAATGAGTAAATCATGAAATATCCCATGCAAACTGAGAGATTCATCCTCTAGGGAAACATGAATATGCCCAGTATATTTAAAGCATTATGATAAATTCTCCTTGGATCATTAAAAATCAGACAAAATTCGATGAAATCTTTTCCTTTTGGGCCATCCAACATGTTTCCACAATTACAACCTGATCAAGTGTTCAAACCAAATCTCACGCTATCCTTTGTTGTATTTGTCAAAGCTTCTTGAAGTGGACCAATGTGCTGGATGTACAGAGCGCTGCAGACCAACACTGGCACGCTGAGGTCCTGTGACTGCTTAGCCAAAAATAAGACGCTTCCAATTTCTGAATGAGTTAAATGATAAAAGACAAGGCTCTGAAAATAACTAAGCCCTGTTTTCTCAGCAAACAAAGAATCATCAGCTACACAAAGTGAAAATTAAGTGCATGTGGGACTTAAAAAGACCGCTTTCATTGATGCTATGAAACAAGAATTCCAGTCAAACAAAAGATCAAGCAGGCGAATGGTTGTCACGTGGAAATATAACTCTTCTGACAAGTTCCTCTAGAGGGCCGTTGTTTTGCCAAATGTGTATCTTGCACAATAAATGGATGGATTTTCCTAATAGCCCCTGGGGGTCTTGGCAGTAGTAATGGCAATGCTGAGAAAGGATATGAACCGCATATTGAATTAGACGTGGCTCAGACAGGGGAGAGGGAGACTGACAGAGAAAAAGAGCCACAAGACGTGACAAAGCACTTTCTGGCGTGAGAGAGGACCTACTGGGACTGTTCACTGAAATCTGGTTTGTGTGCCTTTGCGTATGTGCATGTGAGCGATTGTATTAGTCAGTGCAAGGCATTAAAATTGTTTTCAGAGAGCACTTTTGCGCTCTTTATCCAATTTTTTTTTCCTGGGAATTCTTTGACCTATGAAATAATACTGTTAAACAGCAGCTGCACTGACAGTTAAATATGCGATTGGGGAAAAAAATATTTTTTAAAATCACAGCCTATAAACAAAGCAAGAGGTAAAGCAAACTTCTAATGTTTGCTTATTTAGGAATTGCTTCAAATCATTTTCAAATAAAAACAAATTGAAGTGCTCTCATTGTATGTGTTTTTCAATATGGGGTGCATGTCACTGGATCTAAATAGTTTACATACATGGAGACATAGTCAGTGACCTTCATTTACATATATAAAACAACATGCATCTCCTTAGTATAGCTCATTATGCTTTCTATCTTGCTGCTCTTAAATCTGAAACTGCAGCTGGCTACTTTGGGTTAAAATCCATCCATTTTCTTCTGCCTATCGGGTTCAGCATCACAAAGTGCCTAGAATCTAATCCCAGCTGTTACATGCAGGGTGCACCCTGGACAAGTCACCAGTTTATAACAGAGCTAACAGACTGAAGCAAACTCCACACAGAAAGGCTTCCCTACGCTGTGTTCACTGCATCATTCCATGTTTGGCACTGATCACCACCTGCACTCATGTATATATTATGTATATATCTATCTATCTACTTAGCACTTTTAATTCTTATTCTCATTTTTATTTTCATGTCCATTTAAGCTTAATTTATAACAGTATTTATAACAGTATGTTTGCACTGAAGCACCGCAGCAATTTCCTAATGTTGTAAACCCGCTCAACATTTGGCAATAAAACCCTTTCTGATTCTGATTCAGGTTAAAGTCTCTGTCTGCTAACACGGCTAAAGCTAAATTGGGTCCTGTCATTTTGGCTGTTTGTGTGCAAAATCTGACACATGAAAAATATTAGTAAGCAAGGGTTTTACCCCTTATTTTCATTCTTTGTACTAAGCAAAACTAGCTGTCGGCTAGAGTTTGACAGGTTTAGTGTAAAGCTATAGTTAAAGTTTTAGACTATGAGAGTTTGCATGATCATAAAAAAAACTGAAAAGTCATAAAATTTGCAGAGAAGCCAGGAGAAGTATTGGAAAATGAAATAAAGCTAGACAGGTGGAAAAAAGCATGGATATTTTTCTTACGTTTTGTTATAGGGTAGTGTCAGGCCATGAACTTAGTTGCAGCTTGCACTTTGACAATATATAAATTTGTGCAATACCAGTAAAATTCTGATTTTCTTGCATGTGTATTATTTTGAATATAGATTACTATAGTAATATAATATAGAATATTGTCATTTTGAATAGAGATTACTTTAGAAACTCTATCCGAGTGGTTCAAGCTTGGATTCAGCTTAGTCCTAGACTAAAAGAATAAAAATCAGAGAGGATCTCTGCTGAAAAAGGTTTTTAGTCCAAGGCTAGACTTACTTAACCCAAGCCTGTGAAACCGAGTCTACATGTGTGT
Source organism: Haplochromis burtoni (assembly GCF_018398535.1). Taxonomy (NCBI): domain Eukaryota; kingdom Metazoa; phylum Chordata; class Actinopteri; order Cichliformes; family Cichlidae; genus Haplochromis; species Haplochromis burtoni. Next base: position 3,343,991 of record NW_024582362.1, read on the forward strand.
GTAGTGTAGTGTAGTAAATGGTGCTAAATGAGCTCAGCACTAATATGCAAACCTCACTGCCAGCCTAGTGCTTAATGTGACACCTACTATGGGCTGAAGGTCTGCCTTTTTTATCCAGTCATTGTATAAAAAGATATTTCAAACGAACCATGCTAATACTTTTTTTTGTCAAAGCCACAAATGCCTATCAAGGTTTATTGTATCGTATTACTTTAACTTCAAATAAGAGCCGTCGTCCTGCGTGACGTTTATTCGTTTCTTTCACAGGTGGTTCACGAGACGCCAATAAGAGATCCGTGTTTTCAGGTGAGAATCTGAACAGGTAGATGTTTTAACCTTAAGAGACAGTCTCTAATGTGTTGCATAATTTTGCCACCGCTTGCAAACTATGTCAAGAGTTCTGCTGCTGTAAGTAACTGCTTCAAACTGAGAGAGCCTCAGCGTCTGTCAGTGAGCTCATGTTTAGAGCCACATTATGTTTCCCAAATAACTACCAATGGGCGAGTTGGTAGCCTCCACCTTCATTTACGGTCCATTCAGTTACAGTCACAGGCTAAATGGAGGGCACAGCGGCTCTCAAATGCGATTGGCGGAGGCTGCCTGTGTGTGGAGACGCTGTTGCCCAATTCCATTAAGTCACTTGGGTTGTGAGTTTACACGCAGCAGACAGCGTCAAGTCACAGCGTCAACATTTGGGAGAAGGAGAAAGTCTGTCTGGTTTGAGGTTGTCTGCGGTTCTCCTTCTTGTGGCTCCGGAGGTGCCCACAGCTCCCAGTGTCAGTGTGCCAGTCTGGAGGCAGATCTGAGAACAGGCTGCTGCTGCTGCTTGGCTATCAGAGAGGCCAGAGCATTGCCACAGCAACCAAACTCAAAGCTCACCGCTCTCCCACAACTCTTCCATATTGTGAAATATGGTCACTGGAACCTCCAGTGGGCAACACTAAGTCTAATTTTCCACCTCATGTTTGTCCATGACATGCTCAAATATTAAACGGCTGTTTCAAAGTAATTGCCCCAGTTATTATTCTTATTAGCGGTTAAATGTGTCTGATTTTGGTTTCTAGGAGACTGATGTTTTTGTCTTTCATTTTTCACAGGCCTATAGTGACGGAGACCAGAGACATTGATCCAATCAAACTATTATGCAAACTGCTGGACATTTTGAATATGTGAATACACAGACAATTATTTTTATAATTCATAGATAGGAAAGAAAAAGATTGTATACTTTTTCACAGATATTTCATACACATTGTACTGTAACTGTACGATAAAAATGTGAAAATATGACTTGAGAGTATGAAATATGCCATTTATTTTTGTTTGCTCTATAGCATGCTACTGAAATTCTACATGGAGTCCAGCAAACAGATGCATTTTGTTGTCAGTAGACTTTTTCTAGGCCTGTGGCATATTCACACTGTCAAGGCAGCACACCTATGTTAGGATAGTGTTTATTAAATGCACTGGTGAAAGATTTTGTGTGTTTTTTTTTTAAAGATACGCAAGTTCTGAAGGGTATCCGTGGAATGCTGTTATATTGATTTGGTGCACTTGTTCTATTTTCTACCCCAGTGTAGCACACCTTGTTCTGCTATTTTATTTAGCGCTTTCTGAATTTCAACCTGGGAGGAGGGAAAAAAGCACTGAAAGAGGAGTTTTTACCCCCTAAAGCTCGAGGCAGTTTTGTTCAAAAATTTCCCCAGAAATAAGCCAAAATGAAAAGAAACAAAAACAACTTGGCCTCAACGGATGAGGCGCTTGGGAGAATTTTGTAATACAACACGCCTCATTGTCCCCATCATCAGGTTGAACGAGTTCTTATAAACTCCAGGAAAGAATTTTAGTTTTACTCCTTCCAAATCAATCCTTAAACAAAAAAGAAAAAAGGAGAGTACACACATCCTCGTAGTGAGTCATTAAACTCTTATGATACTTAAACGGTCCTAAAAATTCCACCAAATATGAGTCCACAGAAATGAAGGATAACATCCATTATATTCATAGCCGTACTTTGCGTACTTTTTGTGTGCCATGCATGACAACCTTTGAAAAGTTGGGCCAGATGCAGCCTGTTCCTTGTGCAAGGACCTCCAGTGGTGCATAGAGATTAACTCTAAACCTAACGTGTAATAATGAAGTCTTGGTTTAATCCAGTCTTTCCCCCATCTTTTCCCCAGCGTTTAACTATGCGTCTCTTACGTACATGGAGGTTCTGCACAGAGACGTGACCTTTTACCGCACTGCCTCTTCTGTTTGCCTGGGCACTTGTTAGTTAAACTGTGGCTGTCTCAGAGTAACACAGACAACGTCAGCTCCAGAGACAGGCGCACCACGGACACAGCCTTCAGTCTGACAGTCTGATCCCTTCACTCGAACCCCACTGAGTTTTGCGGTAAGGTACGCCGAGCAATGCCAGCTCTCGAGCCTGTCCCTCGGGATGTGGTTGCAAACTACTCAGATCTCCAGCCTCATTTCACAACGGCTGATTCCTGTAAAAAGGATGTGTAAGAAGACTAATCACTTCAAAACTCCCATCCTGTAAAACATGGCATGTGAATTAATGCCCCGCGCATTCTAGCACATTGTGTGCTCTTTGGAAAGAGGATGTGGTTTCTCGCAGATCTGTGGAAAAATTTCAGGGCATGGCATAATTAACTCACAGTGGTGCCTTGATATAATCTTTATAACACCATAAACAATATTTTCCTAACAGAGAAGGGAAATGTATCGCTTTGCGTATTTCAATTTTCGTATTTCATATTCCATTTTCCCTATGTTGGAAAAACATTCGGGAATGTGACTGCTGTCTGTTCTTGTTCCACTGATCGCAGGCATGTTAGCTCCGTTTATACTATCAATATTTTCTCTTGAGTTCATGTGTCTCCTCCAGGCTTTCATGTTTTGTGTCAGCCAAATTTCAAGGCATGAGGAGTTCTGGAAAAAGGCAAGACACTCTGAGAGATGAGGACTTCAATTACTGCCACAGATGTCGCACAAAATAAGCACTCTGATCCTTTCTCCTCTGCTTTTTGTGTCTGCCAATGTCTCTGTACATAAAATTACCCACACCCTCGCGCTGCGTAGTATCATATTTCAGATTGTAGCTATATGATATTATGCTTACCGCAAAGATGATTGTGATTGTCAGTTTTATGCCGCACAATCAGAGAGAGATCAAATTGCTTATCGTTAATACTTCTCTGCGGAATATGAAACCCTCAGCATCTTCTTAAAGTGTGCATATTGTGCAGGCTTTATACGTCAGGCCCAAAGCAACTGTAAGGGCCACCCAGGCATAGCAACAGCCACCGCTGTACTTACCGTGAGATCCAGACCACCATCAATGGTCAGCAGGCTGACCCATGTCCTAATTTACAACTGAACAGACTGGGAATTATCTTGACATACAGCACAAATAAATCTATGGTTGGTGGGAGGTACGCTTTGAAGGCATATAGAGTCATTTGTTGTTTGAAATGTCCCAATATTACGAGAATGTGTGACATGGGGAAAACTATGTGTATAGAAAGACTGGGTATGACTTTTTGTGGGCAGAGTGTGTGTGCAGGTTGGTTAAACTGTAAGGCCTTTTGGTGTTATGAGAAAGGAAACCAGTGTTTAATTCCTGTTTGTGAAATGTTTTAATTACGTTAAATGCTTTTGAGTTTTCCACAGATAAACGTATTATATACTTTTTGAACTTTCACATGAAGAGGACGAAATCTGCATAAGTAGCTAGTACTTCATTCTACACTGCCGCTACACGTGGTAGGCTATAATTATGGAGAAGCTCCATATTAAACCCTTTTTGTGAGGACTCCTCAGCAGAATCACCCGGGGAGGTTTATGTGGGTCCTTTTTATGGTAACTGTAATTTAAAACATAATCATCAATCTGGATTTTGTTTTCTGTGTTCATTGAAGTGAACTGCCTGTTCTCACAGAACTAATAAAAATCAGCCTCCGCTGTTCTTTAACTGTTTACTACTTTGAGTCTGTCATCAGCATGGAAGTGCTGTCATTTGAAGCCGAGGTAGGAGTTTTGGCCCATTAAAGCAGGCCCAATTCACTTTGTTTTCTAAAAATTTAGAGCAATAAACTTTCCTAGCTGCAGTAAAAGAAACAATAAGCAATAAAAGACTGCACCCATCATTGTTTGTAGAGCAGAACATGAGTTCACATGTTGTTGACAGGACTTCTGGTTTCTGCACGCACAGCCAGAAGTGTTTTGCACATTGGTGCACTTTTACTACAATACAAACAATGCTGATCTTTGCTGACAAGAGTGACACCCGGTGTGGTCTTCTGCTGCGTCAAGGTTCGACATGCTGTACATTCAGTGATGCTCTTCTGCAGAACATCTCGAAGCAGTCCGGCCGTTCTCCTCTGGCTTTGGGCATCAACAAAGGCATTTTCCCTCATAGAACTGCTGCTTTCTGGGTATTTTCTCCTTTTCACACCATTCTCTGTGTAAACTAGGGTGACCAAACGTCCTCTTTTTTTTGCACTTGTTGACTTGTAAAAGCCTATATGACATTTTTTAATTTTACCACTCATTAACCGCACAGAGAAGGCATCGTTTAAATATACAAAACTTTTCTTTAAGCAGACAGTATTATTAAAATTCTTCATGACTGGGCTAATTGTCCTCTTTTTGGAAATCTAAATATGATCACCCTAGAACCCTAGAGATGATGGCTGCTTAGATTTTTGCTTAAACATGGGGATGAACAGGTGTACCCAATGACTGTTAAGTATAACACAGATTTAGGTTAAAATTAGTCAATAAACAAAGCTTTATTTATCTTTTTATTTAATGTACATTGTCTTGAGTATTATGTGGCACATTTCTCCCTGAATATAATAGAACAAATGATTAAAAGGTATGAGTAACATTATCTAAATGTTTATATCATTTTTGATTTAAAAGCTGTTTAGAATGTGTACAGGTTCCAAGGAACAACAAGCAATAAGCAACACAAAAAACCATATCATACACATCGGCATTTTTCTTCGCCTGCTTCTAATCAAAGGAATGGTCAATGGCATCTAATTAAATGGTTGACAGACACTAAACCAGCGGTCCCCAACCTTTTTTGCGCCACGGACCGGTTTATGCCCGACAATATTTTCACGGACCGGCCTTTAAGGTGTCGCGGATAAATACAGCAAAATAAAACTAGTACCGGTACCGAAAAAAAGAGAATTTATTCATAACACACGTGAAAAGACCCAGGAAAACCGAGTAAACGATAACAAAATAACGCTGAAAACCGATAAAAACCCTTAAAACTATACATTTCACACCTGAGCCTCAACTCTCGCGGCCCGGTACCAAACGACTCACGGACCGGTACCGGTCCGAGGCCCGGGGGTTGGGGACCGCTGCACTAAACCACGTCTTCGTTTTTCCAAACTGTCTCGAAATACGCTCAAAACAAGGATGTTACTTCAAAATATCCTTCTTTATCATTTCATTTGAATAAATATTGTGTATTTGAGTTAACTTAGCTCAGTTCCTCAAACGTTATTAGCTAAAAAAAAAAGTTTGAAACGTGATTAGCATCAGAAATGAGACAAAGCGACGTTCAAAATGAAGGAAGTTTGAAGGTAAGTCCAGCTGAATTATGTGGTTTGGTCGGTTAATTCGTTTGCTTTTATAAATGCTATTTTAAAAAAAAAAGTTTTATACCTCCAGCTTGGCGGTGGGCTAGTCTGTTATTGCGGGGGAATCACATGTCCTTTGATTGTCAGCATGTCCACGTGTGTACGGAACATCTTAAATCACCCCAGTATTTAATTTTCAGCTCTTTTTCAGCCCAGGCAGCAGAATGAAACCTTTGACCATCCTTAGCCCAACACTGTAAACCAGAAGATATCTATCATTGTTGTGTGGATAGTTGAGGCTGTTAGGTTTGGCCGGGCTCCTGGTGCGTTGAAGGACATACAGCCTGTATTAAACAAGTGCGATGTTGTTTCTAGCTCAGCAGTTTTCCTAACGTTTACAGCTGCTCTGCCGTGGCAGATTATTGGCACCCACGCTCAACAGCTACAAATGATAGCAGAGACATTAGTTTAACGAGCTTTTTCTTTTTCTTCCGGTATTGCGATCTTAATTTTAATGATTAACGACATGGAAGTGACTCATCTCCTTTGGTGTGTCTGAAGAAGAAAAAAAAGATCCCTATCAGGATTTGTAAATGCATGCACGGGTCCACTGGAACAACATGTATTTAATGCTGTTTAAAAGAAAATCCAGATGGACTAGTGAGGGATTACAAAGTGGATGGATAAACAGAAATCCTGTTGTGATCTCTGGCTGAGCGTGAGGCTTTTTCCGTCAAATCTCCATAAGAATCACAGGCTCTGGAGCCCTGAGAGTACCCCTGTAGACTGCTATGGCTGAATTGTGAAACCTCACTATGTGAGAACAGTAGTCTGAGCTGTCATGTCTATATCTCTCCTTTTCTTTCTCGCAGACAAATTTATGATTCTTCTCCCTGACCGTGATGTGGTCAGTATCCAGATGTTTGGAGATCTTTTCAAAAGCTCTGTGTGTGTGCGTGTGTGTGTGTGTGTGTGTGTGTGTGTGTTACACACTGCCAGGCTTTGTGGTGGGTGAGGCTTAGACCTGGATCAGATGAATCATCCAAACTCAGCGTCTGTCTCTGGGTCAAGGAAATCTTTGTGCTAGCTTTAGTGTTATTAGTCTTTCAAATACAGGGTTAAAATCATGGTGTGATGGTGCACAGTGTGCTGGAAATGTTTGGGGTGGACTGAAATAGAATATCGCCTTCTGTTGTGGTAGTTGACAGTAGGTAGCCACCAAAGCTCCCTTAGGCTAAGGAAAATCACCTTCAGTGCCTCGGTTAAATCATACTTGGGTTTCATTTCACTATCATGCTCTCAAACAATCCCTTCTGCTCCTTTCTCTTTTGTGTTTTCATTTACATATAAAGTTGCAGTGAATTTATTGAGCTTGCACATGGTGTTTTTTACTCAAGCTGTGATTTATTACACGTTCTCATAGTGCTTTGTTCTAATTGTCTGCAGGGTACTTTTTGCTTTTTTGCGTTTTCTCCCATTAATCCAAACCTTCTGCTTGGGTCGGTGTTTGAAATAACTATTTGGCCAGTGTCAGTATTTTATTTTTCTGGTTGTTTGTTTACTTTTTGGTATGCATTTCCCTTTTTCTTCATTATTCAAGTCCTTTAGGTCTCTGTCACAGTATTTTTTTAGCATATTACCACTGCCTTTGGTAAATGTCATCCTGTTTGCAGACAGGCAGATGGCTGACAGATTGGTGCATCGCCACTTGCAACAATAAAAGATTTCCACGGAGCAATAACCATCTCAGAAAATGTCACGGCATACAAAATTGTGCAATTATAATTCTTTTCAGATACAATGACTCTTGAAGGAATAAAAACAGAAGGGAGTTTGGGGGTCGGACAGGCTGTTTATTATAATTAAAACTTCAATTTTCTTTTTCTTTTTAAATGGAGCTCTGTAAGAAGCAGCGAACAAGTCTGAGGAGAAAAGAGCTGAGATTGGTTATCTTAATCCAGATGCTTTGCACTCATGTTTCCATGTCCATATGATACTGCACTGCCAATCCCATATGATCAAAACCATCATCTTGACTGAGATGCTAATTGTATTTGTCTTGAAGTCAAGCCATTGTCATGTTTCTGTGTTCCTTTGCTGATGTGAGGAGATAAATATTTAGGATGTCAGCAGGAGAGATTTTGGGATGAACTGCCAGGTCCATAAATAATGTGGCCTTTTGTATAATGAGAAGTGACTGTTTTTGTAAACTCGAGACCTTTTTTTTAATCACTTTGGACACATCTGCAGCCTGATTTATGTCTACACTCAAAAAAACCAACTGTAAACTGCCGTATGAAAGTTGTATTCTTAAACAACATTTGACGGTCCATTTCCCGTGCAGGAGTATTTATTTTGATTTCTGGAAATTACAGCGTTGGAAGTATTACTCACAGAATATTTTTTGTCTTGGCTCCTTCTCTGATGATTTTTGTAACACTTAAGATCCATGTACTGTAGGGGGTAAGTTATCGGTTGAAATGATACTGAACTTTTTATTTATCGGATGTTCATAAATATTAGTAATATGCATGGTAATATTCTGTCAAAACACATTAATTGCCTTTACTTTCATACTGTTCTGAAAAGCCTGTTGTGAGCCAAGAAAAAATTCCAGGTATTATGTTTGTACATTAGATTAGGATCCCTCATGTGAGGAGTCGGACATCTATTCATTTGCATACATCGATATCTGCATTCAAACTGTAAATGTTGGCCAAGCATGAAGACTGAGGACTTACCCCTGATGTAGTTACACTGGAAGCCCTGACACATCCTGACACATTTGCTATTTTCCTCTGTTGCTGCTGTGTTTCCACATTGAAAATACGCTGCAAATGCAAAAGACAGCTTGACAGAATCATAAAATGGGAAGGAGGCGCAGACCTCCTTGTCCCTTACCGCTGACGGCCTCTACTAAGTGCTCATATACCCAGTCTCATTGCACCGTCATCTTCAGCTGCACATCTGTCAAGCTCTGTTGCATTGTTACAGTGCAATGTTGACACAACTGTCTACAAAGACTTTGTCTATCCAGATACTTTCTAAAGTACTTAAAACTGCCTTTGTGGTCTCAGGGATCAGATTTTTGCTGTGATGACATGGATAGACATGCTGACTGACTCAGAAGATAAAAAACAATATTGGCCGTGCTGTCACAGCTGGTAATCATTTGATTTGGTAATAAGGGCTCTTTTGTAGTGTTCCTGTTATTTTATCAGCTCTCCGTGGAATGATTTCCCATGCAGGAAAAGGGTGGAGCAGGAATAAATGATGCTGCCGGCTGGTCAGATGAGGGTTAGCTGCGTGATTAGCTCTGTTCGTAAATTTGTGAACGCCTGACCACAGGAGGACAGAAAATGTCTGTAATAATGCCAAAAAGCTGCACTACACCTGCTGCCTTCACTCCCCTTTCTTCGTTCCTTTACTTTCAAGCGAGTAGTGAATGATTTACCTTTTTTTTTTTGCTGTTGTTTTGTTTTAAATTATTTCCTTCTTGTGCATCCAGTGCATTCACACTCCTTCATCTGCAATTCAGGGTCACTGGCTTGTAGGTAACAGCAGGACAAATGGCAAAGATTAATTGTCACTAAGTGAGTAACATTGGAAGTGTTTGGTTCTTTGCATTCCCGATCATCAAGATGACGCCGTTTCCCCTCATCAAAGGCTTATCCTGCCAAGAGTCTGATGTCAACTTCCCAGCAATGCAGTGCAAAATGAAATTATTCAGGGGTCATGATACGTTAGCTAGGTTTTGCTGAATTGGAACACGATGGACATACTGGAACAGGAACCAGTCACATTTGTTGTGATGAAGTTTGTCATGATTTGCTTTGGATGTTGTTAGTATCAAGATACAAAGAAGATGAATCCCCAGCACGCGGTGAAATTCTGTCTGACTCATAAGTGTTTTTGCTCTGGCTGCACAAAGCGCTTTCCAGTTTCTGGGTTTCAGTTTCATGATTTTGAACAAAGAACGATTTGATGTTCATACCAGCTGTCCCAATGTATTTTTCCATCAAAAGGCAGGCTTAAATCTTGTTTTGATTTGGGGCTTTTTTTAATCTTGGGGGTTATAAATGTAATATTTATTCAAACTAAACAGGTCTGAAACCTCAGTAAGTGATTTGAAACCCCAGGGATAGAAGTGACTTGAAAGAAAATTTTGCCTTAAAAGATTACGCAGCAGGTAGGCTACCTCAAACACTGACTTTGGATTCGTTTTGCAGCCACACAGTGTTTAGCCTCCTATTAAGTAGAAACCATAAAGATTTAAAACTGTAGGTGGAAAAAAAAAAAGTACAATGTTGTAAAATTCTGTAACCCACAAGTGTGATCTATACAATATGTACTATACTGTAGGCTTGAGAGCAGATGTAATAGTAAATGATCTCATTGGTGTCGGCACAAGAACGAACAAGAGAATAAAAAGGATTTATTGGGTAAGAGAAAGAACAAATCTGCTTTTTTTTAATCCAAAGCAACTCTGCACTTACCATTGTACATTTAAAAAAACACACGACTGTATAATAGGCACATCCACCAGTCCTAAGTACCAAGAGGTCTGCCCACTTTATCATTTACAACCTTTAAAAATCACTTAACCACTGCTTGATGATGATCCTCTTCTTTAGATCCTCTCAAGTGGGCATTAACAACTTAAAAGAGAGATTTATCAAATTATTCAGTCCTGAGACTGAACATGAGCCATAAACGATTTTTAATCACAGTTGATGACTCCTGTGTACCGACTATTCTGTTCTCTGTTCTCCTTTCTAATGGTTCCCATTACCTGTTCAGCACTCTGAGTCCTCTTTTGTCTCCTGCTTCATGTCATAGGGCAGAAGCTGCCTGTATAATTCCCCTTAAGATTGCTTTTGATATTTGGCTTTGGCTCATTTTAAAGAAAGACCGGTGAACGAATAAAAGGAAATCACTGATAACCAAGCAATTTTACTGTTCCTCCATGATGTCAGTGACAAGTTTAGCTCATAGTTGGACTTAAGTTTATGGATATAGCGCACTGAAGTTTAATAGTCTTTCAAGTCAAGGCCAAACAATAAGGGGTTTGGGGCTGATACCAGTTACTCTGATGTATTTCATGCTGAGAGGGGTCTGGGTCTTGCCAACAGTTTTGAGGGAGGAAAAAAAAAAGACGTGCAGAGAAATAAGAGGGGGTTGGAATCGCTGTTGATGAATGTGTCTTGCCAGGAGCTGTGGTCTTTTTGACTCAGATTAGCTAGTAGATGCTTGGAGTCAAGGTTTGTGAACTGTGCCATCCATCCACAAGAGGGCACAGATGATGTTGCTGGATAGCCTCCTCCCAAAAGTGTTTCTGCTGATAAGTCTAGTGGGTCGGAAACTCCATCTTAACCTTCAGTCTGGCTCAATTCATAATCTGTTTTTATATGTAGAGATGTTGTGGGTGGTTGGCTGTTGTTCTTTTTTCCTTTTAAATTGAGCTTTAGGAAATTGCAAACTTTTAAACAAATTTCAAGGGACTAATACATCAAAAACAATTATTATACACAATAGATCATTTAATCGGTTATCAAAAAGGATCACTTGTGCCAAACAAATGTGAATTTTAACAAGGGAAATTATAAAGGACCGTTGGTACTTGCGATTCAGTGGTGTGAATTTGCAAAGACATTTCTTGGCGAGCTCTCAAAAGTTTGACACATCTACAATGTTTGGGGTTTTTTTTGTTGTTTTTTTCCCTTCCTCAGGACAAGGCTTTGTGCTTTGCTGAACAGCCTATGATGCATTACTATGCAGTGATTATGATGATATCACCTATCCTTTAGTGCTGGATGTCAGATGTTGACACCGAAGACCGCAGGCTGGGCTTGATTTACAGGAGCATGTGGTCTGGGCTGCTGTTTGTCCTTGCAGTTGGTGTGCTATTACAAAGCCTTAGACTCTTTTAGATGGGCCCATATGGTGAAGAAAGACATTCAAAGTTGTCTTCCTGTGGCTGGAGTTTGGTTTGGAGTGAAAAGTGGGAGTTATTTGTTCCAGGGAAGTGATTTTTTTTTTTTCTTTTCTAAACTGACTTGACATTTAAAACTGGCCTAACTGATGTCAAATACAATAATCTTTCTAGATGAAATTTGGGCTTGAATTTATAACATCAAACCATATTCTTAGCCATCATGTTTTTCATTAGAGTACATTGTTAAATTCTTTTGTCATCGTCGTGCCTTCTCCGTTCAGTGTTGTCAGTAATCTGAATTCAGTCCATGTTGTACTATTAGCCTCCTTGTCCCCATAAACCTAATTGATACCTAAGGCTAGCAGTGAAGTGTAAACAAACAGGCAGCTGCTGAGACAGCCATGTGTCTTGGATGGAGCAGCCACCCAGCCCATAATGTAGTGCAGTTTGAATTGTTCACTCCCTCTTCTGTGGCTGTCAGGGCAGAACTGAGGCGTGGATACGACCACATAAAAGAAATATTTGTCCAATCTGTCCAAGCAAACTCCCCAATTGAGAACTGAATTTTCCCATCGCTTTGCTCTGTGTCTGTGTGACATGTAATTGAAAGAGGAATAATGCTTTGAACTGAGCAGGAGGCAGCCTTTGAATTGGGGGAAAAAACAGAAAAGGAAAAAACAGTTGTGAAGTGTAATGACCACTTACAAACTTTACACCTGTTCTGTGAAATTTCTGGCACATTTATTTAAATATTTTTAATCGGCACAAGCTTCTGTGTGTTTCTAAAGGTGCTTTTCCTTCTTATCAACGCAACTTTGCGTGGATCATACTCATTTAATTGAATTTAATGCACTTCATGAAAGTATCTTAAAGCCTTTGAAAAATAAGCTAGATCCTTATGTTTGGTCAATGATTACCATATGCTAATGTCAAATACATCCTCATTGCACCATAGTTTAAAGCTTGCTCTTTAAACAATCTGTTTCTCAAAATGCTGCGGTCCATAGATCTCTGCAATGTTTAGAAACTGTCAGAGCCTTCAAGTTTCCCAGACGGCTTTGCTACCAGTGTCACAAAGAGCCCGGAAGTCTTTTTCTGGTTGTGACTACGAAAGCGTTTATCTCTCAGTTCATGAGAGGGTGTTGGGTTTGCTGTCAAGAACTTTGATTCGTGTGTGTGTGTGTGGACTCCAGGAGTTTGCCAGTGTGAAGTGAAAAGAGTTGCCAGGGTGGTGAAAGCATGCTGTTTGCTCATGTCCTGACCTGCCGAATGGCTGAGGACACAGAATGGATTTTTCTTTGGTGGACTTTTCTTCTGACCTAGCCCCTCTGTGTTTGGAGAGACATGGAAACCCCAGCTGAAATGCACAGGCATTTTATTGAATGAGGGGAAGACTTAGGGCTTTCACCAAAGATAGTTTGAATAGGACGTAAGAGACGGGCAGTGAAAGCGGGGGGAGGTTGTTAGGATGAGGTCAGTATAAAGCGAATGATTCATGCTGTCATCATGTTGTTCTTCCACTAATGACTTTGGGTCAGAAAACACATTTTTGGTCAACTATGTGTCTAGAACATGTGGTAGAGTGATAGCAAATCGTGGTCTGCACCATAGTTGTCTGATGCAACTTGGGCGAGTCTGGGATTTGCCCTCTGAGGCAGTATCATAAAACTTCAAAGCCTGGACTTAAGAAATCATCTGGAATTGTTTCTCTACATGCTCTACATGCACTTCTGGAGCTGTGATACTGTGGAGATAGTCACAGAACAGCAGCACTTTTTTTTTTTAAATGGAAACGACATGCACTCAGGAATTGCATTCAAGAAACACACCTAAGGGCAACCTCATGGAAAGAGGAACTAGCTTCAGTTCAAGTCATTGCCTCATTTGCCCTTGGTTAAAATGAATTTAACATTTAAAGGAGCAGTCTGCAAATAATTCCTGTGCACCATGAACTTTTCTTCTAAGTAATTGAGTTCACAAAAGTCAGGATCTTATCCTATAATGAGGGTAAAATTGGCGTGGGGGTGGGTGGCATGGATCGCACATGGAACTGATACTTGCTAACAGGTGTAGCACAACCAGGGGTGAAAGGTCAGTGAAGTTTTAAAGGCAGTCCCGGCCTGGAATTGCTTCTGGTAATGTGCTACTTGGACAGAACGAGCAACTGACACAAGTCGGGTTGTTGGTCTTGTAGTATGATCAGGAGTCTCTTTGTGTTGTTGTTTGTGTTCTGATTTTGTCATGTTTATGTTTTATTTCTCCATTTATGGTTAAAATTGTAGTTAAATGCCTTTGAATACGTGCAAGAATCACTATTTGATTGATATTTAAGTTAATATTTGTGTTTGGCAATCTGGTTTCCACTTATTTATCACAAACAGTGGAGCTAAAATGAAAAAACGAAACTATATTAAGTAACCCTCAGTCCAAATAACAGCAGCTGCTTCCTGATGTTTAGACAGGACTGACCTATGCATTGTGTTAACACTTAATCATGGGTTTGCCTGGAGTTTGAGGTAACTGGTGGGGGGTAATAATAGCTAGACTACCCACAAAACACATTGTGCAGATTCACAAAGCAAGCCAAGTATCATCAAAGTTCACAAATGCCTGAGACTTGAAACCTTAATGACCACCTCTTCCTTCATTTTTATCTTCCGCCCTCTTAACATTCTTTGCATGATACAGTTCGCTTGGCAAGTGCTTGCATTCAGTTCAATATTCAAACTTTGCAAGCAAAGCAAAACAAGTGATCCAGAAACCAGTTTGACACAACATGACATTGCCCCATTGAAATGATTAAGCTGTAAGACCACTGAATCCTTTAACAGGTGCTTTGGTCCTGCCTTAGGCAAACCCTGACTTTACTGTAATTGACACTGTTGAGTGTGGTAAAGAAATACATTGTCATTGGATAACAAAGGCTTTTGGAGATACAAATTATAACATTAAAAACCTGTTCCTACTTTTTCACCTTCTGAGAATATACCTATCAATTAAGCCAGTTAGCTAAATTGTAGGTTAATATGCAGCCCTGTTGGTGAGGGGCATGATTGAAGGATTTGGCTTGCAGTGAACTGTGAAAAGACCAAAAACATATTGCCTCTGTCTTTCTTTTTCTTTTCTTGAATTGCACCAGCATTTCTTATTCAAATCAAACCTGTTCATAATAGACTGATTGCAGCTTACAGCCAATCTTGAGTTTTATTGCTAGACAGAGGTTATTATACTCCTTGTGGATCTATTGAGAGCTTTTGAAGGACTCCTCAGGTACTGAAAGGTGTCCATTAGACATTTAATAAGAGGCTGTTGCATTCACAGCAGTTGCCACATTTCAAGAGGGTGCTAGGGAGTAAAGTTTGTCTGACCCCAAACAGTTGCCAGCTGTGTCTCTCATTGTTGTGATAGTGTTACAAGAAACCAACGTTGAGCTAAAATTAGGGTTACACATCAATACGAATTTAAATTCAGTATTTGAATTCTTTGGATTTCTACACATGCGCCCATCAAGTGACAAATAGATCAGCTGAACAAGTAAAGCTAAGAACAGACAGGCTTTTTTCAGAGCGTCCTTTCTTTAGTGTTTAGATTAAGAGTCAAGAATAAATGTTTGAATAGATCTAGAAAGACAACAAGGATCTAATCAAATCCTGAGCGAAAATTCTCCCTCTCCTGATTATAAAAATAAGCCAGAAATCAGCCAGTTGTCAGAGATATAATCACTGTAGTTCACTCAATATCTCCCCCATGGCTGCAATAACACATGCGGCTACAGATGTACGAAAGTAGTCTTTCTTGTTTAAGACGGTGCTA
The DNA here is from genome assembly GCF_018398535.1 of Haplochromis burtoni. Lineage (NCBI taxonomy): Eukaryota > Metazoa > Chordata > Actinopteri > Cichliformes > Cichlidae > Haplochromis > Haplochromis burtoni. Next base: position 3,359,348 of record NW_024582362.1, read on the forward strand.
CTTAAAACTCTATTTGACAGCGGAGGTGACCGAGGCTAGATGTTCATTAGGCATAGTGGAACAGAACTTTGTTTCAGTAGCACAGAGCGGGCATATTAACATCAGGTTAAACCAACATTAGGAATGGGAAGGGGCCAAGATCATTAGAGAGGGGGTGAGAGCACTATGCGGGGTCAGGTTACATGTTGTCAACCCCAGACCTGCCCTGAACCTGTCTGTCAGAGAGGCCGAGGGTAAGAGGAGAGTGAAGACGAGGAGGAAGAAAATTGACGAGTGAAACATTTTGACACGCAGGCTTAGCTCAATAGCTTCTATTCAGCCAGACTGTTTCCTGCTTTAGGCTTTACAGTAGGAGAGGCTAATCAGACCTGATGGTTGTATTGGAAGTGTTTCAAATGAGAAACAAGACTAAGAGAATAAGAAGCATACGTACTCTTATCTTTACACTGCCAGTGTCTTTTATTGGTCTTTTGAACTATTAAAAAGAGCTAACAAATTAGCAGATTAAGAAAAAGAACAATAAACCATTTCAAATATTTTTAATCACTTTATTTATCATGTTATGGTCATTTTCTTTTCTCTTCGCAAACACAAGTAAAAGAAAATGTCTTCTTCAGTGAGTTAGGAATATTTTATAGTGATGATTTAACTTCACAGTATGTTACACACTGTATTTTTGCATTAACCACTTAAAGTGTGTTAATCTGAGGCATATAGGTGTATGCGCCGTGCTACAAGCGGAGTCCCAGTGCTCTAAGATTATAATTTCCACATATTCGGTCTCTGCATTTATTATGCGAACCCTCTGAACTGGAAGTATTATGTTAGTGATTTGTTACTTCACTCTCTATTCAGCGCAGGTTTGTCTGTGCCCCGGGTGTAACATCCTGCAGGGAGGTATACCCGGCGCTGGGTCAAGCCCTAGTGGGACCAACAGGAGAGTCATTAGTTAGTGTGAGAAAGTTAAAACCGTGGAGAGTAGCAAAAATACGGGTGGAGCAACCCCCTCCACCCCACACTCTCCCACCATCCTCGTCTTCCACCAGCTGGCTAACAGATGGAAGGACCTGTTGGCCAAAAAAGTGAAGGGGAAAGATGGAAATGAGGGCAAGGAGGGGAGGGGGAGAAAAAAAGCAGTGACACATATATTGAATGATGAGCAAATTTATGAACCCTCAAATCAGAGCTTGTGAAGCAGTTACATCTCTTCCCCCTCAGTGTGGAGGATGTGCCAAGTGCATGTGTGTGTGTGTGTATAGAAGTGACATTTGGCTAGGGTCGCTGCTTGGGTTATGCAATGTTAGCATTTGGTGTGTTTGTTTATCGGGCTTGCAAAATGGAGGAAGTCAGATTGTGCGGGGGAAGGTGATGAGTACGTCCTCAGATGAGAGGGAGAGTGGGTAGCTGCACAACTTGCCGAGCTGACGGTTGTGCGTGTGTTTGCATTAGCGGTCAAGGAGCGCTGCAGTCAGAATGATCTCTGTCCTGCTGTTATTTACCTTTCACAGAGGAAACCAGTGGGTGTGGTGGGATCAACAGGGACTTGTCCTTCTAAATTTATACAAACACCGCCACCTCAGATCAACTGACTTCGCCCTGTTGTGCTACTGAAAATGATATTTTTAAGCTCTGTATGTGTTAATGAGTGCAAAACTTTTAAGATGTATGCACAGGTGGTTGCAAAGGAAAAAGAAGTGAACTCCCAGTTTAACTGCTTTTTCTGGTGGTCTTGGTTTCAGTAGATATATTGTATCTTTTTAATGGTGTATTTCTCAAAAACTTGTAATTCATTTCTAGATATTTTATATAGTATATTATAGTATAGTAAACTATAGTTTTTGAGAGCCAGCCTATTTCTATTTTAGTCTTATAATAAATTCTCCTTTATTTGACCAAGTTTCAAACAGCTGAAAAAACACTTTTCTCACTAGTGTTGACAAAGATCGTGCACATGTTTCATCTACACTGTTAAAATAAACCTGCTGTCACTGATTGAGAGACCTCTAACACACGGCACGATTGGGTGTGTTTTCTTTTTGTAAACGTCTTGTGCCATAGAACTATAAATGGCCGCTGTTGTTAGATACCCCCTTGCAGATTTGTGATCGGGTTTATATGGACTCATTTGAGATTTTAGGATTAGAGATATTACTACTGCTCGTACAGCTGGTTTCAATAGGGAAAAACTTGATGCTCCCTTTCGTATTGTCTTCAGTTAATAGGAGAAGGAAGGGATTTTTGGGGGGATGGAGTGCAGGTGGGGGGTCTTCCGTGTGAGCCACTGTCTCACATCATAATTTATCACCATGCTCTGCTTATCTTTGTTGGACAATTCAAAGACATCTTGATGTGGAAAACCTTTCTTCTCTCAACTCAACTGAGTTTTCTTTCCCACAGCTCTCGAGATATTTGGCAGTCAGACTATCTCAGCAGGAGTGCACTGTATATGCTGTAGTATGGGTGAGGAGGTTTGCTTTGATTTGTCTGTTACTGGAGCCTGCAATGCCTTCTTGTAATGCAGTCCTGTCTGATCAGTTCCAGTAAGATACCAGGTTGGTGTGCTTTACTTTCAGTGTGTTAGTGTTTGATGATTCCTGGTCTAAGCTGTTTGAAAATAACTTTCAGGTCTATTGCAACGCTTATCAGTGACTTATTTTTACTGTTTTACTTTGTGAAATAATCTCCAAACATACATTTTGGACAATTTAGCCAATTCTAACAAGCTTGAAAGTCAATATTTATCATGACCACCTCTATTCTTCAAACCAGCCTAAACTATCTTAGGCAAGATTGTATAATTTCTTTAAGTAGTCTTCAGGAAGAGTTCTCCAGGCTTCTTGACGGATATTCAAAGCTCTTCTTTGGGCATTGGCTGCCTTTTGTTGTTTTCTGTCGAGATGATCCCACACAACGTCAATGATGTTGAGGTCTGGGCTCTGGGGAGACCAATCTATGATGATAGCGATGCAGTGGCAGTGGGTTTGGGATCACGGTCATACTCTCTCCTGACCTCCTCCATACATATTGACAACTTAACCCATCCTATTTCTTAAGGATATGGCTTTCATATGCTGTTAAAAATTACTGACCTTGACCCTTAACTAACCAGACTCTACTTCCTCTGTGAACAGTTTTTCCCTTATTATCCATTTATTTAATTTACAGTGAGCTGTGTGCTTTTACAACAGTGTGAATGACAGTTCCTGTCATTACTGTATTTTTTCAAAGCCCTTGCTTCCTCTTTCCCACCATCTTCTCCTCCTCCTACCTTGTTCTCTGCTGCACCTCCTTTACAACCCACAGCTATAAAATGCTAATTTAGCAGCCTGTTGTCTTTGAGTTTGACCTGGCTTGGAGAGGTTAGGGGTAGGTGAGGCACAGATGCTCTCCAGTTCACTGACTGTGAGACAATGGTCGTCTCAAGACTTTCTCCGGGAATTTCCTGTTCTCCTCCATGTTTTATACAGAATCATATCCCTGTCACAGCGCTAACAGATCCTCTGCTGTTTCCAGCTTTAAGGGAATTAGTCTCAAAAAGCTAGACGTCACCTGGCTTCTCTGAAAATCAGACTGAATATAGCTCTGTCTTAAGGGCCACACTTTTCCACATCTCTCTTTATTGCCGTCTGCTCTGAAGGACATTCTTGGAAAATTTAATAGTGTGAGAAACATGCTTGACTTGAAGTCCTGAATACCTCGTTGAACAACCAGGAATGTTTAAGTGAGCATGCCTTTATTCTCTGTAAAGTTTGGGCATAAAGATGGATGGCATCCTGTTGGGTTGATTGACCCACTCATGTGTGGCACTTGCATACCTTGTGTTAAATGTGTTATTTGTTTTTTGGTACTTTACAATGCACTCATTGGATTTATGTCTGTCTGAACAGTATTTTTGAAGTTAACCCCCAGAGAATGTGCTAAAGTAAACTGTTATGCTCCTATGCATCCTCAGGGAGTGCCCATAAACCCAAACTCCTCTCACAACTGAAATCCCTTGTCTCTTGTAGTGGAAATGTGAGTGGAAAATTGCAGGGCATTTGGTAAGCATTCAGGGGTTGTTTTTGTTAGGTGTTGAGTCTTTTATACTATGTTATTGACCTAGACTGTCTGCTAAGTTAGAGATTATAGATGGCTGTTGTTCATATGTTTGAGGCATTGCAAAGGTTCTTTCTGTGTTTTATGTGTTCATCATGTTTATCCATTCACAACTACATACTTTGTCTGTAGACCTATAAAATGTTTTAATTAGCTCAAGTGGTAAAAAGCTGTAGGTGAGAATGTGGAAAATACCTGAGTATTCTCAGCAGCCACAGTTTCACAAAACTGCTATTTGTGCTAATGTAGACAAGTTTAGTTTATAGTGCTAACATCCTTCATTGTGTGATTAGTCATAATGACCTGCCGATAAGATGTATTATGGGAGTACCTATTTGTGGTCTGTTTCCTTTTTTTACAACAGCAACATGGGCAGCACCTCGATTATCTCACCTTTATAGACGTGAAAAAGAAAGACTCTATGAAGTCCTGTGAAAAACTAAGTACACCCCCATGATTCAGTGGCTTGTAGAGCCACCTTAAGCAGCAATAACTTAAGGTTTGCATGACTTTATCAGTCTCTCACATCATGTCAGTTGAGTTGAGGTCTGGACTTTGACTTGGCCACTGAAACACTTTTCTTGTTGCAGATTTGCTGATGTGGGATCATTTTTCTGTTGCACGACCTAGTTTTAGCCACGCTTTAGCGGCGGCCTCACATTTACACCGAGGAGTTCATGTTCAGCTCAGTGACTGCAAAGGTGGCTAAGTCCTATGGCTGCCAAACAAGCCCAAATCATCACCCCTCTACCACCATATTTGACAGTTGGTATGAAGTGTTTGTGTTGATATTCTGTTCTTGGTTTCCACCAAATGTGGTGCCGTACATTACAGCCAGACATATTCCCTTTGGTCCAGAGGATATTGTTCTTGTGGTTTGTACAGATGCAACTTTGCAAACCTAAGACATGCTGTCCTGTTCTTTGTAGAGAGAAGTACCAAAACTGCTTTTACAGAGGTGGTCATGCTTGTTGATGATCGGTTAATCTGGTTGCTGCTTACCTCGTAATTCATATTGAACCGGTAAGAGTGCAAAGTTCTGTATAGAGTCCTGTGAAAAAGAACGTTTAGATACAGACAGAAAAGATGTGAAGGAGGGGAATGTTCTCGACCTGAAATTCATTAAATATTGGGTGCGTGCTCAAAGTACACCAAGTTCAAAAGAGGTATACTTGTGTGCATTCATGTGACTTGATTTATCCTGTCATTCTGTACAAAGGATAGCTCAGGACTGAACAAAGCATTCCTTTTCTGAAATCCGCCCCTGTTTACAGACTCTACAAACAAAAATATCCAGTTAGTCTTTCATATAAATTTGCTGTTCCCCAGAATTTTATGCTTTCATAAGTTAATAAACTTGGCTGAGGATGAACTCTAACTGTAGATAAGCACCAGCACATGATCCTGGTTTTCCTCAATGGAAAGCCTATTTTATAACAGTGAAAAAAATCCAGAGCCCAAGTGCTGTTATAATTCATCTGCAGACTTTGTTTTTACAACTTTATATATAGGGTTTCTGGTATTCATCTTCTGAATATACAGTGTACGACAAAGGTGAGTATACCCCTGTGCAATTTCACTTAAATGTCAAATGAAACAAAAAATCCAACACTTTAAAATAAGGTGCTTTCCAAGTTGAAAACTGGGATATTTGCTTGTGGGTAAAATGAAAAATAAAAATAACAGTTTAGAAATGATTTGTTTGAAGGCTTTTATGAAGGTTAGACAATGGAAGGCTTAATCTCTTTGTATTGTGCCTCAGAGACAAGATGGTAATACCCTGCAATTACTAACTAGAATAGATTGATCTGTGGCTCAAGAGATGAAGTAGATTGTCGACTAATCAGAAGGTCAGTAGTTTGATCAGTGGTTCCTCCTCTAGCATGCATGTTCCACTATCCTTGGGGAAAATATTGATGGCTGAATTGCATCTAATGCTAGTGTGTAAATGTTAGGTTTAAATCCTCTTTATATAAAAATGTGCTTTTTTGAATATGTAGTAAGAAAGTGGCTTGATTGCTCAAATTGATTAGAAAAGGCACTATACAAATAAGAGTCCAGTTATTTGCAGATATGTTTCCATTTCAGTTTAAAGTAATTTGTAAATGTATATCCTCCACCATGCCAAAGGTTTTGCATCTTAGCTTTCCATTAACTATTTGCTCTATAAAATGCTGACTAATTAATATAAAGTTCCTGGAGGAGTTTTGTTTTAAAGATTAATATTTGTAGCATCTAACAGCCAAAATACATTTTTCAGTACACATATATTTAAAAGGCAGAGTAAATGAGTGTTCTCATTTAGAAAGCTGCTAATATCAAATCTTTTGTTGTCATCTGAAACCGTTTTTCACTTATTTTCTCTTAATCAAACGATTTATTATTCTAGTATGCATTTCACCACTACTTGCAACATTATCCTTTTTATGAAGTGCAACCATAGGACATCTGAAACTCTTAGCTTTCGGAAGCCTAAGGCTACTGGGACTCTTATGTGACATAATGTAAATAAACTTTTGTATGTAAACTGACCTTCTAAAAATCTTTTTAAAATCTCCTTTCAACAAAGGAAAATATTAAGCAGTCCTTATGAGATGCTTGACTCGTTCTTGTATCTCAGGTATCCCTCTAAAATAGCTATTAATATGACCCAGCCGGTGCAATGTGATCAATATGTTTTCCTTTCTTCTTTCAAGTCAGGGACGCTCCTAAATGGGTCCTCCAGCTTTGACTTGTCTGGCTTTTCTCCCAGCTTTACTAATCAGGGACCTTTGTGTATGCTTGTCTGGCTCTTTCACAGCCAGCCTGGGAGCTCTCATAATTTATGAGTCATTTCCTAAGGAAAACATGCTGCCTCAGCAAGTCCTCATACAGGGATACCTATGGGTGGGACAGTTGAAGTCAGATTTGGTGGCTGGGAGGATGGAGGGGTTAGCAAAAGAGATGCAACAGAGGACACTGAGTCATTTTTGACAAGATGTGGGATTTACGAAGCACCAGTGACAGCAGTGAACATCTGGAAGGATGGCAAAGGGCAGAAAGGATTAGCGGAAAGCTAACAGAAGGAAGGAGGAAAGCTTTGGTCAGTTAAAAAATGGTTGAGAGTGAGTATCCAGAAGTAGTGGCGCTAGGACAAAAGGAAGTCACTGGGACAGGGAATGTTTTAGGACTCATCCTGGGTGGCTACACGAAACATCTTCATGGCAATTCATCCAATAGCTAAAAGTTAGTGTTAGACAATGTGCTCACTAAGTGTCTCAACGTTAACAGATAGTTTTCTCTTGATCAAGTCAAGATCACCCAACTGACAGACTGACAGCACAAGTCTGTTAGCTAGATAAAAGGTCATTATATGCCCAAAACCTGCTTACAATATTAATCATTAGTAATTTTATTCACATAAAATCATGTTATATCATCCTCTGAGTGTTCATAGTTGGATGTCTTTATTTCTTCTATTCAAGGGTAATTGGCCCACAGCAGCAGTGATCCATTACAGTGTAACAGATATTAATGATAGACTGCCATCCTTGAGCTAAATACAAATGCTGTTTAATTACTTTTACATAAGAAAATTGAGGCTTCTTCTGTTTCCTATTGTGCCACAGTCCCACCTACTTCTCCAGTCTGTCCATCGCTCTCATTGCTTTCTTTTATCTCACTTCATCACACTCTTAAATCTGCACGTCTTAAGACAGGCAGCCCTTTAACCTTTTTGTACCCTAAGGCCACAAAAATAAACATTTCCAAGCATGAGGCCCAGCGTCTGTTCTCTCTTAGTCAGGAATTATACATGGGATAATTGCCATATTAATGTGTATACATATCAACAGGTGTGTTTAATTTCCATTTCTTTTTGTCAGATTGTCATGGTTCTTGGTGTATTTTTGGTCAAAATGAATACAGGAACTGACTAATGATCCAGAACATAATGCTCTGATTTGAGCGATTGATAAATGCCTGATTGCCTGATCTGATCTCCAAAGGTAAAACGCTTAAACTGTGAACATTTACTGTTCTGTGTGATTTGATTGATGTTAAGATGTGTATTTGTTTTTCATAAAGTCCATCTCTCGTTTACATGTCCTACAAAAATTCCATTGTCCATGACAAGTGGACAAGCATTAATGTCCAGTCCTTATTACACTTTAAAGAAGCTGAGCCATTAAGCTCGGTAGTTTTGTTGGCAGCAAAATAATTTTTCCAGCATTATACCCATTTAACTTTTGTATCTTTGTATCAAGTGACTACATGATCTTCAATTAGTGGACTAATTTAGCAAATAATGTTTTATAGACAGTGTGTTTTAGAAGCCCCCAGGGATGGGGATGTTATCTTCTCTTTTACTTCACTTTTGATAATTGTCTGTATTACAGAAAAGAATCTGCCATCATGGATTGGTTGCAGGAATACATAATGGAGTAAATCCACTGCCCTTAGTTGATGGGCGGTGCAACCAGATGTTTCTGAGAAGCTTAGTAAACAGAGAGCACGTTGTCATAGAAGCAGTAAATTCTGAGAGTGGGAACAAGGGAAAATGATCTTTTCAGATGGCTAATGGTAGTGGAGTAGTTTTCAGTTTACACCACAGATGTGAGAAGTACTCCCATCACAGGACTTTGTTCTTCAGTTGTGGTCTTGTTTTAAACACGCAATGACAGGTGTTTTTCATTGATGTTGTTCTTAACACAGTTTTTTAGTTTGCCATCTGTCTGCTACTATCCTCCTACTTCCCAGGGATTGGTGTTTGTCTGATCAAACCTTGTCCCAGTGAGCTGGTTCTTTTCCTATCTGGATACTCAGTAGATTCATGTCTGTTTTTAAAGGTATAGATTCAAACCTGGGCCTCAGTTCAGCAAGAGAAAAGCAGTGACATTAGACATCTTTTTTTCTGATAATGATGAAATTATTAAAGTGCAAATAAACATGCCACCCCCACATTAGCGCAACCCTGCAACAGGGTCCTGTATTACTAATTATAACATCCTGTTGGGTATATGCCCACAGCCAAAATGTTGCAGTTTTAAAACACCACAGCAAAAAAGTATGAAAATAATATAAATAACTGAGGGTAGGGTCTTTGCAGATTAATGGACCATCCCAATTATTAGTGGGGGTCAAAAATGATGACTTTTGTATGAGTCTACTAATATATATATATAATACTAATATACCAATAAGCCTGCATATTGAAACCTTTAAAAGAATGTGCTAGTACTGAAATGTTTGGCAATTATTCGTCTAATTATAACATTTATGCATCAGCTTGCATGCATCTCACACTGTAAATAGACAAATGCATAGAAATGAACTCCCTGCACCTTATAGTAATGTTTGTGTCTGTGTTGAAATTCCATTCCTGCATTTATTGTCAAGCCTGGCTCAGATTTTTAAAGGCTCAGTTGCAATAGCACAGCAAAACTGCTGTTAAAAGTTGGCACTCTCATAAATCAGCTTGAGGCAGGACAGCCACAAAGGATCTCAAGGGCATTACTTTAGCAGTGTCAAAAGTCTGCTCAAAGTTCTTCTGAGTGAGTTTAGCTGGATTGGTTTCTCAGTTGGGAATTCTGAACAAAGTCTTCTGGTAATAGATAAGGACTAATGCACAGATGATGACAGATGTATATGTTGTGTAGGTGCTAATGCAGGTTCATATAGCTGCTTATTTCTGAGGATGGGGAGGACATAGTAGAGTAGGTCATTGAGTTTATCTAATAGGAACCTCCCATTACAGATGTTTCATTTAATGGTACATGCCATCCTCTGAGCCCCCGGTCAAGTCAAAGTCCATGCATGCTCTTTTTTTGCCTTGTTGTTGTTTATACTGTAATTAAATAATAAATAAAATATGAAATGCTAAAAAAGTTCAACTTGACAATTCTATTCTCAAGTTAAATCTGCAGCGAAATCCTTTTTGTCTCCCAAGTGAACAGTAAGGCCCTAAAACAGATTCATATGGACAGCAGCGACAACTCAATTTACAGTGCAAAGTTGGGTAACATATAACACAAGTGGCTTCACCAGCATCGAATGCCATAAGCATCCCACAGGAGTTATGTTTCTGACCACCTGATAAATTTAAGTCCTGTGTTCACTCCCTCTGTAGCTGTGATGTGGTTCAGCAGCTCTTGTGAAATGATATTTAGGGCCTCAAGTTGCTGCAAGTCAACTATATTGTCTTCTAATAAAGTCCTTTTGTGACTGTAAACTGTCTGCTTCAGTGGCTGTGTCAGCTAGATGCAGCTAAAAGCTTTGAGATGGTTCCAAGAAAGGCAAAATTAAAAATCTCACAGGTCAGATGTATTTTTAACTTTTATTCAAGGGCTACCAGAAAAGATCACATAAAAAAATATATTTTCTAAAGTTCAGAAACAAAGTTGTATCACCTGCAGAAAGATACAATGCTGTGAAAAAATATTTACCCCTTCCTGATTTTTATTTTTTGTTAATTTTTGTTACACTTAAATGTTTTGGATCCAATTTTAGTGTTACGTTTTTAAATTATGATTTAATCTATTAAAAACACTTATCCAAACCTACCTGGCCATGTGTAAAAGGGGGGGAAATGACCCCTCTTGTTAAATCATGAATTAACTGTGAGTAACTACATTCTTTGGAGAGCTGACTTCAATTTCACTGTCCACACCCATGACTGATTACTGCCAGACCCTTTGAACCAAAGAAATCACTTAAATAGAGCCTGTCTGACGAAGTGAAATAGGCTAAAAGATCTCAAAAAGCAACATATCCATATGCCATAATTTTATGAAACTCCAGAACAGAAACAAAGTAAGTGACATCTGTCTGTCTGGAAATGGTTACAAAGCCATTTCTAAGACTTTGAGACTCCAGTGAACCACAGTGAGAGCCAATATACGCAAATGGGACACTGCTGACCCTTCACAGGAGTGGTAGCCTACCAGAATCCTCCAAGAGCTCATCGACGACTCATCCAGGAGGTCTCAAAAGAACAGAAGAACTACTGGCCTCAGTTAAGGTCGGAGAAAACCACTTCTGACCAAAAAAACCCAAGAGTTGAACCTTTTCAAAGGTTTAAGTCCCATTTCATCTGCCATAAAACTAACACAGCAAAAGAACATCAAACCAGCAGTTAAACATGGTGGTGGTAGTGTGATGGTCCTGGGCAAAATCATATTTAAAGACTATATTTTGTTATTTACTCTGGTTATCTTTGTGTAATATTAAAAAATTGTTTGATTATCTGAATCTAAATGTGACAAATATGTGAGAAAAACAAGAAATCAGAAAGTTGGCAAATTCATTTTCAGAGCCCTATATCATATTACATGACACATGAGTAAGAAATCCATGTGTCATGTGGATCCCAGCTGGTATCCCTCTCAGCTAAATCCATTGTGAGCTTGTGAGCTGGTAAACAAGACCATCGATTCAGTGGCTGGACAACACGGATATTAATCAGAGATGGTACCCCTTTGCCAGCTTCCAGTTATGTGCAAATAAGGACCCTGTTTTTGTTAACAGTACTGCCTTTCTTCATGTCCTTGAATAATATTACATAGACACTTTCTAACTTATGGGGTCAGCAACTTGTAGAACAAGGTTGTCTTGGAAACTTGTAGTTCCTGACTGGGAAAATTCTCATGAACACACCATTAGGCCATAACATGGACATAACTGGAAAGTGAGAGAATTTTGGTACATAGGTTTTCAGATATATTGTCATTAATGCAGAAATGTCTAGAGAACAAAGGTAACTGTTGGTAACTGTTACATTTAATTTAAGTTCACTGTTAGATACTTTGTTTGCTATATTAGCGGTAACCCTGACAGCAAGTCTGGACTTGGAAATGGACTGTAAAGAGTAGAAAGTTTTTCTAGCTCTGTGAATTCAAACATTGAACTGTGATGTGCCAAAAAAACCCCATCAAAACAAAATCTCTGAAGAAGATTTTGCTGTTGCATTCACTTTCTGGCCTACCGTAGAAGAATTGCTGGGTGGTCACACGCCATTTGCTTTTGAGGATATTGTCAAAGAAGTCAGTCGAGGCCAAGATTTTGCGTGTGTGTGTTTGGTTTTTGGGTTTTGTTTTTTGATTTATTGTTTGTGACATCCAGCCTTCTGTACAAGGGAGAAAAATATGTCCCACGCTTATATGTTGGTGGTCCATATTCAACCCTCCGGTAAAAGTTGGAATAATGCAAATTCTTTCACTAGAACATTCTGGTGGTAGTTTTCTTCAAATTTCTGTCTTTGCTCATTAGCGTTTTCGATATGGCCATATCATAAAATGTCACAAATGGTGTATTTGGACAGGTGTGAGGTTTGAAGTGCTCCAAACTAGCTATGATGTCACAATGTGTCAAAAGTGAGGGTAAGTTATCTTTCAACAGAAAACATTCCTTTGTTATTAAATTCTGCAAAGAACCCCCTGTTGGGCGTCTGAGGTTTATGGGATGGCACAGCGTGTGTCAACAACTGACAGTCATTACTTGCGATTTTGGTATCCATTAGTGGTGTTTTGTAATGGCCCTGTGGTGATTGTGTATCTGCCATAGATTTTAGTGGGTACAATCAAACTCCACAGAGCAGGAAGTAGGGGAGTAAATCATTTTTTTTGCCTTGCTGAAAAATAAAGACTATCATATATTAAGAACTCGCTCTGTCTTTATATTGACGAAATAGTCAGTTGAGGTTTTGTTTAACGATTGATGTTAGAAATGTTTGCGCTTCATTCAGTGCCTTATGAATTTAAGTGTGTACTGCCAAACGAGTGTAAATGCCATTACTTTGAAAGTTCTTGACTTACTGATTTATGCTTTCATTTATGAGAATGCAAAATCCTCACCCCATAAAGATCAACTGCTTCATATATAAAACAGTGTGTGCTTCTGTGCTCCCAGTGATGTGATGGAAACAATATCTTCTACTCCATCAATGAGGCAATAGGGAGTTTGATTAATGATGTTGAAAAGACATAAGTAGCAGATGGTATCCTGATTTCGTGTTTTGGGTGAACTTGTTAAGTGCAACAGCTGTGAGGCCTGTGCTTATCACAGCTGTCAGCAGAACTGGGGCTTTACAGGGAAGATGGAGTCCATGGTTGTTTTTCTGGTGGGTTGTGTGCCTTGTAGGCACAGCTAATGGATGGGCAGATTCTTGATGTGAGCCTCATTGTGAGAGCGTGCAGTGGTGTAGAGCTGGTAAGTATGTCGGTGATTTTTCAAAAGAACTTTTAGACTGGTTTTCAGTGTGGTTATGCTTTAGGTTATGAGGTTATGCGCATGATGTAATGTCCTCAAAATGTCGTAGAACTACTGTTAATTCTTAAATGATTCTAAAGATTAAGCAAGACTTACAGGTCAAATATAGTATAGTTTCAGTATACACCCAGAATCCAGTTCATTGGATATAATTGATTAGCTAATAGCTAACTGCACATCACATGGCAGCATCTTATTGCATTAAGGCAAGATGGCATGCTAAAGTTCAAACTGAGCATCAGAATTGGGGGGGGGGGACTTAGTGACTTCAAAGGTGGCGTGGTTGTTGTAGATGGCCTGTTCTTCAAAGTTCAGAAACTGCTGATCTACTGGGAATTTTCCCACACAGAAATCTCTAGGGTTTACAGAGAATCACCTGGAAAAGAGAAAAAATCATCAAGCATCAGTTTTCTGGTTGAAGGTGCCTTGTTGATGTCAGAAGAGAATAACCAGACTGCTTTGAGTTGATAGTAATTCAAATAACCATTCATTACAACCGAGGTATGCAGAAGAGCATCTCTGGATGCACAACATGTCAAGCCTTGAATCAGATGGGATGCAGCAGCAGAAGACCACACCAAGAACAGGAAACTGAGGCTACAATTTGCATACACTTTGAAAAATGTCACCTGGTTTTAGGAGTCTTAATCGTATTGTATTGTGTTGTATCATTCACGCCATTCTATTGTAATGGTGTGAATGATATTTTAAAAGTGCAGTGGCCTGTGGGGTTGATGGCAAATTGACCAGCGTCATGATTCCCTCTTAAAGCTTAAAGTTGTCCCACTTGTTCCAAGTGTGACACCTCGCACCCAAAAATTTCATTCAAGTCAAAATTAAGGAGTACTAAAACCCCATTTTAATTATTACCAGTGGTCATTTCAGTTGTTACCTCTTACTGTAAAATTATAATCTAAATGTCTTTAAGTTGTGGGATTGGATTGAACATTGTAATTTATGAATAGTAAAATTCTAAGTGCAGCATCTGTTCTTTCACTCATAATCTTAACTAGTCTAGGCCTATTCAGGGGGCTTAGATGATTATCCTAATCAGCTAAAAGAAATTTAAGTCAGTCTGTTGACTGAACGCAGGAAAATCAAGGCATCTAAAAAAAAAGAAGTCATTTTTGTACATATGATCTTTAATCATTACTTGCTTTGGCATTTGTTGTGGAGAATGGGCCTTTTAACTGAGACCTAAAAGGCTCATTTAAAAATGAGCATAATTGCCATAAATGGACCTATCACTGTGTGTTTTCTGACAGCGAAAGAGTCCTGATGGCATTAGGAGCCATTATTGTTTTCTCAGATGGAAACCAGGCCTTTCTCTAGAGCTCTGGCAGGTTCCTGTGTGTAACACACTGATTAGTGTTGCCACCACAAAGACCTAAATGAGCCTTTTGAGAATCACATGGAACATTTAGAAAGGAGCTTCTGAACTTCTGAAGAGCATGATCATCATCACCTAACCCGATCCTGAGATTGTGTAGTCATATTGAAGGTTAAGGGGCAGCAGTTAATAACATGTGACCTGGTCCCTTAAAGATGAATTGGCCTCTCCCTAAATACAGTTAGACAGCATTTGGTTCTCATTTTCCATAACTGTATAGAGGATAATATATTAGCAAAATGATCAGCAGATGTACTCTGTCTTTAAGGATCAAAGGGCCAGAAAATGTAACATCATGCCTACTGTATTTCACATCTAGCCATACTGTTATGAACTGCAGCAAATGCTCTTAAATGCGAAACCAGGATTCTTTACAAAGCTGAAGATTTTCCTACTTGCGGTGGCCTCTGAAATATAATTTGAATAAATGAGGTAGAGGATTTATTATGCTGGTGGGAAATATCAAAAATGAATTGCTTCACTGAAAAAGCTACCTTGGTGTAGGTCCATTTGGTGTATGTAGAGTACCTCTCCAAATAGGAAATGAATTGCTAAGAAACAAATCCTCTTTTGGACAATGGTATACTTTTGCTTTAATTCAACTTCCTCAGGGGTTGTCTTAAGGGCAAGAAAGATGTTTCTGTCTTTATAGGATCAAACAAAGCTCATTTCAGCTGCTTCTAAAGGGGGCGGGGCACAGTGGGCAGCTTTGGGCGTTTGAAACGTATTTTATGTTTTTATGCTGATGCACTTCCCGACGCAACCACAAAGGGCTTTGTGTCTTCTTAAACCAGGGATCTTTTGCTTGTTAGGTGAATGTGTAAAACCAGCACACTATAGAGTCACTTTTCAGCTAAAACATCTTCTGGTATATAAATCTAAAACTTGGAATAAAAATGTTTTAGATTGCAGCTTCTTTGCTTTCCTTTCCAGAGCTTTGGAAAGAAATGTATAATCTAGAAATGTATAAGCAGGTTTTACTGATTCTGACTCTACATCTATTGGGATACTCCATGTGGTGAGGAAGTCACCTGTGAGGACAGTCAGATAAATTATTTTAGCATTAATGATCTGTTTACATGAGCACAGCAAGCTTACACACTATGGCATTCTGCTAACACTGCTTCAGTACACATGATGGATCAGTGGTTCATACATGAAAGGAAAGTAGCTGGGGTTGTGTTCTTGAATCTTACTGCAGCTTTCAATGTCACTGACCCAAATATTCTAATTGCTAAGCTTAGACATTATGGTTTCTTGCTTTGATGAAGAGCTGCCTCACTGGTAGAGGTTTGTTTTTTTTTTTTCTGAGAATAAGAAAAAGTCTTTTTTACTCTCGGGATATCTACTTTTTTTGGAGAGTAAGAAGATATCCTGTGATGTTCCAAAAGTTTCAGTTGTTATTAATGATTTAGCATATGCTGAAGTAGTTAAGTACGATGATCATTCAACTACGTTTTGTGATCTTGGTTGCAGACTTGGTCCCTGAAGCAACTATTTCAAAAGCAATCACAATTTCACTGCACACGTTCGAAGTAATCGTGGTTGTCCTTGGTCTCCAGCCACTGTTCTTTGCAGTGTTAAGGCAAAAGTGAAGTAATGAAAGACAGACAACACGTTGTTTATGATGAAAATGTATATCCTGGAATGTATATCCTGCATGAACATATAACACGTGAAATGACTTTTGGCCAGCCAGCTTCATTGTCGGTCTTTTTGATGTTGTAGAAAAAGTAGTTTCGTAGTATTTAGTTGTCTTTTGTTTCTTTTTGGTGCTTCTTTAATGTTTCTCTTGAAATATATTTGATGTTTAGGTTTTAATGTGTAAATGGAAATACTAATAAATAAAGCTGAATCCACTAAGCAGAAGCTGTAATAAAAGTAGAGTAGAATAAAGGAATATTAAGTGATTTCTTTTTTAAATAAATTGAGTCAAATGAAATTATGTCAGCCACCATTTGACTTCAATCTGTCTGTCTTATATCATTGAGTCTTTGTGACGATCACTGGAGCTAATTAGATTGGCATTACACGCACAGCTCTGTGGTGTATGTGTGGAGTTGAAGGAATTGTGGATACCAACTATCACTTTGGTTGGCTTTGGTCTTTTAAAAGGCATTTTGGGTTAAATTGGTCTTAAACATGACGTTGTGGCTAATTTCTATGTGTGTGTATGCACCATGCATTATTGTAAATAAGGAAAAACAACATCCTGGCCAGGCCCTCCTGTTCCTCCTCTCCTGGGCTCAGGTTGCAGCTCCCAGATGGTTCCTTAATCTGTAGGTCCCGCTCAGGTCAGCTCCAGCACAGCCAGGTAACACGAGCCAAACTCATAACTCAACCATCCTCCAAAATGCATCCAGAAACAGATGACTTTAATGTCTTCACTTCTTCTGAAAGCAAAGCCGCAAGGAGCTCAGTGAGCTGTGGTAGCCTAACTGTAACTTATTATATACAAGACCTACAGCTGAGAGCTGAAATCCTCCCTGTGTGCTTTTGATGACAAAGCATCTAACGTGGAAAAGAGCTTGAATTTGATAGCAGTCAATTCACCCAAGACCCCGTGTGGTGTTAAGAAACACCTCATTTTCCATTCACTGCTGACATTTTTTTTTTAATCTCAGTCCTGTATAATGTATAGGTGAATAGACCTTGCACTGCGTTTAATGATAGGACCAAACCACACCAAAACCCTCAAAGTCAGTGTGAAGAAATTACAGCACACTCCCAAGGGTTTGATCAACAGCCAGATAAGGAACTGCTTGATGGACTGGGTTACCCACCTTTGTAACCTTGGAAGAGAACAAGCACAACAGGTCCTGAGCCTGGATAAAATGCCTCCCTCTTGGAGTTCTCCCGTCTCCTCATGTATGATGTCTAATAATTTCCATACTTGGATATCAGTTGACTTGACAGGATTTGGACATATTTCTGCAGCCAAGCTACAGCTGGAAAGCTTTTCAGGCCATCCTGAAGGGTGTGAATAGGCAGCTGACTCAGTTTCACATTCCAGCTTAAGTGTCTTGAAATTAGCCCCAAAAATTAAGGACCGTTGAGTCTGTCTAAATCTTTAGAATCTGCGCCTTTGATCTTTTTTATCCTGTCTGTTAGTGAATTTGACCCTTCTGTCTGACGTAAATATCTTATTGTCAGACTTTTTTTCACCCAGTTTGACTTTTTATGTGGTTGGTACTGACATTTATTTCTATATGAGGCTTTGAGTTACTCTGCAAGGAGTATTGGTGATTCAAACAGGATTATTAGTGGGTTTTTTTCCATAAGTGCAACATATGTACCTTAGCTTTTTAAAAACATAAGTAGATCCTTTTTCCTCTTAGCCTCCCTCTGGAAGCTATAAAACACCTCTTAAGATAAAATGTTAGAGTACAGGGCATGCTTTCAGCAACATGGAGACTATAAATGTGTCTTACCGGTGTGAGAACAGGGTCTTGTTGTTTAGAAACTGTCTCAAACTTTTTTTTAACATTTGCTTTATGAGTAGTGTACCGTCTTAGTAAATTGACGAGGGGAAACTACCCTAAACGCATTGTGTAGAGTAGTGGGGGCTCATGTTTATAAGAAGGTGCAGACGTTTGTGCTTGTCAACATGTGTTTTCTTTTTTTGCGCTGATCCTCAAAGGATTCCAGTGATCTTAATGAAACCAATTTTCATATAAAGACGCCTTTTAGCTCTGGCTCCTTGCATGAAGCCAGTAGCATTTAGGACGCAGCCACTGCGAGGAAACCTGGCCTTTGAAGTAGCCTCTGGTTATTTTTCTGCTTGACAGATCAGAGCAACTGTGCAGAAATCAAAAGGGAAGTGCCCTGCTGCCGCAGGTAAATGGTAACTCGGGACTGAGACGGCATTTTGAAAGGTAATATGGCTACTGCTGAGTTAGGGCCATCTGGACAATTTGCCCTCCATCCAAATTCTTAAAAAAAAAGTGACACCTTATATAGTGAAATTGTGTGTTGTGAAGATTTGTGCCAGAGCTATATTGAATGACTCATCAGAAATACTGCTGCACAACTCAAGCAAGGTTTGGTAATGGTGAGGTGTTGACCAAAGCCATTCAGGCGTGTCTAACCAATCTGCACTTCAATAGGATGAATGCAGGGGTGTGGACAAGTTCGGAAAATTCTTGGGACTCTAAAGATCCTACGTTGCACCTGGTGAAACTCATTTACTCCACTGGAACAGTAGGTACTGAGGGATGAGACACGGTCAATTTAGCTAAGTGAGATGCACTTCCCCATCACGGACTATCTGTTCTCTTAACCGTGGCAGTGGAAGGGAGGAGGGCAAAGTTTCCGCAACACTCGCAATTCATTTTTCAATACCCCCTGGAGGTTTCAAAACAAGCTCTGGGGTTAAGAACAAAATCACTTAGAGCTGTTACACTGCAATGGAAGCCTGGGCAAGTCTGCTTTTCATTGGAAAGGATCATGGGCGACGGAGATGGCTTACCAGGAAGGCTTAGAGTTGCAAACAATCAATGCCACATTGGTCCTCGACCCCCGCTAAGATCACAGATGCCATGCAGAGACACACAAACTAAACAAGATCATACATTTAAAGAGAATATAATGTTATATATATGAAAATTATGATAAATGATCCTGAGCATTTTATGTGTTTAGTAGTGTGCCCCTTTTGTTTGACCTACATGTCTCTAATTTTCACGACATAATGGTTATCTAGTTGACCACTAACTGCACTGCAGATGTAGGGTCTGTAACAACTTTTCTATGCGACTTCAGATCTCGAAAATGTTTTTTTTTTCTCCTAAAATTTAAAATGTTAAAATAGAAGTAAAAGATTCTAAACTATATGAGGTGTGACATTTATTGTCCTTTTGCATAACAATGCAGCTGTCCGAAGAGTGTTTCTGTGCATGTGCTGGCACCTCAGTCCTCAATAGCGGATGATATCACCTTTACCTATAGAGATCAGTGCATAGAGTCCTGTGTGTGTATCTCCATGAAAAGGCTGCAGAGTCACAAGCGATGCATACAGAAACCATTGTGCGGTTGCATATGCTTTATATAACCATCAATGAAAAATGATTTCTTTGGTGTTTCCCGTCTGTCTGAAATCTTCCATCTATGTATCCTGGGACTGGGGCTGTGCAACTGCACATGTTTTTAAAAATAAATATGGCCTTTTTTGTGGTTTGCTCTATAGATTGTCATTATTTAGTGTTGTTCTTTCGCCAGGTTGTTTTTCTAGACCAGTGGTGGAGAAGATTTTAGTTTTGTTTCAAAACGACAGCTTGCGGCTCTGCTGGGCTCAGGGAAACTAGGAGTTCCCGGAAAACAAGAAAGGAGTTAGAGAGCAGTGTGCGTAGAGGTTGATTTATCTGCAGTCTGAGCTTAACCTGAGCTTCCCTTTATCCACAAAACACCAGCTAGCCAGGGAGGCTGATATGAAAACATATGTTTAGGGTTTCTCAGAAAGCTTCATATCTGATGTCTAAAATTTCTCAGTAAAAAAGTGTTTTATAACAATAACATGTCTGCTATAAAAATGACAAAGATTGCACTGTTATCAGTAAATACTCTCTTCCCAGGACAGCGTACAGGTCTGTGATATGTAACAGATAACTTTATAGCACCTTTATTGTTTGAGGAAAGGGTTGCCTTAGGGTTAGGATGAAGCAGCACTGAGGGGTGATATCTGATAATCGTCTCCTATCCAGTGGATGGCCAGAACAAACTTGCCAATAATGAGTGGTATGTGTTTAAAACTGAGCCCAGAGCTGATGCTGATATTGGGGGGAGCCTGCTTTTGATTGGCTTTGCAACACATTTGCGCAAATGTCTGATCTTTTTAACCCATTGATGAGGCTCTTTTGTGTTGCTGCTTACCCTTTTCCAACATTAGGAGGAAGTGGGGCTTTAATTCTTGAATATGTTTTGCATCAACTCTGAGTATATTTCCCACCCTTGGGGAGTAAACTTTTTTTTTTTTTTAGCAAATAACCACATTTTCCCTAAAGTTTTTGCGTGCAGCCTCACTGTGTGCTCCAGTGATGGGAACAGAGTAAGTCTTGAACTGTGTTTGAGTGCTTGAAAGTGGAAGAAATATGAGATGGTTTTGTAATTAAACAAAAACTGAGAGAGAATAAAGCGCTCGCAAATAAAAATCGATGGTTACCTTAAATACACAAAGTCCTTTGGTTTTGGCAGTTCTGGTTTTGTAGCTTTGCGGCTTGGTTTCTTTGTTCTTGTTCTTGTTAAAGGCCGGTTTTGGCTCGCCGTGTGCCATTTCATCTCAAACACACTTCCAGCATGGATATTTGCAGCTCCTACTTATAGACAGAGACAGAAGCTGACTCTCCCTTGTGTCTCTGTGTGTGAGTCTAAGTGAGAGTGTGTGAGAGGTTTAGGCAAGCCCATCTTGGCTCTGTTTGAACACAGTAGGATAAAGTCTCATACATTTTAATAAATTGCCCCCATGTCAAGGAAGAAGGAGCAAACACAATGCCATAGGGGAAACGCTATTTGGTAAAAAGAATCGGCTTCCGAAGTGCAGCGCTTCATGTGTTTGTCTATGCAGAACTAGATCTTGGAGGTAGAGGGGGTGCCAAGTTAGCTTTTCAGCACCCAGATGGAGGTGAAGAATAGATACTTTACATTTGGTTCCCTTTTTTAATACAATTGAGTATAAATTTAAAACCACTGATCAAAATTAAATTCTTTATATAGATTTTAAGAAACTACTTAAATGAAATGATAAACTGGGCCCTTGTTGACTTCATCAGCTACATTGCGACTGCAGTTTATCCGCCTGCTGCATGTGTCTCCACCTCATTTGTGCTGAAGAGGACTCTTTCAGATGAAGGGATTAAGTGAGAATCCATAACTAAAGTGTCGTGGCCTTCCTCTCGGACTCTCCCGACTCAGGTCAAAGGTCACGTGGCCGACCCAACACTCTGACTACATAAAATGTACTCGATGTCAGTTGGCCTGAAAGCAACAATGTGACGGTTAGGTGAAACAAAACATATTGTCCAAGTCTTGATGTGGAACATTAAGTAATACCACAAAGCCGCTGCATTGTTTGGGGATTATCACTGATTGTGGGTCTTATTTGTTCTATTTATAGCTGTAAATAGTGGCATTTCTGCCCCTTTCCAGATGGCTTTCATGGCTAAGACTTGCATGCCCTTGACAATTGACTCCAAAAGTTTGGCTTGTGTACAGCTCACTGGCACCACACACACATCTCAGCCAAGTGCTCTATTTGCCTGCTGTGTGTGCCTGTGAATAATTTGGACCACAGCGGTCTTGTCAGTCAGATGCAGTGCAAAAGGGCCCAGTTTTAGGTGTTTTATATTCTGGGATATATTTATGATGTCCTAACGGCGGTAGAAAAGACATTCAAGTGAAAGCCATTTGACTTCCTGTTGATCTAGATTTCTACTTTTGATTTCTACTTTTCTACTAGGCCAGAAGCCTAGTTTTCTTTGACTTGGATATTAAACTTGAGGTTGTGATTTCTGTTTGGCTGGTGACCTGAGAGGACCAGCTTGCCGTTTGACATGGAACACTATTGTGTAATGGCATAAGCAAAGATGCCAAGAACGTGGGGTTCATATGGCAAACTCAATGTGTTGTGGAAAGTGCAGAGAGCGCACTTTATAGGCAATTTCTGTCACACTTTTTGACTCTGCATATTTGTGGTTGAGCTGAGTTACTGTTTCTCCGTAATGGGATTTAGACAGCTTCCCAAAACAGAATGATTTAACCTGATTTGTCAATTAGCTTGCAGCATTTGGCTGGAATATGTCTGCTTGCAAAAGGCTTTAAAAGGCTTGATCTTTTTAGCAGCCCACAATCCCACTTTACCTGGGCTACACCTCGGTTGTTTAAGGCTGTCCTCTCGCTAAGCCCCGCTTGGCCTGACAGCTATCTGTTTTAGGCGACACTAAAAAGCATGACGATGACCAATAACATTTTTTCACAGATCTTGTTATTTTGTTAGTTGTTTCTTGCATTTAAAAAAAAATAAAGATTCAAAGTATTAAATTAGAATACTTGTCTTTATTGCTAGCTTTAAACCATCTTATATCCTGTCATTTTCTAAACGTACCTGTGCAGACAAGTGCTAAAAACTTCTCCACAGCTGCAAGGTTTGTATTTTTTTAATCCCTAAAGCATGTTTTTCTAAGCTATAGGCTATAATATTTATGACTGTTTTAATGCTGTAAGCAGATGTTTTGATTTCACCATGAGCTCAAGTGTAGTACAGTATTTGGCAAGGGGCCCATAAAGCCTTCATGTTAACCCCTTTCTTTCTAATGTGTGTGGTTTCCGTATGTCTAACACTATTACCATATAACGGAGGATGTTATTTTTCCAGTTTTTCGGGAGCTCAAATGGACCCTCATTGAGTTCAGGATTTTTTAAATTATTATTTTTGAAAAAATAGTTTAGTGATGTATAAGAAACCAGGCAAATGCCTCTAACCGACATTATTCCTGCACCAACTCACTCGTGAAAGTCTTCAGTGATTCAGCTACATTTGCACTCTAGATACCTTGGCCATCTGGACAGGAAATGAAGAACGGGGAATTAAGTGGGGATCTTTTTAGGATATGAAAGCTTGAAAAAGAAAGCCGAGCACCCCTTTTCACAGTTTAAGCTTGTCTTAGAGAGACTGAGCCCGTTTCCCTTTTCTTTTACCTTCCTTCGTACTTTTCTCATTTTTCATTTGCTCCTTCCTTCCTGTCTTTATTCAAAGGCTGGACAACTGTCACTGTCAAAACAAAGTCTGCAGTCATCGTATATAAATAAAGGCTGACTTAAAATTTAAAAACTTGAGATCTTTTTTCTTTTTTCTTTAAGTAAAATGTAAACTTCAGATGAGATTTTAGATTTCGATTTGTGCAAACTTTGATCTGTGTATGTTTTAAATGATCTAACCCAACAGATATGTAGAAAATAATTTGAAGAGGTTAAAATTGTAGCTCAAAGACCTGCTATGCCCATTTTCTCCTTTTCTGGCTAGTGTGAGATTCCTTGCCCCAAGAGGGAAGATGATCACTTGCAAGAAAGATGTTCAGAATTCCTTTATAGCTTCTGTTTCTCTTTGATGAAGTGCATTCACTCAGTCATTTCCACGTTCTTTTTGCAAGAATATTCACATAATCAGAGATCTGTAACGGGAATCAGAGAATTAACGACTATATGCGGTCCAAGTTTCTTTGTCCGACAAATGAAGATTTCCGTTCTCTTATTATTCTTCATCTTGTCATTGTTCTCTCTCTATGTGAATATGAGGCCAGCTATAGAACGCTGCGCAGTGAAGGAGCCCCTTCACTCTTCTCATGCATATTCAAGCACGCGTGCACTCGCACTCACACATACTGTGAAAGACAACTTGGCTCTTGGTCAAGGGATAAAAACTAGTCCCGGGCAAGGAAGCTGATCGTCAGCCAAGCAGGACAGTTACAAAGTGGAGCACGGGAGGCCCCACCATGTTTGCAGAGATCTAAAGCCTCTTTTTCTAAAGCTTTGTTTGCGTTTTGTTCGGTGCAGCAGCTGAACAGTACACAGAGAAGTCTTTTCTTACCCGTTCCTCTATCCGTAGCCTTTTAACTTTTCACTTTTTCTGACTCGGCTGCTTTCTGACAGTCGATTCAGTTCCTGTGTACTAAAGGAAATTATGTGCTTAATTGGATTATTGGGAGTTTTCTTCAAATGAGTGCTCACCCACCCACACAGTTCCAGACTCCTCTGAATTCTCCTTTGGTAGGGCCGTCTGGTGCATTTTTTTCCCCTCCAGACTCCACAGTCTGCAAGATGAGCATAAAATGGAAAACCCTGTGCCCGTGTCACAATTTACTTTTTCGTTAAATTTAAAATATAAGTATAAGAAGTTATAATAAATCCAAATATGAATTGTTCATGCTGCACTTTGTCTACCTTACTTATGCATACCATCACAGTAAAAAAAAATGCTTTTGCCTGCAAGAAAGCAGGTCTAGCTGTCAGACATCTCTGCTGGCCATCACCTTCAGTGAGTGGCTTGGCCCAGTTTTAAAGAGGCACAATAGTGTCCAAGTGCACGCAGGCATCACTGGAATTTGCACCTGTTTGAGACCTAGCTTCTTTGGGGCTTCTTTTCTGAAAGCTGGCTCTTGTTGTGAAGTATACATTCTTTATAAACCAAGGATGGAGCTCTGAACTGGTATATAAAAATGTTTAAGTTAATCTTAAAAGGAGAAAGGTGGTGTAGAACAATAAATGGGTACAGGGTATATGAGGAGAGGACCATGGAGTATAAAAGAAAGGGCAGCTTAGTAAAGGGGAGGGCACTCACTGTTGTACCTATTCTCTTACAAATGATCTCTTACGCTGTGTGGCCCTGCAGCGGGTCATAAACATCCCAGTGGTTGAGCCGTTCATCTTACTGATTTTCCCCTAGTGAGGGGAAGCGGAGTCCAGGGGCACAGATTAAAAGGCTTCTCTTCCCACCCGCGTGCGAATCACAAATCACACAGAGCCTTCCCCTTTCTCAGGAACCCAACAAACACCCTGTTAAAAGCCACAGCCACAACCCTGTGTTTTTTTTGGGTTTTTTTTTTTTTTTATCTTAGTGGCCCCCAGAAAACATAGTTTGTATTCTGATTCAGACAGCATGTTTACCAAGTTTGCCATGTGGACAGCAGTGCTGCAGTGGATGTTTCCTGGCTTGTCAGTTTGCTTCTTCATCGGGCATTTTTTCTTGCTCATTGCATTTAGTTTGATGGTTTTAGCGTATCATATCATTCGCAGTGCTGTTGTGTTGCACTACAGTATGCTCTAACCCGATCTGCCTCGTTCTTGCCCCGCTCTGCTGACAAATGAAAATTCTGTCCTTATTGTGGCCTGGGGCCAGTTAAGGCCTCTGAGGGGATAATTGAACAGCCTATCTGGCTAACGCAAATCCTAATTCTTCCTCTCAACAGGCCGCTGGCGGCATGCTTTATGGGATTATTTTCAACCAGGCATTTTGAATGTTGTAGCATACATGGCCCTTCCTTCCCACGTACCGCTTTCTCCCTTTCTCCTTGGTCTTTCCTTTCACCTTTTCGCCTGAGAGGATTAGTAAGTCAGGCTTCCGGAAATGGAGCACCACTCTGTGAGGATGAGACTTCCAAAAGCGCCTCAATGACACGAAGAAGCTGAGCATTATAACAACGGTTACTCCTTTCTCTGGGTCTTTCATGAGTCCCGGTTTTTAGAAGTTAACACAGAGGGAATATCAGTGTAAACAAACAAATTTTTTTCTGACCCAAGAGACTGTTTGGAGTCTGCGGAGCACAGGGGTATGAGGGGAAATGATTATTTGTTGAATGCATTATTGTTTAGTGGTGTGGAAACTGTTTATTTGTGGCTACAGAGGAACTCTCTCTAGAGGTCAACAATATGCTTTACCAATACATTTTTTCCTTTATCGCTGATTAATCTCTTTATGGTCAAAAGCATTCTTTGCTGAGAGTCAAAAATACCCATGTCCCATTGACAGTTCCAGCAAAAGGGTTCAAATTCAGGTTGGGCTCAGTGAGCAGAAATACTCTTTGAACAGACATCTAGTTCTTGTGCAAAACTGCAAGCCCTCTCTTCAGTGAACTGTGATCGTCTGGGTTAAGTTCTGTTAATATCAGCAAATTAGATGAGCTTGTTTTAAAGTTTTGGACACTTACTAATAATTTGAATAGCCTAGTTATACAAGTTAGTGAAATAACTTACGTTTTAAAGCCAGCTTTGAATTAAGAGCCAAAGCCAAACTTATAACATGAACAAGAAGCGAGAGTTGGATGTTTTATTAGAGGGAAAAATCTGAATAGTTCCAAATCTACCTGGATGCCACCGTCTCATTGTGGAAAGTACCAAAACATGAAAATGCTGGTGTGTGAGTTTCAATGTCAGACTCATGCATGATCTACACCAGGATGATAAAAAGTTGCAAAGGTGAGCTTTGCAACAGCATGTTATGCTCTTGGATTATTTCATAATAAATGGCACTGTATGAAAGATGTATTATGTTAGATGGATTTCCAAGAGGACAGGACAAAATATGGGACTGAGAATGTGGCAAAAATGCAATAATTTCATTTTTGCATGAAGTTTTAAACTTGTGTAATTGAAATCATTATATATAATATAAACTTTACATGCCTGAGCTACTTTTTTTCACTTGCTTAAAAACACAAAAGAAAAAGAAGTTAATTAACTAGTTGACATTAATAGTTAGTTAACATTAATTCATTGTCAAAAGTCCCTTGGGCTTTGCCTGTGAAACCTGGTGAGTACATGATAACCGTTGTCTTAGCTTTCATCTTACTTTGACCCAGGGAGATTGATCAGTATCTCTTCTCTGTATCTCATGGTTTACAGCACTGGTTCCAAGCCACTTACCGAACCTTAAGGCCATCCCAAATACATTTCCGTCATCCTGTGGTTTACCAGATCAGAACTGTGATAGTATTGATTTGTCTTGCTATCTCTTTTCTTGCTTTTCAGAAGCCCTTGAAAGGTCCTAATCCTACTTACAGAAAGAAAAAAAAAAGCTTTGTGGGTGGTCTGTGAAATTTCTGCTGTTCCCTCTGCACTGTCAGTGAATTTTATTGTTTTTCTTAACTCTGTACATAAAATACTTTACATACTAAATAGAAGAATAAGAATATGATTTAGGGATTAATTGAGGGTAGCTTGTAAGAGCCAAGTCATTTCCCTTATTACAAAGAAATACTTTGGGAGGTGTTAATTCAGAACTCGTATGCAGTAGTTAGTAGGTATTTTTTTTACATTTTTATTAGTACCAATACTAAGAAAATGGATGGAAATTTGTATGGAAATCTAATTGATCATTGCCTGACCCCACAGTATAAGAAGAGTTGTTTTTGGAAACGACTTGTCTCCGTGAATGAGCTACTCTGAACTAATCTGTCACGTTCTAACCTGAAGATTAGATTATCCAAACATAACAGTGTGTTTGATTGTGACCTATTACATGTTATGTCATGTAAACATCTGCCAGAGAGGAGATGGCATATGTGGCATTTGATTGAAACCTGTTAATGGGTGCTATTATGAAAAGACCTCTTAGTCCCATCACCATCACACTCAGTCGGGTTCCTGTAAATGAGTTCATAATGCGTCAGTGTGTGGATTCTTGTTGTCTGCAGCGCTGCTTGTTAGCTTAATTTACAATGGGTTTGGAAGAATAGGTGTCACCTTTGATGTTTGCAGGAACAGCCTTTTTTTTATCTGCTACATGCAGTGAAATAGAACGTTTGCATCCAAACAAATTTCACTATACTGTATGACTGATTTTTCACAAAGTAAAAATAGTTGGCATGCTAAAAATTGACCTGTGCTAACTTCCATGGCTTTATAGCCAACAAGAATTATCAGAGCCTTTGTAGAATTTTTATTACATGTGACATCGCAACTCTTTTTTTTTTTTTTATAAGAAATTGTTAGGAAGCTGTAGAAAATCTAAACAAAAATAGTATTTACTGATTTTAAACTTTATGCATTAAGTGAGAACATCTCAGATGCTCTTTTTCAATCGCTTTCTTTATTTTAGCAGAAGAAAAATGAGACAAATCGTTTTATTTTTGAACAGCAGGTGTCGTCTTATTCTTGCAGGGTGTTGGAATTGTGCTGCTTAAAAAATCACAACATTTATTTGACTCATAATGAAACAGAAAATACTGCAAATGTTGTTGTTGAGTGCAGCCACGTCAATTTAGCTTAATAATTAGCCATGCTGATTTATTTACGTGAATGATGTAGATTGGTATTTTCTTGCTAAAATAAGCAAGTCCTTGTCTTTTTTCATTTTACACAGCATCCCAACTCCCAACAATATTGCACAAATGAACACTGGAGTACTGTTAGTTTATCTGCTCCTCTGACCAATTCAGTAGCAACAAATACTTTCAAATGCAAGCCTTGCCGCTCGGTAGCCTTCTTAATAAACCCCGCTGGCCACTTACCTCTGGTATAGAATTCCCCGGGGAGTTTTGTAGAGACTAATGTAAGGGGCCGATGTCATTGCTTACATTTGTGCTTGTATGTGTTTACGTGTTAAATACTGTGTGGCCTTGTTCCGATGTTTCATGTTTGGGGGCTTTTTTGCCTCCTGGGTCCCGGCTCTTTTTTGTGGTCAGTTTTTTCCTTTCCAGAGGCAAACACATTTGTCCCTCAGGTTTTTTTTACTTATTCGTACATTCCCTCACGACCATTTTGGTAGCTTCGGCAATCTCCCCCCAGGAATTTGCTGACATTTGTGAGTCCTTATATTTACACTATTATTATTCATCTTTATACTGAGACAGTAATTGTTATTCTCTAAGTGATAAATTCTAAACTGCAGAAGAAATAATATCACAATATTTGCGGGCTGTGTTGACATGTAGTTGCACTTTTCAGGAGGTGCACGTGACACTACGTGGAAGCTTACCGCTTAGGGTAAAAGGGTTTCCAGTTACCTCATAAGTTACTAAGTCGGTTTACAGCAAAGGTCTAAATCCAGCGTTGTGTGAGCAATCATGTTAAAGCATTATCTAAATTAACTTGAATTTTAATGGCCTCTGGAATATAAAACCTGTGTGTTTTAAAATTACTGGTCAAATCTGATAAAAATTGTTTAATTTAATTAAAGTTTGCCCCAAATGATGTATAAGAAGTTATTTCCCTTCTGACATCATCAGTTTTAGTACAGATTGCTTTGCTATGTCTCTCTCATGTCTGGTACCGGTTCTTGACGTTTTTCCATGGCACTGCTAGTGTGGGTATCAGGTGAGATTCTTCCATATGTGTGGGGTATGTATTTAACGTTCACTGCACAATGACTTTAACTTTCTATTTTTTCCCTTAGACCTTCTTGCCTTTTGTCTATCACATATTTATATCCCCTCTGCCCTCCCCTCTCTTTAATTCTTCTGCACTTTATTGACCATCTGTGCATGTCATCTTGCATGACACTACTGTAGTACAGTTGGAGGTTAGAATGGTTTGAAAATACTTTATAAAACAAGACAAAATGACCTCATGTCTGCCCAAACCCCCCACCTCTCAGCTTGAGCTGTAGCACTTTATACTGGCACAGAGGCAGAATCACAGCTATGACACCCCTATATATCTCATTCAACCATAGAAAATGGAGCTAGTGAACCGAGGAGCCCCCCCACACTGGGCTGTGCCTGCACCTGCAAACCCAACTGATGGCTGGAAAGCTCTGAGGAAAAGGGGGGAAGTGAGCCTGAGGTCAGAAGAGGCTTGGATTCAGTTTGAGAGCAAAGCTTGCACAAGAGACAAGAAGTACCTAATAAGATACATATAAAATAAGAGAAAACAACTCATCTTAAAGGTAATTTATGTGCCTGATGTCACCGCTGATGTGCTTGGTGAATTATTTGTGCAGTCAGGATAGGGAGAAGGAGAGTGAATAGGGGTTACCAGAGGACCATGTTGCCCCCCTGCAGGTCATTCAGTCATTCATAAGATGAGGCCGTTTTATAGACCTCCCCCTGCCCTCGCTTTTGTTGCCCTTGTGTCCATCAGCGGAAGTGAAAATGGAAAATGGAGATTAATGGCGGTCGTGCAAAATGGTTTGCTTGTTTGCATAAACCATTGACCATTTTCTACCTTTTTGAAAGTTTGAATAGCCGTGGATAAGACTCTGGATGTTTTCTTCACAGAAACACACCTTTTAAGATGTTTACAGATGTGCTCAGCTTGTAAAAAAACAGCCCCTCTCCCCTAGTGGGGCAGCCATCTTTAATCCAGTAAAGAGCACAGGGATTTGGTCGCCCCTGTCCTGCCTGAAGGCCCTTTTGAAACCTCTCGGCCGTGAGAATGGGGGCTTGGGGTTGTAGGTGTGGGTTGGGATGTGTGTAACCGTGCAGCAGGGGCTGGGGACAGTCTTTGTAAATTTAGTTAATCTAATTTGAGCTCGTTCCCCCCTCAGGCTCTTGCTCTGTCTCACCACTGCCCGTGTTTCAAACATCAGTCGGTGCTGGGAAGAGCATTACATGTCTAGGGCTTGTTTAGCTTAATGCAAACCTGCAGGGGAGATAACTAGTAGCATCCACTGAAAAAAGTCACTCTGTGTGGGTTTGTGCAGTAAAATAACATTAAAATATAAAGCTGATACAGATTTGGGACTGTCACGCAATAAGGTGAAACTTTCTTTTAGGTATTAACCCCCCCCCACACACACACACACACACACACACACTCCCCCACCAAATGACTCATTATCAAGGGAAGTTGGAAAGTGGCACTCAAACTTTTGATTAATACCTGTCTGACAACTTCAAACAGAGGGCATTGTGTGTATGCTGCTCGTGCTTATGTAATGTAAATGAATCACTCACAAGCCTTTCTTTGCCGTTTCCCCACTCTGATTAACACATGATGATGCTGTTGCATATCAAACGGGCATCACCTCATTAGTGCTTGCCTTTGAATTTATCCCTGAATATCATTAGGGTCTCATAATCCCTTTTTAATGGATCAATGAGTAGGACAGTAGTTCAACCAACTGATGAACGTGACAGCCTTTCTCACCTAACGCTCCTCGTGTTTTGAGTAAACTGAGAATTGGATTGATTTGTTTAGGAAACTGAGTAGTAATTGTGTTGCCATCGAAAGACTGATCGTCAAAGGTGTTTGCTTAAACAGCTGGCCATCATCTAGTCAAAAATATCTAGACGTCGCTTATCTCTTTTCTCCTTATCTTACTCTTTCCCTTAGCGTTGTCATTTTAGTGTATTCCCCTCTGCCCTCTTTTCTAACTTAAGGCAATAGGTGGTGAAGGGTTGGAATGCGGCCGGGGGACGTAAGGAGTTAACACACTAAGGTGTGAGGGCTGCTGCCTGCGCTTCTGCGCTTGCAGATGTAACAGTTTAGTGCCAACAGCATTCCCACCTCGGAGCCAATATAGAATTTTATTGCATTTTTTGAAAAGTATTATTTCTTTAGACCACATGCGCTATAGATCCAGGGAGAGGAATTGGGCGGGGGGATTGTTATTTAAGCGACATTGCCAGCAACATAATGTGAAAGATACAAATTGTATCTCTCTATCTTCCCTACTTTAGCTCTTAAGCATGTGCCCCTCTCTCTCACCCTCTCTCCCCTCCCTTGCTCTCTCTTGCTTGCTCCCCTCCCCTTCCTCCTCCACTCACTCTCCCCGTCCTACTCTGCCTCTCAGGTTACGATGACTGGGGGGTTTTCTTGCTCTCATCTCGTAGAGTGTCTGTGTGAGTGTGGGGTGGAGGCAGTGGTGTGACCGACTGTGCGTGTGTGTGTGTGTCTCCCTCTGCGCTGTGCTGTGTCCTTGTCCCTGCCTCCTGGCAGCGAGGAGCCACCCAGCAGCCGGTCTGTGATTGGGCAGGGGAGTGGGGTTCTTGACACAGCGTGGTGCTGACTGCTTTGGGACGTGTTTCAACAGATGGTCGAGGTTAGAGAGTGTCATCACATTGGGGAGAGGATTAGAGGAGAGAGGTTGTCTTCCAGGAGCTGTGTGGTCCCCCCTACACTTGAAACCAAGTCCCAGCACGAAGATACAAACCCCTCCATGAGCAAAGGCAGATCTGGTCAAGAAGCGTGGGGATAAAACTGAGAGGAATCGTATCCTTGCCTCTCAGTCAGCCAGCACTTTTCTCTCCTGCCTTCCAGGTACTGTACAACTTTTTTTACTCTTTCACTTCTTTTTTTGTCAGGTTTCCAGTTCTTTTGCAGAGCGTGCATGTTGTTGTTCATTTAGCAGTAAATTTCTGATTCACATTACAGTTCAGGAGTCAGGTATAACTCAGTAAGTCTGGACTTGTGAGCTGCGCTGTTCCTGCAGCCTGTCTGTGCTGCCCGTACAGCAGCTCAGTGTGTGCAGGATCTCATAGTTTTCCCTGTGAATGACAGGAATTCCCTCGGTCGCAAATTCCTCCGTCTCAAGGGATTAGAAGGCAGCACATTCCATTAATGTCATTTTTCCCCCCAAAACATGAGCGTTCATCAGTTCATTTTTCATTTTCCGAAACCGATTATATGAGCGTGAAAGGTAGCTCCATTACATTTTAAACTGCTCTCTCACTTAAAAGTATGTAACTGTCAGTATGGTGCAATCTATAAAAGATTACAGGTTGTATTTTATCATGTTCTTATTTTAATGGTGTCTTTTTTTTATCATACAGAAATCCAGTACTGAGTTTAAATTGTTTTCCTTTTCTGTAATAGCAAATGAAGACACTTTTTTTTTTTACATTTCCATAAATCAGCGTGGCATTTAATGTTCCTTCACTTCAGGCCAGATAAGTTTTTTTCATAAATCTCATTCAGAGTGCACCTCTGGCAGATCGTGTCAGTATGCGCTAAATGGATGAGCTGCTGAAGAGTTCTTTCCGGACAAACTGTCAAAAGTCAGCAGAGAGGGAGAGACGCTGGGAATGTGCACCTCACTTTAGCTATTTAGCTCAAGTCAAGTGAGAAGCGAAACTTGCCAGTGAAGTGGGAATATGATGTATAGTATTTATGCCTTGCTGCAGGCACTATGTGTGTGTGTATGAGGCATTTGCAAATGGAGACTGTGCAGCTGTGAAAAGTTGTGTGAACAGCAGCTGGGCTGAGAGGAGAGAAGGTTGTATGGGTGAAAGCTGCTGCTGTGTGAATTTGTGTTTACCTTTGTAAACCAGCCGTAGCTACACTTCCTGCTTGTTACTCGAAGTATTTAACACAACCACCAACAGGTAGTGATTAGTACTGCTTTAAGACCTGTAGAGTTGTTTGTATGAGCTGATTGTTAGAATCAATCAGCTGGAGACATGACCGACTGTCGTTGCTTTTGCAGTCTTAAATTTTATTAGGGACACCGAGTGAAACTGAGTATTAGTAAGCTTCTTAATAAAGAAAAAATCCAAATGTGAAGTACATTTTGCCCCTGTCTGCTGTGTGTGAGGTACATTGTTGAAGTCCATCCACGGTTTGACTTTAATGTGTACTGGATCACTGTGCTCACCTACAAGTCCGCAAAAACCAGGGAATTTATCCTTCTGACCTAGATGGCAAAATTTTACTGTGGTCCCATTCAAATCCAGTTCTTTGAGTAGACTGGTTGACTTACATTTCAACACTTTGGCAGTGTCCATGTGTATTACTGAATGCGAGGCTGGAGAATGATGGGGAACTTTAACTTGAAACTTTCGCTACTGACAAGACTGATCCGCAGGCAACGCTTAGACTCAATATTCTGATTAACTTACTCGGAACACAGCAAAGCAGCTTTGGACTGCTTTAAAACGCCGTGCCTTATTGCCAGCGCAAAAAAGAAGATAGATCCTTTAAACAGTTTCTAGCTTAACTGTGGTACAAACAAGCGCATGAGCAGCTGCTGCAAATAATTACATTCTGGGGGGTAGGCGCTTGCCAAGACAAACGTTGTTCCAGTAGTCGCTTTGCCATCATTCAGATCTGCTTGCGGATGTATGTGCGTGTGTCTCTCTATGCGTGTGAAAGTATTCAGTGAGCTAATTTGTTCTTCTGATAAGCATGCCGAGAGACTGGGTGTAAGCGAATGCTACCAAAAGTGCGTGCGTCTGTTTAAATGCCAGCAGTGGATCAGAGATTTCCCAGACACGCATGCCATCTCATCATGAACAGGGCCAACACATTCATGGAAGAGTGATTACTGCAGGAAGTGGAAATGGCTCAAATATGCATATATGTGTGTTAGTCTAATAGACTGAACAAGATTCTGTTTAAACGGGATGCAAACACAGTTTTAAACTTTTAGGTAACGCTCCTGTGGGAAGTCACTTTGGAGAAAAGAGGCACATGTAATGTCATACTGATCCAAGTTTCTCCATTTGTGTGTGTGCGTGTGGGGAGATGCTTTCAGGTGAGTGCTCAGTATTTTTAGCTTTTCTATCCTTACTTGTTCCTCCAAATCAGAACCATGTTAGATGAGCTTTGGCTTGACTCTGCTTTTTGTTGTCGTCTCCGACTCATTCATCATGCTGCATTGCTTTGTGAACTTGATCCTATGTGACAGGAGTCAGATGTCTGAATTCTGTCATTTATTTTAAAAAAGAGTTTAGTTGGGATTGTGGTGACACAGGTTCTAGTATTGAATAATTATTTTGAATCAAGTAGCACTTAATCAGTTTAATTGGATTGAGACATCTTTGCTTTGAAGTCCAGTGGAATGACACTAGTTTAGTTTTTCCCCTTTTCCCCTCTCTGGAAAGTACAGAGAGCAGTGCTGTATAACTGTAGTTTGTGTGTGTTCTCTTGTGTGTGTGAGCATGTTAAGAAAAGATTTCCTAAACCACCCTCTCTCCTCCAGAACTTGTTTATCTCTTCAACTTAATGATAGTGTTCCTCATACTAGCCTGATTGCATAGTAGCGCTTGTGTAGATTGCACAGTCCTATCACTGCAAATGACCAGCATTTGAACAGTGAGCATTTGGCATGCTTTTATTTATGTGGGATCCAGAAAGGCTATCTTTAGATGAGTCAGCCACTTTCCCAGTTCCTTTGTTGACCTTACTGATCAAACATTGTTATGAAGTTTTGATCCATTTGCAAAGTGCACGTTAAATGCAGTCTTTTTTTTTTTTTTTTAATTTTAGGCACCTATCTCAAAAGAAATCTTTTAGGGGGTATTTGGGAGCTCATGATAGCACCCCATATGTTTGTTCAGCTTGCTATTTGAATGAGAGAGGTCAGGGCATGCAAACATTACATCCATCTCATTATTGGAGGGAATTCCTTATCCCTCCAACCTTTGATGTGGTATTTAGGACACCGTAAAAGGAGCAGCAATCCAGACACACATTCAGTACTTTACTGTTTTCTATGGCTCTCATCCCCTTTGTCTTGAGCCTCTGCCTTGATGACTAGTCAAAAAGGAAAGATGGGTTTTATGAAGAAAATGTTCAGTAGGTGGTTCAGCGACACAAAAGCCAGGAATGACCCCAGACAGCCCGTGCAATTGTGGTCTGAGAATTTACAAAACAGGGGTAAATGCGGGTTTGCTAATGGTGGCTAAAAGTGCACTTTAATGGGTAAATCCTTGGTGAGAGAGGGAGACTGACAGAGAGAGGGTTTTAATGCTTTTTCTGTAATGTTCACAGCAGCGTTTGTTCAGATGTCACTGCACGTAGATGCAGCATGGACTTTAGAGTGAGAAAGAGAAAGCCAGGTCAAGAGAGCCACAGAGGGGGAAGTGGAAGCGGGATAAGATAAAGGAGAGGCCAAGATCAGAGAAAGGGAGGTGTGAATGTGTGATAAAGAGGGGACGAAAGAGAGAGTTTTAAAGTGGAAAAAGATGCAGGGAGGTTGGATAATGTGTGCACTTTTGAAACACATGGGTACAAACATAATCTTCTTGCAGGACAGGGTTGTACAAAAGACAAACACAGAAAAGCTATTTACACACATAAGCACACTATGCACGAGCTCACCCCCTCTGTCCTCCACCTCCCAGAGGGCTGGACAGTCCCTGCTTTGTCATTTCTCTTGTCCAATAATCCTCCTCCCCAGGGAGAAGCAATCTGTTTTAGATTTGAAAGAGAAAGGATCCTGCCTGTATCACGTACAATTAAGCAGCCGTCAGAATGCGTCGGCGAAAGTTTGGAGGGAGAAGTGCTGCCACTGGGGGGTTGCCCCTTTCATCCGCCGCCTTTCCAGAATGGATATAATGGGGTGGGAGGGTTGGGGGGGATGTTGTTGGGTGGGGAGGTGGCAGAGGGAATGAATATGTTTCCTCACCCCTTCATTGCGCTCTACAGCTCGACTAATAGAAGCCAGCATGCGTTTGTTTCAGCTCTTCTGCTCCCTTTCTTTCCTTCTCCCCTGGAGCGAGCAAACACATTCAGCTTCTGCCAGCGCTCTCCCCTCCTCTGCCTCTGTGTACGTACACGCACAAGCGCTTATATGCGAGGACTTGGCCGTGTTCTGCTGGTCGCCTCCAGTCCTGTTTGACCTTATTTGATCAACACGACTCGGCCGTGTGGATGCAGAATGGCTGCATCTTTAAAGTGTTTGAACAGCAACTTGCTTTATAATGAAAAGCTCTATGATGGCATGACTCACATTATCGTCGTCTTGGTTTTCTCGAGTTGCCCGTGGCAACTTCAGCTGATTCTGTCTGCTGTCTCTTGAACATGTTTGGATGATGTAGTGGCTGCATTCTTCTAGGTTTGGCTCAAAAGTAAAAGGCCTGGAAGGATTCGGATGGGTAAGCTTCCTGTTCAACGCTATGCGAGCTAATTTATCTTTTTATCGAAATCGTGTTTTATTATTTCTTTATTTACAATGGAATTAAATATGGAAATTTTGCCAGAGAGGATAAAGTTAATTCAATTACAAATGACGTTGCTGCGTGCTTTGGAAAGCCACACACTAAGCCAGAGGCAATGGAAAGGAGATCTCCCCTGCGTACAAATTACAGGTTACGTGTCTGTCTGCGTTCAAGTCTGAGTGATTCATTCTCTGTTTGAGTGAATGACATGCACTCACAGAGTACATGATATCCAAATACCCGGCGTTCACACACACACATATCCAAAGGCATGATTGGGTGAGAGGGGGGGAGTGCTGAACTGGCACAGGTGCAATGAGTCCAATACATTTTTATGAGTGGTATCATGTTGGTGTGTCTGAGTCATCGAGAAGTCTGTTTATGACATTCACGGTCACACAGGCTGGTTCCCATGATCTATGTTTGTCTATGATTCCCAAAAAATATGCCTCCACATGCTTCACATTTTGGGGGTGTTTAGTTTCATGTGCCAGGAGCCGCACTACATTTAATAGAAGTTTCCTTTCTCAACTGTTACCACCTTTTTCACTCTTTCACAGAAGTAGGGGGGGTTTATAATACAACAGTTTTTCTAAGATTAAACTCATTTACAGTCACCTGTCTAGAAGCTAGATGTAATAAACTCTGATGAATTACCATATTCTAAACAAAGATTTCATTAAATTGTTTTTATTGTCAATTACTAACTAGTGGACATTGACAGAGTAGCTCATTTGTTCCTATTAAACAAATTCACCACCTTAGAAATCCTTTGCTTTTTCAGTATTCACAGAGTGCAAGAGAAAAAAAATAAAGTCACACTTTTCACATAAGGGAGCAAAAATCATCCATCAGGCTTGATGCATTGGCTCTCTCTGTGTTTCTCTCTCTCTGCCATCATGTTGCTGATTTCATGGAAAAGAAGTCAGTCTCTTTATTCTTGACAATTACCTCAGTGGAAACCCATTGAAGCAATTTGCCATAGCTCTCTTTTGTGGTAAAAGAAATAATTTATCTGGGGTATATTTGACACGTCAAAGAGACAAGAAAGCCACCCGTGAGTGAGCAATTCATTCTGCTCCCTCTCACTCTCTGGAGCACTTGTACTCTGATAGAGTGTTTCTGATGGGAGTGTGGATTTTGACAAGAACGTGGCTGGAGGAATAAAAAATGCGTTTTTATTTCATTCAGCTGAGGTCGTCTGTTGCTAATGGTTTCCATTCATGGCTTAGAATAGTTTAAAAAAGAAAATGCTTGCTTTAGGCTCATATAACTGTGGTTGCTGATCCTCTGATTGTGATTCCATGTTTTCATATCACACTATAAATCAGTGGAGTGGTTTCCCTTCTGTTCACTTTCTTCTCTGCTTCCTACCCCCCTTACCTTTTTCCCTTACCCACGTGAACAGTAAATGAGCTTTTCCATTTGTATACTTGAACCTCGTATACAAAGCCAAGCTTCTGGCTCTCTGGATATTCTATCTTTTCATTTAATCACAAACTAACTCAATCATGCTGAGATTGGGGTTGTATAAGGGCCAGACCATCTGTGGCAGGACTACTTGTTGCTCTTGTCGCTGAAGATGCGTCTGAGTAGTATGCAATTTCAGTTTAGGTCGGTTTTATTTATATAGCACCAAATCACAACAACAGTCTCCTCGAGACACTATTGTAAGGTAAAGCCCAAGCAACAATACAGAGAAACCCTGCTGGAAGTCTCTTCCTGTTGAAAGGGAGTTTTTTCTTTCCACTGTCACCAAGTGCTCGCTCATAGGGTGTCGTCTGAATGTTCCTTGAGGTGACTATCAGTGTGATTATAAATATATAAATAAAATTGAACTGAATTGTTTTAAACCAGACAAAAACCAGTGAGACAAACAAACTAAAATAAGGACGTGATGAAGGACGCCCTTCAGGCCCTCGAGGAAGAAAGCCGAAGGCAATAACATGCTATTATATAACACGTGGCTAGCTTACTTGGTGTGGTCTCTGGTTTAACTTGCTAACCTAAATTTGTCAGATACAATAATAGGACTTTCCACACGAACATTAACAAAAAGTCTTAATGAGACTCTTCCGACAGAGCAATGTGCCATGTGTGGAACTCTTTAAGCTTAGCTCAACACAGTAGAGAAAGGAGGCGCTAACTTGTGGCACTACTTTGTTTTAATTACTGTGTTAAACTGACATGGAGGAAAACACCAGATTAGAAAGAAAAAACTGCCCAGCCGTCCTCCACCTACAGTTGTTTTATATACTTTGACAATGGTACAGCAGAGGTTACCAATAGGTAAACGTGTAGCACCAGCACATCATAACGTTATATATAAAATATATTGATTTTAAGTATTACCACTAATTTTAAATCATGGAGGCAGAAACGGGCCTCTTGAACTTTCTAAATTCCAGTCCGGTTACTGAAAGTATGATAGCTGTGTGTGAGTGATTGCCATGGATGCCTACATAAAGTTCTTGGTTTAGA
Source organism: Haplochromis burtoni (assembly GCF_018398535.1). Taxonomy (NCBI): domain Eukaryota; kingdom Metazoa; phylum Chordata; class Actinopteri; order Cichliformes; family Cichlidae; genus Haplochromis; species Haplochromis burtoni. Next base: position 3,398,861 of record NW_024582362.1, read on the forward strand.
CTCAAAGAACTAAATAGCCGAGGATATGAATGTTTAAATACAGACCACCGTCAGACTGGGAACACACCCATACATAAATAAAATGTGACCTTTTGTGTTTTTTAATCATTTACCTCCTAATGTACTCAAAACCCACTCATGTTTCCAATAGGCTGCTTGTGGGCCCACAAGTCATTCCCACTTTGAAGTATTTTGGACCCGGATTCATTTAATTATACATTAAGATGCATCCATAATATTGATGGAGTGGAATGACAGCCATGGCACTACAAAGGGTCTCTCCCCAGGTCCGAGAGAAACATGTGGGGTTTAACTAATAGCTGTGAATGCACTAACTCCAGGTTCATGTTTCACTGAATTGAGGCCATTCTTCTTCATTAAAGTGGCCTGCATTGTACCCCAAACAAACCACATTCCAGCGAACGGGAAGCTTAAACATCTGAAGTTTTATCGTTTTTAATATTGAACAAAACAAAGATTCTGATTGTGCCTGTCACAGTAAAGGGTTTTGTAGCCATAAACGTGCTGGAACAGTGATCTCTCTTCACTACTTTGCACTTGGGTTTTCTCATTGGAATTTTTGCATAAATCTTACACCAACTTGGGCATTTTGGTCAAACAAATCAATGGAGTTAAGAGTCTGAAAACACCAAGGTTTGAGTCTTTTCCCAGTGCCTACCCACAGCCAAGTAAATGTACTGGGACAGAACTCCCCTTCAGTCGGCTCAGTGTGGCTGACGGGTGGGCCTTGATGGGTACAAGCGCTGCCCTTGGCCTGCCGGGCACAGCAGGCCCTGACACAGGCTCTCCTCAGTATAAAAGTCCCTCGTCAGCCCTCATGGCAGCAGACCAGCTGAATTCCCTCAGATTACAGAAATATTTGGACAAACCTCCATATTAATCTAAGTCCTCGTCTTATTCATTTTTTCCTCTCTGAAAGAAGGAGTGCAAAACATTGTGTCTTTATCTGTTAATCAGACCAGCCTGTAGTTTAGCATGTTTTATATCCCGCCTCTGCGATGTTTATTTCTTTCTTTCAGCAGTTCTCCTATGGTCGAGGAATGACTATGTACTAAATGATTTTTACTGTTATTGCAAGTCATGCAGCCTACAGTCGCAGAGCAGCCTACAGAATTCAAACTATGCTGTTGGACTATAATTCCCCTCCATTGTTCCTCTGTGACTTGGCTGCCATAGAGATGGACTAGGCAAATAGCGAGGGAGCAAGAGAGAGACTGAACAGGAATAAGGGGGGATTTGAGGTGCTTTGAAATGGCCATTGTCCTTAATAGCAAGGCCTTTTTATGAATGACTGATTTACTTTAGAGGAGCATGGCATCTGGTTTGTGTTTGACTTGCATCTTGTTTTGGGAATGTGAACCCCCTCACCTCCAAACTCTCTGTGTTAACGTGGGCAAGATCCTCCTCTGTGAGCATGCATGCGCTCGTGGACAAACATGTGGCTGTTAGAGATACGCGAACTCTCGGCTGTCATCCTGCCTTTTTACATAAGAAGTCTTTCATGTGCGCTCTTGGGTAATCTGCTACTTTTCAGTCACAGCTGATAAATGTATAGACTGCCGCTCCTGAACGAACACGACTTAAGCCAGATGCAGACCATTGATGAAATGAAAATGTGGTCCAATCACAACCAGACAAGACTTTTGTTGCCTTCATACCTCTGTTTTCTTTTTTTTTTCTCTCGCTCTCTCTTCAGACTTTCACCTCTTAACCCCTGTGTGTGGGTAGCCTCAGGTTGCTGAGGTTAGGTTAAACAAGCCACCATCAAAGCCATAACACCACTCAGGTCGGAGGAGGGTCAGGACGCAGCAGTGTGTGGTTTGAGGCCCTAACAAGAGGGCACAACTGCCAACCAGCCAAATACTGCTGCCCTGCATGGTTACACAAGCAGCAACTCTATTATGTTCAGCTTTACTCGATGCACAAAGCACAGCTGTCTGTATAGACATACCAAATTACCGAGCAATGCTGCATGTGTTGTAGGAAAGCAAGTAAAAGAGCTGTTTTTCTACAAGTAGGAGAAAAAAATACCCTCATGAAAGCAAAGATTAGTACGGTGTTGAGGTGTGCTAAAAGTGTTGATTGCCATTAATCTGAAAATTGCACATCTTTTATGTATCTGGCAGCTGTGCATCTGAAAACTCCATAGTGGCCTTTTTGTTTCAGTCCTTTTGAACTCCTAGGCATGCTGCGTTCCTCCCATCCATGCCCAATATTTCTTCCCCCAGCTTAACCATGATGAGTACAGTAAGGGCTCATTTAAAGGGTCATTAGAGCTAATCCTTCAAAACAATGAGGAAGGAGAAACAATGTGCTCCCTAGTCCTCTGACTCTGTCCAGTAATAAAGACCTCTTGTTTGCTCCACAGATGTATAGAAGTTGCCTGTTCTGCTGATATCACGCTACATGACATAAATAAATGAGTCATTCAAAATGAAAGGCTTGCGAAAATGACATGAAAATGATCTGCGAGGGATCGTGAAATTGGAAACATGAATTTGAACTCTGGAGGCAAAAAAGAATCAGTGATGATAACAGAAGATGGATTTGGAAGACTAATAATAACTTTCACATTTCAGAAGTCATTCATATTGTTTTGTGTATTTAAAGTGTACAAAGTGCCTAATTTATGCCGATCCCTGAATGTGCCTGAAGCCATTAACTCTGTGTAACACTTTGTAAAGCTTTTGTACAAAACAAAATACACACACACACGTGTGTTTGTACACACACAACTAATGGAGTTCATTCTGACATCTAGCGGTAGTTAAATAGGTGTTTAAACTATCCTGTCTGTAAAGCTTAGACACACTTTCAAATCTGGAGCAGATGTTTTTATTATACATTTTAAATAGAGCATATTAAACTATAAAGCATACCGTGCTGCTCTAGAGCGCTCACAGGATGTATTCTATATTTAAAACAAGCCAAATTAAATCTTCATGTAGAGTGGACCTGTCTGAGGCAGAAATTGCTGCAGGGCTACTTGTTTTATTCTGATAAAAGCACCACGATGTGGTGCATGGAAGGAATATCTCCTAAGCATCCTTGGGCAAATTACATTTTTAATTCAAATAAAATCACTTTTTTGCCTCTCTCTCACTCTTGCTCAGTGAATTGGAAACTTTCTGCATGAACTAAAGGTCACAATATAGCCTGCCATCTTTGCTTTATAAACAGCAGTTGCTTATCTCGACACTCTGACATGTCCTGTCACTCAGCTGCTCATTTCCTCTAGAGGCTTTACGCTCCATATGTCACATTAACATGAGGAAGTCAGGGCACTGAGGATATGATGCCAGCATATACTTGGGTTTTCTTTGATGATGGGTCACTTTGAGAAGGATGATCGAATGACTCAAGACCTGTAGAAGTCCTTTTGCTCCTAAGTGAACCTCAGATGGCCTAGTGAGCAAAGTGGATCAGGTGAAATGGACTACGAGCGGTAGTCCAGAAAAAGGGGAGGGGGCCTGCATAATAACAGCCCTCATTCTATTGGGGGGTTTTGTGTGGCGCTTTATTAGCCCTGCGGTCTCAGTCATTTCAGACAGAATAGCTATTGACTCCACTGTAGATCAGCACCACAAGGTTTGCATCAGACACCACAATGAACCTTCTTGTCTGTTTTGTCTAAGATGCAAGAAGAGGCCATTGCTTGGAATCGTTGGCATGTAAAATTGAATTTGCGCTGGGTGCTAACATTACACTCGCTGGCCGACTGGCTTACAGCTGATGTCAGGTCTTCCGCAGCTCTGATAGAAACAGAGACTTGAGCTTTGTCTAGATATGGGTTATGTGTCTTGTATATGGGAAGCGTTCCCAATTTGTGTAGGAGGACTTGGATCCACACGGCAGAAGAGTGTGTTTTTTGTGGGATAAAGGCTCGTCTATGAGTTTCTGCGTGTCACCATGTGTTTGTAAAGTAGTTTGTGTTGTGTGTGTAGCTCACTGCAAGGTTCTGTGCACTCTGCCACCTCGCACCAGAGGGGTGTTTGTCCAAACGGCGCCAGTGTTTGCACAGGGCTGTCACGATGACTGGGCTGGCTGGCTAGTCCAGACACAGCTTGTCTGAAACCCAGTACACCAAAGTACTCTTAAAGCTCTGTCTGAAGCTCTGCTTATCATATCTAACATCAAACTGGAGAAGCAGCTGAAATAAACAGCGTAGTAGAGCAGGGTCAACACTGGGAGGTGTTGGGTGTTTGAGATGATTTGCATCTATCTGATACACGACTAGAGTAGGTGTTTTAATTTCCTGATGCAAATTACCAAAGGAATCTTTACCGTCCTCGACTACCATCCGAACAACGCAGGTTAGTTCATTCTGGACTGTGCGATAGATCAAAATCATCAAGATACAAATCATTTATTAGGGTTGTTACTCTCTGCTGATTCGGACAGGCCTTTTGTGGAAATGATGGTAAGGGCGGAGCCACCCAGTGGGGTTTGGCTGGGCTCAGGTGTCATAGACCTGCCATTTGTTTTCAGGCCATTAATCCGGAATAGGGAGCAGTGTGGTGCCACTCAGTGGGACTGCTGTCCGCAAGGCACTTTTTCACAGGTGGTGATGAGGTTCTCATTATTACTGCATCACGGTTCATCTCACAGGCAGAAGCCATTCTTTCACATATATTTTATATATATTCGAAGGCATCTTTGAATTCTTATTACATTTTAACTTTAATTTGTAGCACAACACTACCGGTATAATGTTTTGAATTTCTTTAGACTGGCTTTTCATTGGTACAGGAATAAAATCTGAGCTCAGGTTTGTACTAGTATACATTTTACTTTACTGATCACTGGAATTTAGTCGGAGCATTCAGCTATGATGACTGTTATAGTGAGCAAGAGGCTGCCAAGTGATGACTCAGTGGTCATCTGTGATTCCCGACAGTGGCGTTGCAGTTAATGTAGTGGAACCCTCTCCCCGCCTCCAGTGTCTTTTTTTCTCCCCCCACTGGCCCTGTGTCATGCTTGACTCACCAGGGGGTGACTTTTGAGTGGCAGGTAAAAGGGGGGCCACAATTGGCTCATGCAGGCAAGTGGTTCTGGGTGTGCAGCCAATGGCCTAATCTCATCACAGTTAGCTAAACAGCAGCTGTCCAGTAGGGATGGAGACTTTCCGTGCACGAGTGTGTTCTCTGACACGGTAGAAGAGTGGAAAACCAGGAAACGATAGAGAGATAAAGAGAAAACTGTAAAAGTAGGGGACTCGCGGGATTCTCTGAGGTGAGATCTGTGTTTCTAGATCTTCAGTTTATTTGTTTTTGTTTAACTTTGACAGAGTTGAGTATTTTCTTTTCTTTCAGATCAGGGAGTTGAGGTTGAGGGATTTTTGTGTTCAGTATTAATGGAGTTTCCATCTGCACACAGCATATATTTGAACTGCTGAATAAGTTTTCCTTGCTGGACCGTTAAGGGCTAAAGCCAATCTGTTTTGGCTTCCCTGTTTATGGATAAACTGTTCTGTTTGAGTGTGATTTGTGACCATCTGCACAGAAGTTACCTGAAGTAAATGTGCTTAAATGTTCCAACAGGGATTCTGGCTTTCTGCAGGTGCAATGCAGTTTTCTCTTCCACTACTGCAAAACTGACCCTAAAGTTTCACCTCCCACCATGCTTATTGTTGTAATGTCTCCATACATTTTCCCCTCTTGTCTCCCCACAGTCCATCACTGCTGCAAGAGCTGCACAAGAGTGAGTGAGCGGCCCGGCTGGTTCTCTTCCTCCCCTTCTCTCCATTAATCTCCTCCATCTACCCATCCTCTGGCCTGTTGTTTCAGTCACCATGCTGATTCACTGGCTGTCCTGGTTGGCCCTCCTGTCGCTGGATTGGGCTCCAGGCAGCTGGGCCTTCACCACCACCAGGGCTCAGGGCCTCAGAGGTCGCATTCAGAGAGACCGCAGAAACATCCGGCCCAACATCATCCTCATCATGACTGACGACCAGGATGTTGAGTTGGGTAAGGCTGCCTGGCAGAAACCCCTGGTCTTCCTGGAAATTTTCATTTGGCTTCAATTTTTTTCCCTATTTAAAAGAAAAAGTGCACAGTTTATCTAAAATTCAGTGTTTTTCCCAGTCTTCAATCCTCTCTGTTCTAATGTGTTTCTTTGTCTTTGTGGTGATTTGCATCAGGACTTCTGTAGTCTTTCTTGGCACATTAAATATTAAGTAGAGGCCATAAGCCACACCGGAATGGCCATCTGGTCTCTCGTGTGCTGAATTGTAATTATTTGCCTTTCAGAGCACTGAATCACAGATTAAGTAAATACGAGTGAAAAACAGTATTTGCGTGTGTTTAATAAGATTTCACTGTAACTGTACAGCACTGATCACGTTACCTCGCCCTCCAGGTTCTCTACAGGTAATGAATAAAACCCGCAAGATCATGGAGGATGGTGGCACTTCTTTCACCAATGCCTTTGTCACCACACCCATGTGCTGCCCGTCACGTTCTTCCATGCTGACGGGCAAGTACGTCCACAACCACAACACCTACACCAACAATGAGAACTGTTCCTCCCCTTCCTGGCAAGCTCAGCATGAGCCGCGCTCCTTTGCAGTCTACCTCAATGAAACTGGCTATAGAACAGGTTTGTGAATGCACACTCACACAAATATAATTGAGGACTCTTTATTTCATGCCTGTGGTGTTCTCTTATTATTTATTTATGGAAAATGGCAGTTTTGATAGTGACGATGGTCCACCTGTATGAGGTTCTCGGTTCTGATTAACAGAGTGTCAGTCACTACTAGCTCTAATCTCCTCCTGGCAACGCCATTCATATGTTAGTCAATGCAAATTTATACAGTAAGCTAGACTCCACAAACCTGCCTGCCTGCCTGGCTGTCTGCTGTGAGAAATGCAAACACGTTGAGCGTGCCAGGTCGATGTCGTGTCTCGTCAGACACTGTCTGCCTGAGTGATGGGCAGGCGTTGAACTGGGCAGCTCAGTGGGGTCCTGTGGGCTGCAGCTCGACTTGTGGTTTTGGAGTCGTTGCGTTAGTCTGCAATTAGCCGTCTCTGGGACAGCCTGGCTTCCTGCCCAGCCTATCCGAGAATGTTGTCAGAGAATCCAGGGAAAAGGAGACAAGCAAAAATGTTAAACATCACATAAGCGCAGATAAAGTCGCACAGTCACACAATTATGTTTTTTTGTTTTGTTTTTTTACAGGCATCGCCTTAAGGAAGCAGTGCTTGTAAAGACTGCATATATAAAGAAACTGCATATTAAAAGAGGCCCATCTCTCCCTTCTTTCTCTCATCTTTTCTTCTGCAGCCTTCTTCGGCAAGTACCTCAATGAGTACAATGGCAGCTACATCCCACCTGGGTGGCGCGAATGGGTTGGATTGATCAAAAATTCCCGCTTCTATAATTATACTGTCTGTCGGAATGGTTACAAGGAGAAACATGGTGCTGATTATGCCAAGGTATGTGTTCTCATAATTCATACGAAAAGGCTCTATTAGCTCAGTCCCTAATTTGTTTTGCCGTTATGACTTAATATTAAGACTTCACATGACAAATTGCAGGTTCCACTCGCTTATAAATACAGACAGTGAAGCAGCTTATGGCTGTGTGGTGATTCAGGATGGCAGGAATTCTCTCTTGAGGATTAAAGGGAACGAGCTGAGTTGACGCCTCCTCTTTCTGCAGCATCCTTTTATTATGATGCACCTTTCCTCAATATTTAGACGCTATAAAACTGGTGCATCTTTATGAGAAGCCAACTTGACAACTTGTGACAAAAACCGACCTGCACTTGTTTTTGTCTCTCACTCTTATTCTTCCTCTTTGTGTCTCACTATCAAGTTTTGCAGAATGACTTTGTGCTGTAACACCACTGTTTGCTACTGCTGGGGGATGACTGTGGTTACACTGTCTTTTTGTAGCTCTAGATGGCATCGGTCATCAATCTTCCCCAAATGTTTTTGTAAGAGCTGTCAGTTTGTTTTCGCAAGTCCGTGCCAATATCTCCCTAGGTTGCACAGTGCTGGATATACAAGAAATCCATGTGGCGGGCTGGCCTATGAGATGGGCAAACAAATGTTTGGATTGCTACTTCTCTGCCAACTTGGACCAAGGTGTAAAATTACCCACAGGCTTGGGCCGGTGTGTTTACATGACACGGACTTGGTCAGCAGATTGTGGTTTACAACCAAATGGACACAATATTTTCTGTTTACTGCCAAAGCCCATCAACCTGCTGCCACCAGGACAACCGCAGTTCTTTAGGTTTGGATGGGGTGAGAAGGTCAGAGTATCTGTGCAGAGTGCATCTTGCACATCATGACACTGATTAAGCTACAGACCCTGTGTGATTTCATCCAGTTAGGTCCTGTTTGATTTTTCTTCTGTAGGAGGATGAGTTAATTGAGGTTAAGGGTTTTGTCAAACACTCTTGAGTGAGATTTAGTTTCAGAATATCATCCATCAATATCAAATCCCACGACAGTAGAGCAACAACTCTAACAGCTGTGATATTATAAAGTGTCTCACTGCTAATTTGACAGATGTGCAATCTTGTAACTTTGAAAAAACAATAAATGTTGTAAATGTAAACCTATAAAACACTGGTGCATTGGCTGTCCTGTAGGTCATTTAAAAACTTATGAGGATTACAAATTAAATAGATGAACGATTTGGGAAAATGAAACCATGTACTAATGGGGTGCCGTTGGGTGAGTGCCACTTACTATTACCAATCAGCTCCAAAAGGGAAAAGTGATATTCTTCACCTCCCTGACTATTTTATAGTCACTGGCCAGGCATTTCCCACGACACTGTCACTTCCTTCTGACCTGCCAGAGCTCTCAGCAGCAGTGGCTCAGATTTGGGAGCTGGCAAAATAAAGTGCACGGTGGTGCTTTGCCATGTGCACATAATCATCGGCCTCCACGGGCATGTACAGCCGCCAGGCCATTAAAGCTGGTCTAGCTGTAAAACCTATTAATAGAGACAAGATGAATCAGCCAAACCCACTTCTGACATTTCAAGGAAATCACCCGTTACCCTTTGATTCTCAGCCTGGCACTCCCTTTCATTTGTTGTATGCCAGGCAGCAACAACAGGTACAATGGTTGGTCTTCTCTTGGAAACTTGGCGAATGCTACTGTAATTTCAGTTCAAGGTGGGACTGCTGTACAGTGTTGTGACAATTTCACATTTCCTGTGTCTAAGCTCTTCACATTCATCCAGTTGTTCTCTCTTTGCCTGTGGTGTTTAATTTAGAGAAACACAGCATTTGGCATCTTGAGAACTGTTGTTGGCGCTTGAGTCTACTTTCTGGTTTGATCCCTGGTTGCTCCGGTCTGTATGCCAAATATCCTTGGGCAAGATACTAACCTCAAGTTGCTCTCCCATGCATCCATCAGAGTATAAATGTGTGTAAATGTCAGATAGAAGAAGCATAGAAAAGGTGCTTGTATGAATGGTGTGAATGGGTGAATGAGGCAAATTGTATAAAGCGCTTTGAGTTCTTAGGTAGAGGAGAAAAGCGCTGTATAATAACCAGTCCATTTACCATTTATATTACCCAAAGCCAATATCTCAGTTTCTTAAAAGATATTTTGATGTCACTTTGTGTGAAAAAGACAAAAGGAAGCAGGGAGATGTAGCAGAAAGTGAGCGAAATAAAATGAAGTTAGCAGAAAGCAAATTTATCACAACATGCTATTTAAAAGGGCCTGGCCCCTCGCCATCAAGTGGTGTCACATTCAATAGTGCAGAGATTCACTGATGAGGCAACTGCCCACATACTGTATACACATACGCACACTCATTTACACACACACACAGGCAAGCTGCCAGCTGTTGACTCGACAGATTGGTACCGTAGTGTACTCAATGGCCCCACTTCATATCCCCAATGGCCCCTCTCAATTTATTTGAAAGTGACTAGACGAAGGCAAGCAACATGTCACGGTGATTGGACTGCAAATGAGTTATGAAAGCATGTGTTGTGTAATTTATGTTCTTTTTTTTTTTGGTGTATATTTTCCCTCAGTTCCATATTTATTTCTAGGTTTTTTCTTTTAGACTTTTCGCCCTTTTAACGGGCCTTATTTTTGCTCTTCTTTCAAAGGACTATTTCACTGACCTAATCACCAACGACAGCATCAGCTTCTTCCGCATGTCCAAGAAGATGTACCCGCACCGTCCCGTGATGATGGTCGTCAGTCACGCTGCTCCTCACGGCCCAGAAGACTCGGCGCCACAGTATGCCGAATTCTTCCCGAATGCTTCGCAGCACATGTAAGCAATACTGAGGCTCACATTATCATACATGCTCAAACATATACACTAATCAGGGTTTTGACACAGGAATTGTAGCCTTAGAGAAGAATGAAAAATGAGTGTTTAGGGCCCAGATTTTGATTTCAGCCTTTGTCTCATTAACAGCTAAATTGACTTTTTGCGATTTGGTTTGCCTAACATTATTACAGTAAGTATGCACCCCAATCCCCACGAGATGACAGGTTGCTCTGAAGCCGCTGGGGGCGACGACTTGGCAAGCGTGAAATCAAAATGATTTATCATCCAAGAGTAGCTGAGGCACATACCATAGGGAAGATCGGGAATGGTTTTTTAACGTAGCACTGTGCTCTATGCCAAACCCACACCAGCCTCCAGCAGCTCTCATTGAGTTAAGGCAGCGCTGCAGTACTTTGGGTTGTTTCACTGGCACCAAGCCCTACTGCCTCACTGCACGGCTCAATGTGTGGAGGCATGGTGTTTTAGAGAATTAGATTTGGACTTGAAGACTCAATACTCCCTTTTCTTTATGTTTCCCAGAGGTTTTAGTGTTCCTGCCTCTCACTTTCTGTCACACTTAACTTTGTCATCTATTTATACTACCCCTCTGTCTCTCTATCTGTATATCTCTGTTTCTATCACTCTGTTTACCTCTCCCTCCTTGTTTCCCAGTGTCATCTCCTTCTCTCTTTCCAGCTCGCTCTGCTTACCCCTTCCTCCCCGCCTGTGCAATTCGCAAAGGACTTCCTGACCCCGTCCATATCAATCAGCAGTTTCGCCCTGGAGCTCCTAGGACCAGAGGAATGCATTGTGCGCTCTGGAACACCCTTTGTGACATTATTAATTTATTTTTAGCTTGAGTCTCCGGGTGAAGGGGGTGGAGCTGGGGCCCACGAGTGACTAAAGGGGTTGCCCCAGTTATTGTGTGTGTGTTTGTGTAGATTAAGTGGTGAGATTACTAAGGAGAGCCCAGGTGGTTGGCATGGTTGGGTGTTTGTTTGACTATAAACTTTCATAACAGCTATGGGAACACTTTTTTTCCGATGTTCAAAAATTTCTTTTTATAGATGGGGATATTCTTGACACTGTTCCATTTTAAATTGGATTATGGAAAGATGACTTTGTAGTAGATGCCATCTACAGCTAGTGTGTTATGCACAGAGATGGAAAGAGACCGCGTGGCAGTTAAGGAGGAGCCGCTTCATAAATCAAAACAAGCGTCTGTGCTTTTGACAGCACCAATAGCTGGGGATGGTTTGATGTTAATGTCATTAACATTCCTCAGGTGCTTTTACTCTCTCTCTCAGATGCGAACTATGTTCCCGACCTATTTTAAACACCGTAGATTTGGTGCGGTTTGTCAATGGCATGTCTTTCCCTGCAGGAGTGATAGATGCTATTCTGGCCATAGATTAAAAACTTGCTTTATGGAAACTCTCTCATCTTCAAGCGTGCCTCCTAACGTTTTAAGGTTAGGAGGCATTTTAGGGTGCATGGAGTGCTCCTGTAAGCCGAGGATAATGTAGACAATAAGGTAGACCTGCACTATATGCAACAGTATGCAGGTGTGACCTCTGCTACGGACTGGCGTCTTTCCACTGACATCTACATTCCTGGTTCCCTGGTGCTCAGCGCCCCCATACCTTGGTGGCCCATTGCCCAGAAACAGGTCCCTTTGTGGGTCTTATTAGACCGCCTGCTAAGTGGGTGAAGAGTTCACCCTTCTCACAAAGCAGTCCTGAGGAGACGAGGACAGAAGGCAGCTCAGTCACTGAGGGCAAAGTAGCTCCCAAAGCAAGTCTTCATTAAGTACGCAGATTTTGAGGCTTGGGCTGTTTATTCAGGGGTAGAAGCTGCTCATTTATAAAGTGGATTACTTAAAGCTGAAGGGACACAACTTCACTGCTACTGAGATTCTGTGGGTTTCTACGTACATTATATATACTTAGTGTATATAATTTGTGTGCTATTTTGCTTTCAACTGCAGAAGATTTGCACAACATCAGATGTTCCGCTTCCCTTTACTGCAAGCAGGGGAACACTTTCCTTCAGCTGAACACAAACTTGACAAACGCATGCACTTTTCTCTCTGTCTTGCCTTTGTCCAGTCTTGTAATTCCCCAATTTCAAATGAGCATGACTTCTTTGCTTTTTTAGACCAGAAGTTGTTGCAAACCCGACTTTTGGACCTATTATTTTCTTAAGCATGTGCCAACCCTCAAATGACTCGTCTTTGCCAGGAGTGTAGTGAAGCGAGGAGACTTGTGTCTGTGTGAGGAGGAGAGATCTGGTCTGAGAGAGGTGTGGAAAAACAGTCAAGGTGCTGGGTGCAAAGTATTAAGACATTTTCCCCCAGCAAACTGAGCGGCTATTGATGCTTGTCAAGCACAGTGGACAACTGTGACACCTGCTGCTGAGCAGAGGTTTGTGAAAAGTAGCAGACAGGTGTTTTTGGCATCTTAAATGTTTTCCCCTTGGCTGTTAGGCGCTCTGATGTGGACACGTCCAAAATGTTTTTCGGACTTCTACGCGAGTTAAACGGCAACACAATGAAACCCAAATAATGCATTTTTTTTTCATACCCGTCTCCTTTCTCCTTTCCTTTTGCCCTTTCAGCACCCCGAGCTACAACTATGCCCCGAATATGGACAAACATTGGATCATGCAGTACACGGGCCCCATGAAACCGATCCACATGGAGTTCACCAACTTCCTGCATCGGAAAAGGCTACAGACGCTTATGTCTGTGGATGATTCAGTACAGAAGGTATGAGTAATTATTAATGGATATGTAGTTACTGTAAATAATTGAGTAATCTACCATGGATCATTTTACTGATGCTTTTTTTTCACACAGATTTATGACATGTTGGAGGAAACTGGCGAACTGGACAACACTTACATCATTTATACAGCAGACCATGGATACCACATTGGTCAGTTCGGGTTGGTCAAGGGCAAGTCAATGCCTTATGATTTTGATATCCGTGTACCGTTTTTCATGAGAGGACCGAATGTGGAGCCTGGGGCAGTGTAAGTAACTACGCACATTTTTCTGTTACTATAAAAACATTCAGTAAGTCTTTGCTGCACTCTTGTTGTCTTTTTTGAGTAAACTTCAGTTTTATCACTTGAAACTTAACGTCTTTCATGCCTGTACTGTTCCAGAAACCCTCATCTGGTGCTAAACATTGACCTGGCTCCCACATTTCTCCACATTGCTGGACTGGAGATCCCTCCAGACATGGATGGAAAGCCCATCCTTAAATTGCTGGAACAGGAACGGACTGGCAACAGGTTTGTGTGGATCCATTATGCCATGCTGTAATGGATACTATGTACATGTAATTCCACAGCGTGCATATGTGCAACAACTCTGTCTATTGACTTCTATTGAGCAAATGCAAATTTCCATAGCCAAACTGATGGCTTTTGCTCCAGCTGGGCAGAGTGGGTTTGGGGCAATTTGGCAGATTTTCCTTGGCTGTGGGACTTTGGCTGGGAAACACTGAGTTTCTTCTTTATGAGGTTTCCTGTAGAATTTGTTTGCAAACTGAATCATTTTTTGTCTCCAGCAAACCCACTGTACTAACCGTGTATAAAAGGAATGCAAGATTATTGTGCCTTGCACTATTTATAATAAATCTGCATGAAAATGTTTTTACAGAAAAACTTAGCACAATCCCTTTAATACTAAAAGAGCATTACGCCCGCAAGGTCCTGTTCTTGCTGTGATCAACTTCCATAATTCTGACTAGCTTTGTTCCCACCGTGCTGTGGCTGATAGTGAGTGCATAGGCCATATGAAGCTTATAAACTTTGTATGTTTTGTTTTCCCAGATTCAAACCAAACCGGAAACCCAAAGTCTGGAGAGACACATTCCTTGTGGAGCGAGGGTAAACCGGCTTTCTTTATTCCCTTTCCACACCACAAACACATCCGTGTCACTGTGTGTCACATAAACCTGATGAAAACATTTAAATGAACCCGAAATGTGCAGGGCTCGGTGCGTGTTCCCTTTTCGAGCAACGCATCTGCTTTTCCCGGTTATTTGTTATCTGATAGACATTTCCTGACCACATTCGGCTTGGACGGCAGTGATGGTGTAACCAATTGAAAGTGTTGTAAGTTGTTTGGCGAAGCTAAAATTCCTGGAAAATTATGACAGTTCACGCAAGGGGCGCTGACACATGTAACCAGGTCATTTAGGGGGTAAAAAAGAAAAGAAAAGCTATCGAGTCTTTGTCTCCTCGGAGGGGAGGGGGGGCTTGCATATATTAAGTACACAATCCTAGATCATAGTCCTAAACTTGACTTAGCTTGCATCGATGGAGACAGGAGGAAGATACATTTCAGTAACATGGGAGGACTAGACATACGCAAAATAAACAAAGGCTAGCCAAGCTCAGGATGATGTTACCTGAGGAATAGCTGGAAGCCTCACACTCAATCCACTCACAGGACATGTCACCAGCTTTCCCAGTGTGGAATGCAGGAGCCACACTGCAGAAAACACTTGACTATTTCCCCAAGGCTGTTTTCTGATTCCATCCAGTGTGTGTCCTTTCACAAACCCTGTCAGTTCTTTATTTAACCTCCTCTGCCACAAGATATATGTCGCAGAAAATGATACCTCCAAGCTGTCAGTCCACTTTTGTTCAATGAACATGCTTCGCTGTGCTAACGCCAGAGGTACACTGACAGAAACATGACAACCGAGGAGAGAAATAATCCCGTCAAGCTCGACTTTATGATATACAGTTGCCCGAGGGTTAAAAAAAACATAGGTTGAAGAAACAAGAAAAGAAAGCCATGAGGGCACTCGTATGAAAACGAAAGGCAAGAGAACAATCGCTGGCTGAAGGCAGATTCTGCTGGCAGCACAGTCTAACTGTGTAGAAGGAGAAAAATTAAAATGAAAAATATTGTATATTACATTGTCACATTCTTCTTTACAGCTGCTGTTACTGCTACATCACCGCTATCATTTCTCACACGTTATCAAGAGAATAAAAGAAGCTTTTGTTAGCTTTACTGCTGCTCATGTCGGCCAGCAGCCTGCTGACTTTTAAATCTGTTTCTCAGTTAAATTCTAAACTTTTTTTAAATGACGTCCACAGGTCCACTTTTCTTCAAGTGATAAGATTAGCCTCCATTAACTTGACTCTATTGACACAAATACAGTAGTTGAAGTTTTATCTGCAGTTCCTGCACCAGTCATGTGATATGTTGTCTGATTTAATAACCTCACATGACCTTACAGTACTACATCTGAGCCTGTGAAATGCTGAATGACAGCTGGGACTGACTGCGTTGTTTAAAATTCCATCTACGTAATGCAGCAATCAGGGAGGGTCTTTAACAACTGTTTGCTCTTTAATCACTCTTGGCTGAAGGCAAGATACGTCAGCCAAGCTAGCGTGTGAACATTGGCTGGTTCCAGCCAAAGAAGACGGCAACAAAAAATTGAACACTGCAGTGGCCCTCTTGTGTAAGGGGACAGGCTGTTCTGTGCCTCACTGGCATCTTCGTTCTGTCTGTGACTGCTGTGGCTAGTCGAGGTATAATGGAAGAGGAAGGACAGTGGTGTTGGCATGGCCGTAGCAGAGACTTAGCCAGTGTTTGTGGTGGTGGTTGTAAAAGAAAAGGGGACAGGGCAGTTGAATTTGACGCCATTTGACGTCACTCACTACTTGATATGGTTTTGCTTTCCTTGTTTTGTCGTGTAGGAAGATCCTGAGAAAAAAGGACGACTCAGCGAGTACTCAACACAGCAACAGTCTCCCCAAGTACAAGAAGGTCAGAGAGACTTGCCAGCAGGCTGAATTCCAGACCCCGTGTGAACAGCCCGGACAGGTAAAGGAGAAACACCCATTTGCACACAAGCGCTTTTTTTTTTCTGCAACCTTTTGAGCACATGAGTGCCCTGATATATCCACTAAAGAAGGCCGATGCAATTATTTTGAAGTGACCTCTTAGCTGCCTTTTGAACTGTTCTACAAAGCCACAACTGGTTTATAATTGGACCGCTTTACACCGTTTTGTGGTGCGCTAATTGGTACATCCCTTTGATCTATGCCCATGAATTTTCTGGCAGACCAACAGCCAAATAGTAGAGGTTGTGGCCCCGGAACAGACAGGCCAGAATAAGACAAATTATTACAAATGTCCTGTAGTATTCAATCACAGAGATTTATAAGGGTTTGGCTAATGCAGTCCAGATCCATCATAACAAACACCTCACAGTGTGTATAACAATGAGTTATTAACAGGAGCAATAGGCATCAGAGGTGTATACTGCATCATATAATACAAGTGAAAGCTCATCATATGTGCTCATAAGTACATCTAGTGTGTTGAAGTGATTGCAAGCAGAGATGGGCAGTAATACGTTACAAGTAACGTATTTTATCTTTTAACGAGTAAAGTAAGGGATTACTATTGCAAAAAGGTAATTAGATTACTGTTACTTTCCCGTAAGCACGCTGCGTTACTGCGTTACTAAAACCGTGATTTTTTTTTTTTTGCGAGAGTGTCTCATGACAATGACGTAAGTGAGTGCGACGTTCGTGGCAACAGCTGTGTGCAGATCAACAATGGATAATATATCGAGTGCAGGAGAGAGTATGAGCGTGCAGCGTTTAAAGCGTGGAAGTACTGACCTTACTTTAAGTTTGATTCCATAAAAAGTGACAAAAACATTAGCGTCCGCTGTTCACTGCGTGGGAAGAAAACTTTTTTTACAGTGAAAAAACCCCTAAACTTCCGTGCAAGCACCGAGTGCGCTACCAGGGAAATTCACAGACAAACTCGCGGATTCTTCCACTGACCGCTGCGGCACACCTGCACCAGGGAAAACAAAATAGAGCAACAGGACCGCTGAGTCTTTGATTTTATTTATTTTCTGCTGTGTTTCACTTGCATTTATTTGAAAGACTGAGTGTAAACACAAAAAAATATTTTATTTTATCTGCTGGAATGTGCAGAAAATAGGTTTAAATGTTAAACAAATTTCTTCCAGTCAGAGAATGATGCATATAATTTAATGTTTGCTTGATGCATAAAGTTAAAAGATTAAAACAAGTTTTAAAAATAGACTTTTTTATTTGATTACATTTTCTATGATGGATTATGCAGAAAAAGTAGAATTGGGCTGAAAGATCTATCGCTTTATCACCTATTCAGGTAGTAAATCATGTTTTTAAAAGGTAACTAAGTAACTAAGTAATTAATTACTTTTGAAAATAAGTAATCAGTAAAGTAAAAGGATTACTTTTGGGGGGAAGTAATTAGTTACTGATTACTTTTTTCAAGTAACTTGACCAACACTGATTGCAAGTAGCTTCTTATTAATGGTTTAACTATACCTTCATATAAGCAACCTGGAGGCCAGTAAAATGTTTCTTGCTCAAAGCAAACAAATGCTTTATCTCTCCTTTTCATCCATGCTAACAAATTTGATTACAGTTATCTTATTTTGTTATTATGCACAGTGGAAAATCTCAACATGGATCGGTCTCAGGATGAAATCCTGAAATTCTATATTATATTATTCTGCTTTTCTGCTGCTGCAGTGATACTCTTATACCTTTAAAGCCCTCGCAGGAGGGCGAGGGAGAAGGAGAAAGAAAGATGGAGATTGTTCTCGTCCTCCAGTGACAATACATCTCTCTCTCGCTCTCACGTCTTGTCTGATGCTGATATAACAGCCCTGTTTGGTCTGTAAGCTCTTCCAAAAGGAACCCAATCTGATTTATAGCCCTTTGTTTGGACCCTCGTTCCCACACTCAGCCCTCATCATCTATACCAAACTTTACTGATGTGTCTCTTTCGTTTACTCGAGACCCAACAAGCGGCACTACTCACAGCAATTAGCTTCAAAACTTTCTTTTCCCGGTGTGAATTCATGTTGGGAAATGGCGCGGGGGATGTCTGCGATTGTATGGACATGTATTTACACAATTACCCTAGTGACGCACATAGTATGGACATACCCAATGTGAAAACGATATGGCTCTCCGCTTTATTTTCCAGAAACCAGACAGACCCAATTCGCCTCATGTTTTAGTTTTGGTTGATCTTTCTCGCTGCTTTTGGATGCCGTTCTTTCCCACAGGCTATGATATGTCTGTTAGAAGCATGTGCTCATTTTCTTAAAGGTTTAGTTGTGAAATCTCAAATTGTGCTGTCATATCATTAACATCTAAGGCACTAATTAGCCATACCCAAAAAGAAATAAAATAAGATGTGTTCATTGCTGTTGCAAGGAAACTTTGGTTTATTTTTTTTTGCAAGCCTATCGTGCTACCAAAAGTAATTCTTTCTGCAGAAATGGCACTGCGTTGAGGAGATCACAGGGAAGTGGAGGATACAGAAGTGTAAAGGTGGTTCCAAAGAAGGCTCCAGGAAGAGAGCCCGCAGCCTAAAGCCCCGTGACAGTTACGACAAAAGGGAGAGGGCCTGCGACTGTGGAGACGCACAGTATAAACGATCCAAGACCGAACGCCGCTCCCACCGACAGTTTCCTTCCTCAACAAGCCGCCGTGAGTATACCCAAACCTGCTCTTTCTTCTTGTAATATAGAGGGACAGTGATTTAATTGAAACCATGGCAAAATGCATATACATGTGTGTCAGATTATTTCACTTCAAAAACAAGAGCTTTTGTTTTCTTAAAAAGTCCCATTAATGTCTGTCTCTCAGTACTAGAAAGAGAAATCTTTAAAGCCTCAAGTTTTTATTCCCGGCAATGGATTTTTTATGCTCTAGCGAGACCCATGCATGGAGAAAGCAAACATTGTTCAACAGGTCCTGGAATGTATGCTCTGGACGTGCCTTTGTGCATGCGTGGGCTGTTGGGGCTTTGTTATCAAATGGTCTGATGCCCTCTGATGTGTCTTGGAAATAGTACAACAATGGTATGAACATGTAATAAGCCTTAAAGATCCAGATAGGATATCCTACCAAAAATCAGTTGGTGTATTAGGATGCTGGCTTTTACTTCATTGCGATGTTGAAATGAGGTGGAAATGAGAGTAAAAAGAAATACATAGCATCCTTTTTTCTTTATAATAGGTTATCGCCCACGCTTCGTCCACACTCGACCTGCCAGGTCTCTGTCTGTGGAGTTTGAAGGTCAAATATATGATATTGACCTTCAGGCAGATGATCAGTCAGCTGTCCGTCCTCGTGTCATCTCCAAGCGTCACTACAACCCAGAGGAACCAGAATATGAGTTGGGGTCTGACGACGGTTCAGAGGAAATGCTGGCAGATGATACAAATGCAGTCGGATACCTGAACTCTGTGAAAGTTACCCACAAGTAAGCAATCAAATTTCCCCTCTCACTTACATTTCTCTGCGTCAATAAAGTAGAATACAGCAGGGTGGGTTTTTGCATCTTTTTTAGGTGTTACATCCTCGTGAACGACAGCGTCCACTGCGAGAGAGAAATCTACCAGTCCCCCCGAGCGTGGAAGGATCATAAGAGCTATGTGGACCAGGAGGTGAGTGTACGAGGTTCAATATGAGGCTCTTGGACATTTTTCTGGATATTTGTTTTTATCAAAGGTCATTGGTTGTATTGCTTATGTATTTCTAGATTGAAGCACTTCAAGAAAAAATGAAAAAACTGCGAGAAGTAAGAGGTCATCTGAAGAGGACACGGCCAGATGATTGTGACTGTGGAAAGAAGAGGTCGGTCACTTATAATTTCACTTTAAAAAATGCATTTATATCTCCAGTATTGTTGGAAAAGTTTATTTTAAAGCTTGTTTTAGGCCTTATTCCAAACCCTGCTGGATTACATGGATTAAAAAATAAACAACAACAAAAAACAAAACAAAAAAAACAACTTTTCTTCCACGGTCCCTTTTCTGTTCATAAAAAACAGCTATTATAGCAAAGGACACAGAAACAAGGCAGAGAGATTGAAGAGCAGGAATGATCAACTCCATCCGTTTAAGTGAGTTTCTCTTCCCCTTTTAATTCTGAGTTTGCCCTGTTTAGTTTCAGCATTTTATCTTTCAGTTAACACTGACCATGAAATCTGCAACTGATTGAAAATGTGCAAATGGTGTGTGCTGTAATGCTCTTTAACCGTACATCTGCATGGTGGTCCCTGCACGAATCCATCACTAAAGTTCATCTTCATTTTCGGTTGCTTTGTAGATCACAGTTGAAACACTCCATCATGTACGTTTACTTTGGTGTGTTAATGATGTATGCGATCCTAAAATACACACAGGTTTCTAAAGAAGGCATGCCATCTATAAATGGTCCCTCAATAGACTTTAAATGACAAAGCAGATGTTGTCATTGTGTGTCTGGAAGTGATTGAGTTGCATGGAAAGACAGAATGATCCAGCAGAGAGGGAAATCAGTTAGTCCCTCAAACACAGTGATCGGCTCGAACCAGGAAACACTGGGAACCGATTATGCTTATGTAAAGCAGCTGTTTCTCGCAGTGCCTGCCGTGTGTTCGGGCTGGAGGAAGAGGGGACAGTGGCGAGAATGTCATTCCAGAGAAAATTGGAAATACTGTAGTAAGGCCTCAAACATGAAAGTAAACAGGCTGTCATAGCCTGGCATCAGTGAGGCCTTCTGGAAGTCCCCTTTGTATCCCCCCAATTACTGCGGTTACTTGCACCAGGGAGGGTAGGGGCTGATGTCATGTTTGCGTCACGCCTTTGTAATCCTCTTTCACGTTTCTGTCTGACAGAGAGGCTGCGCGGGACATAGACGGGAAGGCCCAGTTGTACAACGAGATCCGCAGGAGAAAGAAGGAAAGGAAGGAGAAGAAGCGCCAGAGGAATGGCGACGACTGCAGCCTTCCAGGCCTCACTTGCTTCACGCATAACAATGACCACTGGCAGACGGCTCCCTTCTGGACACGTGCGTTTATTAGCTTCAGTCTCCGAACATCGGCGAGATAATGATTGTTTGATCAGCGTTTAACATGATGTAGATCTGGTTGTCAAACATTCGTAAAATTTCCATTCATTTAATGAGTTTCACGTTTTCGCCTGAAATAATGGTCAGGATTAGGACTGACGGCAGCAGCTGTGTCATTTATTTCGCAGTGGGGGCATTCTGTGCGTGCACCAGCTCCAACAACAACACGTACTGGTGCCTGCGAACAATCAACGAGACCCACAACACGCTCTTCTGCGAATTCTCCACCGGCTTCCTGGAGTACTTTGACCTCAACAGTGACCCCTACCAGGTGGGTGAACATCTGTCTACAATCAGTCAGCTGTGCTCTCGCTCTCTCTCACTGCGTTTGTCTGCTTTGTCACTCTTAAACAATTTTCATTGGCTCCTGCGTTATAAAACTCATCTATTAAAGAACAGGTGCTGTTAGTAATTTTGCAGGTATTTACATGGGAATATAACAAGAAGATATAACATCATGACAATAAAACAAGTGTCTGTGTGTGTGTGTGTTGTGTTGGCAGCTTACCAACGCAGTATATGCAGTGGATCGAGAGGTGCTGAACACACTCCATGCCCAGCTCATGGAGATGAGGAGTTGTCAAGGATACAAGCAGTGTAACCCTCGCCCTAAAGGCTTGGATACAGGTAAAAAAAAAAAAAAAAGAGTAATTAAAATAAAAGAATCTCCTTTCAGTCTGTTTGTTCCCCGTTTGAGTGAAGAACTGGGTTTAGTGGTGGTTGTGATGCCAATAAAGACAGAAACAGATTCTACACACAGAAGAAACAGACTGACTGAAGCGTGTAACAAGTGGTATTGTTAATATCACTCACAATCTGAGGGACGATGTGATAATATTTGTGTTCCAGTCTTCTGTGGTTTGAATCTGTCTCAGTCTCGGTCTTGTGTGTGTTTGTACATATCTGCATGGTGCATGTGTTTGGGGACGATCCTCTCAGTTTGCTCAAATTTCAGGTGGAGGTCAAGTAATCATCACTGAGATATGCATTCCCTTTGTTTCCTGTGTTTTCTTCTCACATACCCACACACCTACACGTGCACTGTGACTTGTCTTTCAGCTCAGGATCTCCCACTCTACTGGAATATATTCTGAATTTATCAAAAAAAAAGAAAAATACAGGGCCAGGTTACAGTTGTGCATCGTGGCCAATCTTCCCCTTTGTGAGTCACCGAGTGTTAGGGATATTATTTGGAGGACTCTGTCATCACAGCAATTGAGGCTGTCGTTTTATTCGAGCCTGTCACGCATCGGTGCTATAGGCAGCCACAGTATATTTATTTATTTATTTTTATCACCGCCAACTGGTCCAAGGATCATTAAAAGAAGACATCCCAGTGATGGAGGCGGTTAATAAGTAATGTCACTATGACCTAAGCCTGTAAAGTCTGAGCTATACAGCGTTTGTGTGTGGCATGAACTGGCTGCGTTGTTTATGTCCCGAGGATAAAACTTTCATGTCTGTAATTACCAGCTGGAGAGTGGAGCACTGGAGCGGCCAAAGCTGCTCTGAGAAACCTGATTGTGTTTCAGCGCTGGCATGCTGGTCTTGTCAAATCCGTGCCAGCACATGTCACAAAACAGCCGAAAATCTCTTACTTGCACTGGCTGCCCTTTCTCAGTTACGGTGCCAGCTCTGTGAACCAATGAAATTACTGTTGTGGTTCAATCAAATGATGTTTTAGTTGGAAAATTAGATTATTAAAATTTTAACTGTGGGGTGAAATGGGTCCAGCAGAATCTATTGATGTGTGACTTAACCCTCAGCAATCACCTGACTGGATAACCTTGTATCCTTTTTGCTTTTGAAGGGGATAACCTGTAAAGTGAGCGCCTGATCAGACCACTTAACTCTGAATCTCCTCATCTCTAAACCCAGCTCAGTCATAAGACCTTTCAGACTTTTTCCTCCATTGTCTCCTCATTCCTCCTCCTCCTCCTAATCATCCAATGATTGCGTTTCTCCATAGCATATAGGAGCGGTGCATGAAGACGTCTTCAGTGTGAATGATCTGTTTGTTTCCCTCCCACACCTCCTTGAATCAAAACATTAACAATCGACTGCTTTTATTTTTATCAGGAGGTAAAGATGGAGGAAGCTTTGAGCCACACAGGTATTCTCCAAGTTTTTGTTTCTCTTCAGTGGCTTATTTTTTTTCTCTCCTCCCTTTAACACCTGCATGGGCCCAACTGCCTCATTCCCACTAATCCGTCATACACGGAGTGCCGACGCTTCATCTGTGGCTGCATGCTGGGAATGCGCTAACAAAGCATAACGGATATTTTGTTTGTTTGTTTCATCCTGCGCACACAGTCTGTCTTTATATTTGCTCGCTGTGGATTGTCGATTTGCAGCAGCTAAGATGCTCTCTGCCACATGTTTTCACAGCAATGCTCAAGATGAAACATTTCTATCAGTTTCTTATGTTAAAATATTGATCATTTTAGTATCTTTTTATAGGATAGCATGGCTGCTTAAATAGAATAATCCCAAGTCTTAATAATGGATATTTCTTTACTTGAGGCCAAGCATCAAGTGCATGTAAATGACAATGCATGATACCGCATCATCCCCATAATGCATCACTACCTGACATTAAAGGAATAGTTTAACATTTTTGGGAGATAAGCTTATATACAGCCCTGAATGGTGTGTACCTGCCAGGCATGAAGAATAGAAAGAGACTTCCAGGAATCTCCTCTTATCAACTCAATATATGTCTCGTTTGTTTGATCCTCACAAAAGCAAAGGGTAAAAACAGACGGACAGACCTTAGAGGAGTATCCATCTCCTCATCTTACTTAGGCAAAAAATAAAGTTGCCCAAAACTTGAAACTATTCCTTTAACACTCAACATTTCATGCCATGCCAGCCACAGTCATTCCATTTTGTCCCGGTGTAACGCGACATTCAGAATAGCTCTTCATATCTACTCATGGCCATTAGCTAGCAGTAGAATGGACACTTGAGTTGCCGTGACCTCTCTGTCCAGGCACTGACCTCTGCACTTTTGACCTCTGTTTCTGGCACCTGCTTACCAGGCGGCAGCAGCATCGAAAATGGTCAAAGAGGAGAACAAGCCTCTCCTTCCTGTGAGTCCCTAAAAACCCGATGTCAGACAATCTCCATTTTCCTAGCTGCAAATAGTCCTGAAGAGAGCCGATTCCACGAGGACGGTCAACCAAAAGCGGCTCTGACGCTTCTTTTCTTGCACTTATCAAACTGAGACAAACTCTTGATTTTGGCTTTTGCTGCTACTTTTGTTTCTTCGTAGCATTTTGAATTCCTTTCTCATTTTTGCTGGGAATTACCGAGCACTTTCTCTTACTTTGCTTCATGAGTTTCATCTTTTGTTTGTTGACCATCTTTTTGTTTCCTCTGCCATTACGTTATTTTATTCCAGGTTGCCTGACTTTGCATTTCAGTTGAGCCCAGGCCCTTCATTAACTATATCATTACATATTACTTGTTAGTATATTATAATGGATCATTGAATATTTTTGTTTTTCCTCAGACTTTTTATTTATTTATTCTGAATTAGCAAAAAGCCAGCATGTGTTTGCACTACTCATGGCTTGAGCTCAGGGTGAATACTGTGTTTTTCTAATGCTACTTCTGAAGCGTGTGTGTGTTGCTTGAGGCCTCAGACTCCTATACGTTGGCTGCTTTGGTGAGAGTTGGGAGCTGAGCGTGACTGCATGCCGACCGAGTGAACCTGAAAAGAGCTCCCCGTATTTTTCTGCTCCTCACAGTCTCTCTCTTTCTTTGACAGCACACAGCCAATATGGGAAGGACGACAAGGTTAAGCTACCCAACTTGACAGATGAGGAGGTGAACTGGCAGGGACTGGAGGATTTGTATAGCATAAACGAAAGCCTGTATGAATGTAGGCCTGACTACAGCCCCAGCCCAGAGAATTGGGACAACTTCCAGAAGGATGTAGATAAAATGTTTGCACTGCGACACGTTTTTAACAACCAAACCCATAAGCTTGACGACTCCACCCTGCCAGAGCTGGGCTCCGGGGCCGGGGGTGGAGGGCTTGAAGTGGGCAGTGGAGAAGAGCTGGCTTCTGCCAGTGACGTCTGGCCGGGCTTAGTCACAGAGACTCGCCTCACCACCCCCATCCCCAGCAAAATACCATCGGCACGACCCACACCCAGGCCCACATTGGAACAGAAACTGGAGCCTGCTGTCAACGACCTTCCTGAGAGGCTTGTAAGCGGACCTGAGACGTCCGTTATGTCAAAATCAGCAGTGATATCATCACCAGGTCTGAGTAGAGGCAGGGATGTCCTCCACAGCGATACGTGGGCGCAGCTGCTTGAGGAGATTGAAGGCGAAACGTTTAGCGGGAATGGGCTGACAGAACTCGAAACGCGACACGATGATCTCTTGCGTACTCACAACAGCCTGCAAGCCCAGCTAGAACTCGGCCCCGGTCACCGAAAGACCATCAGCCCACAGGGTCTTAGTCATAACCTGGACCCTGAAGAGGAGGATGATATTTTCCACGCCCAAGGCTTTCTCCCTTTTGTCTCGCAGACTCTGAGGCCTAAGGTCCAAGCTGGCACCACAGGGAGCCCTCCCACCACCACCATCCCCACCACACAGACTAGTACACAGAGTGTCAGGGTGGTGCTGCCCCAGTCAGCTCTGCCCATCACCTTGGACTACGAGGCCAGCGGCTCTCTGCCTCAACCGTCCAGTCAGACCCTCTGAGGCAGACTCACGCTCTGGCCAGCCAGCCAATAAACTTCCGGTCACCATAAAGACACGGTGACTAAGGAGTGCTAGCCAAGAGCGAAGCAAAAAGAATAATGCCACCTCAGTCAGTCAGAGTTGTATAATGAGTATTAAAGTTATTGTTTATTTTTTTACTGTTGCCTACAATTATTAGTAAACAGTTATTTTTTTTCATATTATATATATATATATATTTTATATATATATATATATATATATATATATATATATATATATATATATATATATATATATATATATATATATATATATATATATATATATATATATTTATATATATATATATATATATTATTTTTTTTTTTTTTTTTAAAAAAAGCCTTAATGCAGCTAAACTTAAGTGTTGGAATTAAAAATGCTGAATTCCACATGGATAACAACACCATTGATGTTTTTAATATGTTTTTATGAAAAACGGTGTGAGTGGTTAAACCATCTCTAAATGGGTGATTAGCATCGAGTTAGTTACGCTCCATTCATCAGTTTATCCTAGTCCTGCCCAGTCGCAACAAACTCCCATCACAATCCACAAGCACTTTTAAACAGCCCTCCCCACCCAAAAAAATAACGACCCTGGTCCTCCACTGCCTGTCTGCTGTGAACTCAGATTTTATGAAATAATTTTAAAAAGGTTACAGAATCAACATAACTTTGTTTTGCTTTCAGACAATCACGGCACAGTTTAACAGTCAGCTACGAGGCGCGTGAAACACGACACCGGCTCACGTTTTGGGGTTTTTTGTTTTTTTTTTTAAATAAAGATTTTCTTCACTGATCACAAGAAAAGCGCTCGCGTGGTAGAACGTCTTCCTCGTGTGGTTCTGTAACTTTTTAAAGAAACGTCACCGTACGACAGAGAATGGTGCTGCACATGGCCAGTTCATTTCAAGGTGGTTACATTGTGACACACTGTTACAGGTTTGTCCATGTCAGTAAAAGCCTAAAAGGTTCTCCAAGGGCAACGTTTCACATCTCCTATCTTGGAAACTGGTTTCAAGAAGCTCTTTTCTTTGCAGCATTAGCCGTGTGTGTAGAAATGATGGAACAACTCTGGTTTCGGGAAAGCCACAACGCTGTTAAGAAATAAAACCTTTCACCCTCAAGTCTCCGTGTGTAATGATTCAAGCAAGTTCATTCTCTTTTCTTTATTTATTGATTTTTTTTTTTATTTGAATGACAAATATCAAGTATTCAAGGCATTTGTAAATCAAGTGTTCACAAACAGTAATTAGACTTTTGCTCCTGAGGAACACAAAGCAATAAAAGCTCAACTTGGAGAGTACAGGAAACTCACTTTCAGTGTAAATACTGAAGAAAAGAAAAAAGAAAGAAAGCAAATCTTGCAGTCAACACAAAGTCATCTGTGCCAGTAGCAATCCAGACATTTGAACAGCAGGACACTGAAATCCAAGTGTGTGTACAGTACAGCAAAGTCAGAAATCGCCGCCTTGGTGCGGCATTGCCGGATGATTCTCTAGCCTTCCCTGCAAGGAGAGCAGTTTGCTTCACCTCAAAGAGATGGTTTCATGCTTTAATAAAAATAAAAATCGAATTTTAAGAACACAGAAGGCCTTGGGCTAAGTAATATTTTGGAAATGTTACTGTTCTGCCTTGCAGTGAACATATTCCTAAGGTATTTTTGCACAGGTTTTAAGGATCAGAACAGAGTTTCATGAGCAGCAATCACAGTAAGTGAGCAGATGATTTGTAATCCTAAATTGCTAGTCCTCTTTAGAGTGCGTGATGAATACGACCCAGGGGAGGAAGAGCAGAGAATCATAATATAGGAGGACATTCTGGGAAGCATAGTTTCAACATTTTAATTTATGTTCAGTTGATGGATAACAGCTCAATAATCCCAACCTTTGTGATGTAAAATGAACCTTCCCGTGTGAATAATACTATTCAACCACTTTTTTTTTTTTCATTTTTCTAGCTTTAAGAATTTTTTTTTTACCTTTTTAACTACAACATCATGGATTAGTTTATAAATATGCTTCTAACTACACGTGAGCTCTATAATATGATTCATTTGCTTTAATATTTACACAATGATGACTTATGAATATTTCATTTGAAGTCACGGTAACACTAAAAATTCATCTTTGATCTACCTATGATAATCTTTAAGTGGCAGGGCTGTTAACTCATACCAATCAGAATATAAAATACTGTTACTTTTATTAGACTTATGTATCCCCTCGCACGTGGAGAAAAAAAATACTTCTAAAAATGTGGTTTAAAAAAAAAGTCTCACATTTGAGTTTTTCAATGCACTTTTATATATTTCTAACATCAGAACACAACAAGGCTTCAATGCTCCTGATTAGAGGAAGTTAAGTTATAATTTACTTAAACAACACAAGCCCAGTGTTACGGGAAACTCAGCAGACTTTGCCAGAAAAAATTTAAACATCTGACTTAAATAAATAAATATCGAAGACAGCAGGTCATCTGTTCTCTCGATTATAACCTTTGGGGGTCTGAAGCAATTAATCCAGAGCAGTGATTAAGTTAGAAACCCATAATTTCATAGTACAGTAGGTCTGACAAACAGTAACAATCACTGGCCTTCACGCGCAATCATTCTGTGTCCACTAGATGGCCCCAAACGCCCAATAACTGACATAAGGGGTCAAGCTTGCTGCACTGCTACTTTTATATTCTAAAATACTACTATGTACATCTGATGATCAGTAGTATGAAGACGCCTTTACAATATAAAGCCAAAATTACACGTGTTCATCTGCAGGTTCATTCCATACAAATCATTTTACTCTCAAGACGACGCTTTTAAAAAGGGGTTAAAGTAAACGGGAGTTTTGCCACTTTAAAAATAAATCCTACTGTCACATCTTTGGGACATTCAGTAACTTCAGCACATGGTAAGAGATAATGTACCGTTCTTATTTCCTTTCTTCTTTTTGCCGCCTGACAAATAACATTTTAATAACACCACTTGCTATGAAATATCGTTTTCTTGCCTATAGTCATTCTACACTGTACCAACTGGTCTTTGTCTGCTTTGAGCTACATGGTTAACTTGCAGACGACCATCTGTGACGACCAATAAGTGCTGTCGCCCAGCTGAAGAAGAAATGACTGGCTTTTTAGTAGCTAGCGTTTACCCTGGTAGCTAGCCTTTTATACTGGACTGGCCGAGGCAGCCTGAGAGGCACTGTTAAGAAAAAAAAATGAAGGAGGTGAAAGGATTAGAAAGCAGTCCCACTGAAGATGTGGACAACACCAGACGAGAGAACAGGTGCAAAAGGTTCAAATGCACAAGAGTATGCTTAACCTGCAAGTGAAAATGGGATTATCAAAGAATGGACAACAGCGTGGTGGTATGGGTGGAGCAGAGGAGGTACAGGTGTTGAATACAGAGGGAGCTGTACAGTACTGAGAAGGGAGGAGCTGTACACAGGAGCTTGCATAGTACAGGTTGTGCTTTAGACGCTGTGTTGATGATGATTCATCTGACTGTACATAATGATAATGCCCTGCCCTTTAACAGTAGCACCATGAGATGTCTTTATAGCGTCCAAACCTGGAGGTCTGACCTTCTGTGTGGATGCCGTGTGGCTGCAGTTGATGATATGCTCTTGAGTGAAAGAACATCTTTCGCTCTCCTGTCATCGTAAAGGATGAGCAGCCCTTTAGGTGTGGTGGGCGCACTTGTGTCTCTGCCTGTCTGTCCTACAGCAGCGGCGGACCCCCCGCTTGGCGTCTGACTGGTGTGGTGAGCAGACGCCGTGTCGTGCAAATGCACAGACCGGAAGGCACGTGTCACTATAAAACCGGCGCCCTCTCAGACGTGGGCAGAGCCTCGGTGGTGATGTGGCAGCAAGATGGGGGGAGTTATTGCTTTGAGGGCGTTGCCTGGGCAGCTGAGGCTGCTGTGGCCGCGGTTAAGCAGGAGGGCGGCTGGCGGCTCGGGTCGAGGTGGGATGAACACGGGGCAGGAACGGGTGCGCGCGTGGCTCTTCTGGCCTCCGGCGTGGCATATGAGCTCGCTGACGGTACCCAGTGGAGGCAGGTGCTGACGCCAGCGCTCAGCTCGCGCCTCCTTGTGCTTGATTGAGTACCAGGTGAGGAAGATGAAGACGAAGCCGACGAACTTCAGGCTGGCAGCCAGGCCGAAGTAGACAAAGCGGAACGAGGTCACGTCGTACTCCCAGCAGGAGCCGTGCACGCCGCAGTCCTGCTGCCATAGCATGCAGGTGGTGTCGATCACAGCACCGAAGTAAATGGGCGTCGGTATGTAGGCTGGAGGGAGAGAGAAGCTGTAGTTAATTACTTTAATTTCAGCCAACTGAATATAAACTATACAGTGGGTTGAGGCTGACATAACAATATTTAATTGAACTGAATTAATTTAACTCAAATTAAACTTTCTTGCTAATAAACTTAATTTCACAGAATTCAAATACATCCTAATACATACAGCACAGTAGTAACAGCAACTGCATTGCAGTACCATTTCTCTACCACTTGGTGGCAATGTTTGTCTTTATGCCGATCAGAAGCGCCGCTAACTTCAGTAACATTGTATAGGTGTATATAATGAAACTCATTATTAGATTGTGTTAACTCTATAAGCATACACACACAGGGCTCCGCTGTGCATCCTTGCACACATTTTGCAACTTTGTGACAACTTTATGTTCACACAGCAAGGCCAGGCTGATTGGATTCCACGCAAGGGCAGTGTTTACTCACTTTTCAGCACTTTTCTACACCTGTCTGCTCAAAAGTTCACAGAGGTGTGTTACAAGCTGGCATATCCCTGCTCTCTGTGGCGTTAATGAGGACGAACAAGACAATAAAAGCTGGAGAAAAGTGGACTATGGAGAAGCTGTGAAAACAGATGACAGATTTGCTTGGCTACATGCTTGACGACACATCTTCAGCTGCTCAGAAAGCTGTTTGCTGTCTTAGTGAACAAAATAATAACAAATACTCACTTTTCACTAAATTAAAGCGTTTGCACTTCCTGTATGGGCAAAGTAGATTCAATGGGCAGCAATGATAAGAGATTCATCCAAACTAACAAGTTGGTAAAGCATACCGAGGACAGTTTTTCTATGTGGTGTAAATAATGAGAAACATACCAAGAGTTCGGAGTAAGACAAACTGCATCCCAAGAGCAAAAGGCCTCTCTTGTTCATCGACGGACCTGGGTAAAGGGAAACCACATTAGAATGAAAAACTGAGAACCCTTCAACAAAGGTTGTTAGATGTTCTCTGGCAAAATCTGGCAGGACAGCCTCCCTTACCTGAGTGTGACGATGATAGCGGAGGGCTGGGCACAGGCAGTGATGAGGGTGACAATGAAGAGGAAGATCAGGAAAGGGATGAGTGTGTTGCAGGTGCGATCACACTTCCCTGACATTGCGTAGCCGTTCTCGTTCAAGTACGTTTTAACAATGACGAGCTGGAGCTGGTTGACCTGGCTGCCGGAGGACGGGGTGATGACCTGCCTGCTCTGCACGCAGCCACAGTCGGTGTAGTTCCTGATCTGTGGGAGAAAACAACAATGAGAAATTGCAATTAAACTGAGTTAAATCAGAACAAAGCTCCTTAAAACAGACGTTTAGATTCACATACAGACTGGATGGCACCACCAACACGGTGCAATCAGTGATCTAGGCAAAGAATCCAAACATTTTCTTTCCTTGTGTTGTTATAACTTCCTCTGGGACATTGTTGTACGCTAATTTCCTCTATTTGCAGGGCTACAAGAAGAGAATGCACAGAAAACAGGTCTTTGTGTATCCATTATGATTTGTGTATCCTCGGATTTCTTTTTCCACTCATAATTCTCCGATTTATTTGACGCTTGTGCAATTATGTGACACAAACACAAAAGGAACTATGAGTGCAGCAAGTACACAATCGCCCCCTCTATTGTGCACTCACCCCAGTGCTGTCGTTGCCGACGGTGCTGCAGCCAGCCAGACAGGGGTTGAAGTAGGTTATGCCGTCAGAGCCGCAGACTGGAGCGTACTCGTGGATCCTGCAGCCGCAGTTCACGTTGCAGCTGCCCGTCAGGTTCCTGTGGGTCATCGTCAGAGTCGGGCTGCAGAGGAAAAGCGCAGACGCTAAGAACAAAAACACTGTCGCCTCACAGCAAGAAAGTCCCTGGTTTGAACCTCCTCATCGTCAGTGTGGAGTTTGCATTTCCTCCACGCAGTCCAAAGAGATGGATGTTAAACTAACTTTAGTTTTAAACTGGTTGTAGGTGTGAATGTGAGAGAATGCCTGTCAACCGATTGCGGCAGATGGCTGCCCCTCCAGAGGTTTTTTCCCTTGCCACTGTCACCAAATGCTTGCACGTTGGGGTTTTATGGGGCCAATCACAGCTTTGGCTGGTTCCAGCCCAGTAAGAGACCTCAGGGTTAGATATATGTTTAAAAAATAAAAATCAGCGGGTAGAAGATGCACCAATAGCAGAGCACGGTATTTTAAAAAGTGAATTTTTAATCATCATAAAGCCATTTTTTTCCATTTACTTCAGTAATGTTATTTGTTTATTTTGCCCTCTGGCCTGACTCGGTGCTTATTTCTACCTCATATTTTCCAGCCGATTCAATTTTTCCAACTATATCAGTTAATGCTAAAATGCACCAAAGTCTTTTTTTTTTTATACCCCACCCCTCATTTTTAATTTAGCAATGCACACGAGCGCTGTGTTAGCAAGAGCTGGAGGCAAGGGGAATTGGCCATTCAATTTGCAGGAGAATTTAATAATTTCTTAAGCATTAATTTGTCCAGGTTAGCGTGAGTGCAATCTCTTTTTGCAAGCGTGAGCCCGCGGGAGGATCAGCACGTCACTTAGCTCCGGGAAAATTGAAAACAAATTTATGGCCCTATATGCAGCATTTTAAACCACATTCTCTGCTGCAAAGACAATTAAACTTGTCCCACTCTCCCTCTCAGCATGCCATAAAGTTTTGTTTCAAGGGTGGAGAAAAAAGGGGGGGGGAAAGCATCAAAAAGCAATTAAAAAACTGAAATAGTTTCTGTGTGGAGCTGTATATTCAACAAAGAAACAAAGTATTATTGAGGAGGCTGCTGATCTTCCTGACAATCTCTACAGTTGTCTCTATATATAATCCGCCTTCTGATTAACTTTGATCTAGCCGTGTGGAATGTGTGATGATAGAATGACAGAAACGAGGGGGGATGAGGAAGTGACACCTCCACTGGCTCTTTAGGCAGTGTGGGAACAGTCGCTCTAAGCCAGACAGGACTTTGGCTTCATCTAAGCCGGGAGCAGTGAAGCGAGCCCTGGGTTTTCTCTGGGAAGCTTCACTCTGAGCCCTGCGGAACAGATGGGGACAGGCCCTAACAACACAGCGGTCAGGAGTGACGCTCGCAAGCACACACAGCCAACACTGGTGGGGCCTCTCTCTCTGATTATTTTTGACATGCCGTGTAATGGTAGGTTACTCTCGTTGCCAGTAATTTTTTTCATTACGTAAAATCTGCCAAACAGGGGAAAAAAATTAAAAAAATCGAAACATTTTCTTTTACTCTTAAATCACTGGACCATCATTTTTCACAGGACCAGAAAGTCCAGGCTCATCTTTATTAGCTGTCACTGGAACGACACATTTGGGCTCGCCCTGACATAACAGTGTCACATTCCAGACTCTGTGTGTGTGCATACATTTTTTTTAAAGAAAAGGCATTTAAGGCTCATGGAGTTGCAGTCTTGCAGCACTGATTGCACATGTCCTTTTCTAGACCAAACCCCGGCCTTTAATGAACCCTGCAAATTTTGCATCACTGTGCCCAGGCAACGCTGCATGAAAAACCCAAGCACAGAGCGACGAGAGTGAGTGGTTTAATCGGCTTTGTCGCTGGCAGACAATGACCAGGAAAAAAAAAGAAAAAAAAGGACAACAAACAAACCTGTGATGTCGGGAGGTTTATCAGGAACAAAGGTCTTGTGGGAAGATGCTGTAGCTTTCAATTAAGAAAGCCAGCCCAACACATTATCACATTACACTTTAGCAGACATTTAAGAACATTACATAACTCGACATGCCTCCTGGCTCTGTCCTTTTTTTGTCAGATAGTCCTCAGTCTGTCAGCAGGGGGAGAGCCGCGTCTAGACTAGCGTAAGAGTACAGACACAAAGGGCAGCTTGGGTTAAATATTTCCCGTGTGGGTGTTACCTGTGACTAGAGACCACCGCTGCTCGTAATGAGGAGGCCCGCTGGCTCACACAGTCTTGTTGACCCCTCTACAAACATGGGCTCAGACAAAAACTACAGTTACAATGAGTCAGCTCCAGGACTTTAAAGCACAGGGGCTTACTGGCAGTGTAGTAAATAGTCACCTTAATTAACTTAGTTATGCGAAAAGCACATTTCACATAGGTTAAGCACTGTTAAGTCTATTTAGTGGGATACACATGGATACAAACTAGAGGTGGAAATCACCAGATATTATACGATACGATATTATCACAATAACTTACTTAAGGTACAATATTATGCTAAATATTGCGATATTACTTTTTTATTTTAAACTGAAAGTGATGTCTTCGAAGTTAACCTAACCCTAACCCTGTCATAAATGTTGCCATAAGACAGCGTCAATCTGATATCAGTCTGTAATTGAATGGGGTCAAGTTGGCAATTACATACAATCTGTTCTTAGTAAACTTGTGTGACAGAGCCATTAGCTTGCTGTGAATTATGAGGTCAACTCAAGTGCGTCCACTCTTGGATGGTTTTTCGGTTGAGCCTAATTAATGTAAGTTTTCTTGGCTAATAAAATGTTTGGTGTATTCACAACACTTCAGTTGTTCCATTAATTTTTCTTACAGAGCTCCTGTGTTGTTCTGTGGTGAGAGGGGAACCTTCTGGAACAGGGATGGGAAATTACAGGCCTCAAGGGCCAGTGTCCTGCAGGTTTTCAATATTATCCTGGGTCAACAGGGTGGAAAACCTACTCTGGGTTTTCCAAAAGGCACCTGAAGGATTCTCAGACCACGAGAAGCTAAATCCTCTGGTCTAATGAAACAAAGATTGAACCTTTTGGCCTGAATGCCGATTGTTGCTACTGGAGGAAACCAGGTTCTGTTCCTCACCTTATTATTAACCTCTTAATTTCTCTTTGCTATTTGGGCTGATTGGGACCAGATGAGTGTAAAAACAAAGAATTGCCTGATTTTTGTTCCTGAGAAAAATGAGATCCATATATGAGGACATTCATTTTGAATTTCGACAGAACAATGGCAGTACAATGTCCTCGTAAGTGGATATCAGGCCCTTGTAGAGCAAAAGTTTGTATTTTGGTCTAAATAACCCAAAATGTGATGTCCACATATGTGGATGCCAGGTCCTAGGAGGTTAAATGATATCACCCAATACCATCCCTACAGTGAAGCACGGTGGTGGCAGCATCATGCTGCTTTGTCAGCAGCAGGAACTGGGAGGCTAGTCAGGGTTTAGGGAAAGATGAATACAAATGTAGAGAGACATCATTCAGTGTGCTTCAGGCTTTGGGACCACTCTGAAAATGTCCTTGAGTGTTCCAGCAATACATTTTGGAATAAAGCTGTAAATCTAACAAAATGTGCAATAAGTGAAGTGCTGTGAATACTTGTCATGTTCACTGCATTTGTATTATTTATCCCTGTATGCTTGCACACGTAACATCTGAGAATGCTAGCAGCAAACAGTAGGAGGAGAGGAGGAAATTATTACAGTAGATTTGCAATGTTTGTAATCAGTTTGCAGGGTCTTTTGCATCATCCAGGGTCGCCGTGTGGATGGTACCGCCCGTCTGTGCGAGCGGGCTCATAGCTGAGTGTGCCAGCAGACCACTCCATATTTCTGCCCCCGGGGCCGACACGTCACATGACTGTTTGTTAACTCAGCAGCAGGCTGCTGATGTGCTGTCGAGCCGCAGCAGCTTCAGAAATAGAGGTGGCAAAGCGAGTCACTTCAGCAGATGCCAGTGTTGCTAATTAATCATTCACACTCCCAACACCACAACACATGAGGAAGATGGGAGTGCTGACAGCCCACACCCTTTCTCAGATACATCTTATACACAGTCTAGTCTGAGCATTCTGGCTTTGCAATGGCTCATTTTAAATGATTAATTTTGTTTTTAGAGTCACGCTTGCAAAGCAAAAAAATCAAGACTTCGATCAGACTGGGAAAAAACTGTCTAGTGTGTCTATTTTACAACTAATGAAACCTCTTAAATGATGTTTAGATATTATTTTGAATGAAAAGCAATGTTAGGTTTACAATTCCTTTCTAATAACTTCTGTTTATCTGTCCTTACCCAGTGGTGTAGGGTATGTTGATGCCTCCTAGATTAATGCTCTCGCAGCCCACTATGAAGAGAGTGGAAAAGCACAGAAGAGACACCCCGCTGCAGATCATGGCCAGCTTGGCCGACTCTCTTGCGCCGAGCTTCAACTTCTTGATGATGTAGCCCCCCAGCACGATGCCCACCCCGGCACTGGGTACGATGATCACACCTGAGAAAGACATCGGTGAGATGGAGAGGTGTTGCAAGCAGATAAAACGTGCCATGGAAAAATGATAACACTGAAAGAATTGGTGTAAACATCTGAGGCACAGCTTTCTAATCAGGCACACCGACACGAATGCCAAGCGAGCTCGTTATGCGTTTATATGACAGAGTTTGTGAGTATTGTCAGAAATGGTTGCTCAAGGTCACCCCGCCCGTTTAATCAAGAATAAATTACTTTATCCAAAGCAAGAGACCAGACTAGGTTTGCTCCATCAATGTGACAAAGCCACGCTGTGGGTTAGCTGTGAGTCATTTCAGGCTGCAGCACGTGCTCTCAGTCCACCACAGCCAGTCAGACTGACAGCGAGAAGAGAGGCAACCCTGGCCTCTAGCAAAACAGGCCGAGTGGCAAGTGTCCTCGTGCTGGGGTCGAGGATCAGGGTGGGTGCACATGGCAGCCCACGAGCCCGGCTGCACATGCTCATAGCCGGGTAATGAGCAAGACCGGGTCAGTCAGCGGAGGCGGAGGGCCGTCAAAGACAGAGGATTAGCAGAGAAATGATAAGAGTACACATAAATGTCATGTGGCTTCTCACCGTATCCATGGTATTTGTGTGTGTGTGTGTGTGTGTTAAAAGCAGAGCTCAAGAGGAAAAAACAGAAGAGAGAACAAAAGACAAAGTATCCTTGAGCATGCTCAGGGAGAACTAGGCAGAATACAGGTGTTTAAAATTATCCTATAAGTGCATGT
This sequence comes from Haplochromis burtoni, assembly GCF_018398535.1. Classification (NCBI taxonomy): domain Eukaryota; kingdom Metazoa; phylum Chordata; class Actinopteri; order Cichliformes; family Cichlidae; genus Haplochromis; species Haplochromis burtoni. The sequence continues at coordinate 3,436,119 of NW_024582362.1, forward strand.
TTCTATGCTTAAACCATGCACTTTGTGAGACATTAAACATGTACACATGGGGGGAAAAAGGCTCTTTACCCATATTCTTTCCGCATTAACAGTTATTAACATGAGAGGTTACGTGTGTGTCACTATATGCAAGAGGTGCTTTAACCTAAGAAGAACTATAAGGAACACAAAGGGAAACTAAAGTGACAAATAGTCAAAAAACAGAAAGCAAAGCAGCAGAAGAGGGGGAGGCTACAGCTGAGAGGGGCGTGTGTGATGTTACAGCTCTATCTCTGCAGCAACATCTAATGAACATGTAGCTGTGGCAGCTCTGTAACCAGGCATGATGCTGATCCAACAAGGTGGTAATTAATGTGATTTCAAGTTATTTCTATTTGATGTCTGTGAGACTATATTGCTATTCATTAAATGCAGTGCTAGCTCACTTTAGTTACACTAAGCAGAGTCATGTTTATTTATATACAGTACTGTGCAAAAGTCTTGAGTCGCCCCTCATTTCTTTCTTGCTTCCCAGCAGCCAGACTTTCTTGGATTTTTTTTTTTTAAAGTGATCTTTTTGATTTTTTTCTTCTTTTTTAACCATCAGCCTTGCAGCGTGCACATTTTACAAGTGCTCTTCAAAAAAGCACAACTCCATTACTGTTTGTGCTAGAGAAAAACCATTCAAAGGTTCCTGAAAGATGAGATTATTTTGTATTTTACAGCCACAATAGTTCTCCAGGCTATCTGGAGGTCTTTCAAAGTTTTGTGTTTGTTAACCCACTTAACACTGACCTATGAATCACTGAAGCAAACTTAACAAAAAAACTATTTTAAATTGTACCTTTAGGCAGTTTGTTAGTAGCAGCCTGTTATAGAGACATATAATTTGCTTCCATTTCTTTACTCGAATCTATGAAAAATGCCAAAGATAATGCAGCTTAAGAGACATAAAGGGGTATTTTTGCACAAACAATGTGATTCCAGAAGAGCTATTAGCAAAGAGATTTGGATATCTGGCATATAAATACCAAACCTACACCTACTAAGTTATAACCAACACTTCCTTTGCATCATATCTGAAATGTATTCGGTCAGTCCAGCTGACTATTTGAGGAAGCACTATGCTCCCATCAACGGGAGGCACCTCTCCTCCTCGCCTCTAACCATCATCACATCCTGGCAGCTTGGCATCATTTGAGTAGTCATGGCAACTGCACCACCCGTTTGCCCTTACCCCTTGTATCCTGGCAACAGGCAGACGAGAAGAGGCGACGGTATTGTGTGTATATGTGAGAGTCTAAAAATGACCATATGTTAGCCAGCAGTATTCTTGGACACACACACAGACACACACACACAAATACCCACACCTTCATGACTTCAAAGACATAATTAAGTTTTTAATCAGTCCTTAGCGTAGTAATCCTGATACCAGATTAGTTGTGCATTAATACCGCTGGCTCAGACGCGACTGAAGGATTAGACCGGTTCTTTGTGAACCCTACGTATGTGGTGCACAAATCGTAGGCAGGGTGGAGGGTCCTGTGAGTCTGTATGTGTGGTTGTGCATATCAGAGAGACCAAGCTATGATGAATGTCGCCTGCAGAGACTTGTGTGTTACAGTCATGAGATGTAATGGAAGATTATCACTGAATGAAATCCAGCAGGACTCAAAGAGTCATAGCGATGTGCGCACGTGGAGAGGTGAGAACAAATGTGAGCTTAAGTCAGTACAGACTGAATCGACGGCTATTTTCTGATTGTAGAAAACAAAACCGACATAAGTACCATTAATAAAGTGAACCATCTGCCACAGCTTTTTCACTGGCAGCTAGTAGCAACATATTCACACCTACGAGTAAAGAAAGTCACACTCACCTGTGTATATGCTAGCATTGGAGGCAGGGATACCAAACTGTGACTCAATAAACTTGGGAATGAAGGTGATGAAGGCGGTGACAATGGCACACTCTGCTGTGTAGGACAGGCTGACGAACAGGAAGGTCATGTTGCTGAGGATCCTCAGTGCTGCCTTGGGAAGGTCTGAGGAGCGACACAAGACAAGACGGAGCAGCTCATTACCTTCGCGCTGTAATTAACGCGCAATCAATTTCTTAATTTGGCTCTCACTCTCTCCCACACACACTCTACAATCGGAAGAATCGTTGCAAGAAGAGTTGTAATTGAGAAAAGCCAAAACGAGCCCTAAGTAGTATCAGCCTTAGGTAATGTCAGAGTAAACAACACTTAAACGTCTATGAAACTCACTCAAATATTGTTAAATACAAAGATGCACTCAGCCTCGTCTCATTAGTCCGGGTAATTATTCTTGTTTCACGCACGACTGCAGAAGAAAAAGACAGTAAACAAACATGCAGATGTTCTGTGATTTCTGTGGAAAACGCTTTCTTTTTATAAATGAGCACAATTTAACCATTCATGCTGCCCTCTTAATTATCTCCCTTCATTATTTAGTTGTGCCTAGATATCTGTTTTGAGCTTCAGGGGTTTCACGAAGCCACCGGCATGTTTGCCATACAGTGCAAACATGCGGATCATGTGCCTCTGTGCTGCGTGCACAAAACCAACCAACCAATCTCTGCATTTACAGCCTGAATACTGTCATCCTTGGTTTATCATGACAAGGGCATACATGTCTGCTTGAGGGCAGTGTCCATATGATTTGGTCCCCATGATGAAAACACCCCCCCTTAATTCTGTCACTCGGTAGTCATGTGGTCTAACTGCAAAAGTGCATTACTGTTACCGGGCAGAACTGAGCTCCTTGTCTTTCCTATGGAGTCCAGTACATTGGTCATACTGGCTGAGAAATAGCAGCAAAGAAAAGTGGACCGAAATGTTTTTATTGATTCAAAGATAAATATCTGGTGACAATAAAAAATAAAAAAAAATGTTTGGAGCAAGTAAGGATTCAGGTACTCATACATAAACAAGCAGGGCAGATGGTTGCTGTCAAGACAGAACAAATGTGAGACTTCCATTTGAATCACTAATCAACTCCCTGCTACTAGCCTTTAATAGTCCCAGGAAATGTTTTTAAAAAATGTTTTTTATCCCAATGCAATTATGCAGTTATGTCAAAAATGCATCTCTGCATATATCTTATATACAGACATTAATGTGTGCAGGAATGATCTGGAACGACAATCCAGCACCTTTAATTAATGATCTATTAAATCTGAAAGGCGGGTTACCATACTGCCAGCATAACACCGTCAAATGAGTTCATAATTTATGATGACAGAGAAATCCTTTTCATTAAATGAGAAAACAAAGACATCCCACTCACTGCTATGCCCGGAACACATTCTGTTTTCTTCTCACTCCTGTAAACCGTTCATGGTGCAAATGTAAAGTTGCGGTCAGAGCTACAGAAGAGAAGCGAATATTATCAACAACAACATTTTTTTGTTTAGGGTGGGTTAAGTTGGAGATCATTTAAAATAAAAGTTAAGAATTGAAGTACACTCATTTTGTCTCATTCAAACTTTGCATAAAAATACTGTAGGACACTACTAAGCAGTTTAATGCAGGCTAAACTGGTTAGTTTACAGTGTTGTGGTGAAGTTTACAGTCAGGACTTCATGTTGATCTGCTATGGAGCAGACGTGGTGTTCGTGGTCAATATTAGCTTACATCAAAGGTAGCAGACATTAATTTGTATTTCAAATGATGTTGATTAGATTCACTTGCTACCTTTTATAATACTTTCATGGTATTAAAGGGTTGGAAAAATCAGTGATATAAGTTGTGAAACATCGATATGTATCTTATTGAATTTAGCTGACTAAACACACAAAGAGCAGTAAAGGTCAGCTGACCACAACCTCACAAAAGCAAGATTTTTTAAGTAATTCTGTTCCAGATTTGACCCCTAAAATTGGGTTTCAGATTTTAATCCCTGCTTATATCTTATAAAAAGATATCAGATCAGAGGAGATGGAAATATACAGTCTCTGCCAGGGATGGCTCCCTGGTTTCCCTGTTTTCACGACATATTCAGGACATTATTTCGGTCTTCTGTATATTTTATGTGTCTAAACCTTGTGTAAGATAAGCTTTCCTTGAATGTGCTTGTAAGAGGTACAAGGTCACTGGCGCATATGGACTTCTCCATCTCAGCACAGCTAAGGTATACAATTTCAGGAACAGTTTGACAGAATGAGGATCTCTGCAATCCACAGGGACCTCAGATTCAAGCTACTGCTTCTCTATAACTACTATCCATGTAGTTTGGATGTTTGATGTGCCGTAGAACGCCTGGAGAATCTGCAGAATCTACAGCTCCAAAGTCACCTTGAGCTGGAGCAAATCATCCTTTAAGAGTCTGTGGGGTTTCCTTTGATTATAACACTTATAACAAGAGACAAAGTGAATAGAAAGAAAAATAAATTTGGGAAAATTTCTTTTTTTTTTTACTATTCAGAGGAAACACAAAGAGTCAGAAAACGTCCAACCAACTTTAAGAAGTCAGGTCACAAATATGTCAGTAAAGCTTCGTTATTCAAATGAGAGAAAAAAATCATTAGATTATAATGACAGCCTTATATTTTAATCATGAAAATCTTGCTCTTGCTGCTCAGCCTTTCTTCCATCTCTACAGTCTTTTTCTCTCAGTATGAGTGTGTGTGTGGTCTGATCAGTCACATCTGGGCACAAAAGCGAGACTTGGAAAACCTTTTAGCTGGTGGTGGCTCGCCTACCCTCTGCGCAACTGGCATCTCCAGTCTCTCCCTGCTAGTGTGTGTGTGTGTCCAGGGATTTTAAACACAAAAGGTTTTACAGCCATGCGGCTCTCACGAGGGCTTCTTCTGACTCACACGCTTCAAAAGCAAATACCACAAAGCAAAGCAGGAACAAAAGAAAGGGCAGAAAGAAAGTGATGTTGATTATTATCGCCTTTTATTAAAGGAGGTTATTAGGAAGCCGGCCAGTGTGACTAGATGACACGGTGCCTAGATATGAGAATAGCAGTCTCAGTACTAATGGAACTGATCTTGTTGTAGGCGGGGAAATATTAGCAGCATCTGTCAGCATTATCCCAGATCAAATGGTAGGAAAAGGAAAGTGACGCTAATTATTTCATTCCTGGGAGGCGTGCTGTAACGCTGTCTGCAGGGGGACAGATGGTGAAGTCCTGCTGGCATCTATAGCAGCTGCTCCCTCAATCACACAGACCACTGGCTCACAAGAGTTGCCACATTTGCTTTTCTATTAGGATTTATTTGACGACACCGTCAAATTGTGTCATCTATTTGATCAAGCCAACCAACAAGGTTGGAACACACAGACACTCGTTAATAGTCGCGTGTCACATTTCGTGTTGGTTAAAGATATAGAACGCAATTAATAATACAATGCACCTACCCCTATATCATTTTAGCTTTGAGTCGTTGCGCGCTACAGTATTTAAAACTAATTTGAAAGGGTATAAATGCAAAACGCATATTTTGACATGAAATGACTCTATTCTTCAGACGGATGCTGACGTTTGGAGCTAAGAACTGAGTCTTGGAATCCGTTTTATCCTGTGAGAGGAATAAATGCCAGCTGAAATACCTGTGTGTGTATTTCACAGCATGCCAAGGTAATAAATCACATATTGAAACATGGCTGTAATACACAGTATGTGTCAGCAGTTTTTTATCCATAATGACAACATTTCCATGGGGAACTGCATTCACGCAGCAGTAGACCAAGGCCTGGAATTTCCCATAATCGAGAGTTTGTCACTGTGATGTGTAAAAAAAAAATCAGTGTTAGCATTTTTCAGGGTTTGCTTATGATGTGAAGGGCACAACAACAAAAAAAGAAAAAAGATAGCTACTTCACAGCAGCATATCTTTCGCAGAAAGTGCTGAATTCGGGCTATGGACAAACAAGCACACCTCAATTGAAGGACATGCACAGTATTGTAATACATTCCAGATCCAAACACTGAACCTCCCGAGTCTGCGAAATTGGCCACAGTTTGCACAACAGCCCAAAACATTGTGCTGAGACAAATAAAACAGCCGGAGAGAGCTAGCTGTGGGCTGATGAAGCTATAACGCATTCATCATCATTCCAGCACGGGTGCATCTCTCTGAGACGAAATCCTGTTCCGAATGCTCCGACGTACACACGGGGATTCATTTGTAAGCGTGCAGAAACCTTAAATGCGTGTTCAAATTTACAGCTGTGATTTTCACATATGCGAACGTGCACTCCTCTGCAGCTCAGTCTGTCTAGTCCTGTGTGTGGAAATGTGACTGAACTCTCTTGAGAGCTCATTTAAAAGAGAGAGCGAAAGAGAGAGTGAGAGAGCTGTCTGACTGAGAGCAAAAATTGCACAAGAGGTAACTGGGAAACACTAGAGCAGGACTCAGCTAGAGGCTCTTCCAGGGAAAGCCGGGAGATTCCTGGGGCATCTGGCTCAGAGATGACATAAACTAGAATCACCACTTTGTAGCTGGAAGCCTCCAAAAACCATAATGAAAATAATCCAGGTGCACATGAAACCTCAACAACCACAAGAATGGAACACATAAGAAGCTAGAGCAACCTTGACCTTTGACCACAAAAATGCATTGCTTTGATATTACATTGATCACTGAAGTCGAACCAGTTCATCCTTAAGTGCGAGTAATCTTTGGTGGCAAAATGAACTGATGGACTGCACGACGATGATAATCATGATTATCATCATGATGATCAACACTGATTTTAATGACCAAAAAAGGAGCACCGCTTTCACTTTTGCTACATTCCTTTTAAATTTGTGCCAACTTGTGTTTGTACCTGTGCCAAACATTTGAATTTTCTTATAAATCTGTCTTTTAACTCAACCAGCTCAACCAGGCTAGTGTAGGAAGCTTCAAGCAGCACAGTGCAGGGAACAGCTGCGATCAGCACATGCAGGCACCTGGTCGGTCCTAATTTAAGGAGTGCTTAATTTGCTTTTGCTTTGTGTTTTAATTGGCAGAGCGTGTATTTTAAAATGGAGCTCATTTCATTGCAGGAAGCCAAAATTGTGACTATGATTAAAATTAAGTTCACTGTGCAGCCATACTGTCCTGTGTGTGACCTTTAGACATGTTTACTGTTTATTTACTAAAGTTAATAGAACCTAACACTTCCAAGGTTTGCTGCTTCATTAGGCATCTATGTAGACACGCTCTTCCATCACTAATCGATAACATCTTTAAAGGAGAGTTCAGTGAACCTTGCACTACAGTATAAAATGACTAATCCCAGTCATTGATTGAATTAAAGGCTGTTTGGACGTCAGTAGCTCATGGGTCCTTTGTGTAAGGTACCTAGAGATCCATCTATAAGGAATACTTCGTGAAAATAATGTTATCTGTTCCTCACCTTTAATATCCTTTCCAAAGCCCATGGAGGAGGAAACATTTTGGCTTTTGCTATTGGACTTTTCCTTCATCACGTCATCATCGCTGGACACGTCACCCGGTGAGCCAATCTTCTTCTTCTTCCTCTTCTTTTTGTGGCGTGGCGGCAGCTTTTTAGGGAAGGCAAACATGGGGAAGATGACCAGAAGCATAGCTATGGCACACAAGAGAAAACCACTCCACCTGAAAGGAAAAGAAAAATGAAAGTTGTATAAAGATATCTGAGAAAATACATGATCATATCACAGGACAGCTGGCACGAGGAAACGAGCTTCATATTTACCAGTTTCCAACAAACCGAGGATCATTCTGGTCTATGTTGACAACAGTCTTGGGGTCAACATAAAAACCGATAAGGACGCCTCCAAGCAGGTAGCCAGCTGCGGGTCCAAGGGCTCCCATCACATACATGATGGCTAGAAGAGGTACAGACAGAACAGTCAGAAGTCTGCAAAACAAACACTTTGCAGCTTTCATTAAACATTATCAGGTATTTGCAAGTTTTGATGAGTGTGAAGCCTGCAGCCAGCAAAGCCTACAAATTTCCACATTAATGCTTAATGACCGACTGTTCCCAGCAACTGACTGCATCAGACCTGGAGGAGCTGTTCGTTACATCACATTCATTATATCTTAAACACCTGCACTGAGATCAGTGGGAACTGCGCACCTACACCTCAGGTAATTTCTCACAGCTCATAAAGCATCTGAGGAAAAACAAAAGAAAAACAAAAACAAAGGTCTCACGATGACCTGTAGCTCTGACACACCATCAGACCTGTGGTTGAAACATTAACTCTCCGAGGTCTAAGACCATCAGTTAGAGAGCCAATCGTGCACCGTCTCTTTGTTTCAGGAAGAGGAAAACTCATTAAAGTTAGTTGGACAAGTGGAAAAACCTCCTGTGGACATCCAGCAGACATTTACCAGTCAGAATGAGGGGGCAAAACTTTCTATAATTACACCTGGAACACTGCTGCTAGCACTTAATAATTACTCTGTGTGTGTGTGTGTGTGTGTGTGTGTGTGTGTGGTTGAAAATGTTGCCGTGAATGACAAAATTCATACCCACATGTAGACTTTGCAGTTAGAGATCAAAATAGCTACAACCCATATGCTTCTGTTGCTCGTCTCCCACACACACCTACCGAAATGCTCAGATTTGTTGATTTGCGTCTCTGAACTGTGTGTTCACACATGCTGGTGTTTGCTGTTTGTGACAGAGCCTGTGTTTAGCAGGAGAGGCAGCAGGTGTGCCGTGTGTCCACACCAGCACCCAAAATATCAAATCTATCTCTGAGACCAAATGAACGCGTCTTCTCAGCCAGATTACATAACACGCACGCACGCACACACACACATTATCCACCATGTAAGCTCGCCTTTGTCAGAATGGAAACTCAAACACCATTTCATCTCAGTCTGTTTAACCAAATGTTTCAGCTGCCGTGCCAACATATTTTCATCCAAGCACTTTGGGTGTTTTTGGACATCGTTTCCTCTGTGGATTTTGGCCAGTAAAGTAGCAAAAAAAAAAAAGCGTATTTCTAAAGCCCAAATCCTCATCAAAACTTAATTAAATCAAGGCTCCCTTAAATAAAAGCACTGAGTAAAAGAAGAAGAGAGGAAAATATGGCTCAACAGCCTCCTCTTGCCAACCTAAAGCAGACATTCACTAACAGTAACACACTTTTGTAAGCGCAAGATGTAAGACAGCAATTCTCTGCGCTCAAAGTTTCTATATAAAAATATATTTTTTAAAAATGTAATGAAAACAAACAACCTATACACATCTAAAATAACACATATATTAAAATGTATAACCAAGTTGTGGGTGAGCCTGGAGATCTGTTAAGTTTTATTCCAATAAAATCTACATGAACTGAAGAATTTCCTCTCCAGACACCTAAAGCTTCTCCTGCCTTTTTCTCCCTTTATCACGTTTGATCTTTTTAACTCATTTCACTTTGCCGTTTCTCATATCCTGCTGCCCGGAGAGTCGATTCACTGCCGCAGTCAAAGCATTTACACAGTGCAACAGGATATTAGCACCTGGAGACAATAAACAGTTCATTACAGTTGGCAGGGACAATAAGAGGTCTTATTGTGCCTTGGCTTTTGTGAAATTAAAAATGTCTCACAAAAACCACACATGAATTCTGGGAAATGTAGTGGAGTTTAAAGACAAGGGTGAATGTGTAGGTAAACGCCATTTTATAGATTGCTGCAGATTCAAATGATCTGCCCCCGTCACGATCCTCCCTCATAGTCGCACTGATTCATCTGCTGATCCATATTACAGGCTGATCTTCTTCTTCACTAAATATCAGTATCTGTCTTAAAAACTTCCTATCAGACAGACTCTAAATGTCACTATCAAGTACTGTAAGCTTGACAAACTTGAAGCAGACAAAGATTGGGTTGCAAAGCATTAATTAACCCATTTTCCAAATTTCAAATATCCAAGAAAAGAAAATCCACAAATCCTCTTTTTATTCACTGCCCATTACATTAGTCAATAAACTATATCTGTTCCATGGAAATACAGACAACTGTAATCTGTAGGTAGCTTCCATTAGCAATCTTTCTCGGTATAAGGGTATAGCTAAATAACTAGTTATAGTTCCAGGGTCTCATAGACCTTTCCATTGTCCCAAATATAACACATCACAGTGTAAACACCTTCTGGCTTGAGTCACAAATACACCAGGTGCATCCAACCAGCATGTTGTCATGCAAAAGTTAAGCACCAAGCATGGTCCTTTGATTGCCCTCCAAACTCAATCCTCGTCATACGTGGGGGTCCGGGTTAGGACGGCCATATTTTATCCCCTT